>NW_005356411.1:74652-79600 GCF_000412655.1 Myotis brandtii
TGTTGCCTTTTGCGGAGGCCACAGCCGGCTCAGAGTGGGCGGGAAGCTTGGCTTCCTCCATCGCCTGGGCAACCAAGCCTCCTGCTTGCTCCAGCTCCGTGGCTGCCGGCCTCCATCTTGGTTGGGTTAATTTGCATATAGTCACTCTGATTGGCTGGTGGGCATGGCTTAGGGTGTAGCAAAGGTATGGTCAATTAGCATCTTTGTTTTTTACTAGTGTAGATGGTCTAATCTACTTCTAACTGGCCAAGACCTCTTGTGAGCTCTATGCCATGTAATCAACAGCCTCAGAGATGTCCTTCAGGCCTCTTAGATTCCAAATATCTCAAATTAAGCTTATCATCTTCCCTCCTAAAAGCATAGAACCTGCTCCTCCTCCCATGCTTCCATGTCTATGCCAGAGCCAGAGACGTGAGAGGCTTCCTGAACCCCCACCACCTTTTCTCCCCATCCAAGCAATATCCAGGTCTGGTCTCTTTTTATCTTTTCAGCACCTCTGTGAGATCAATGCTGATATGATTCCCACTTTATAGTTGAGGAAACAAAGTCATATAGATGTTAAAGAACTTCTAAAACCTCACAGAGCTAGTGACAGAAACAGGATGTGACTTCATGCATTTGGATAAGGAACCATTAATGCTCAGCCTTTTCCTGTGACAAATACTATGAAAAAATCCTTAGTATGCCTTTAACCACAGCTCCAACCTGAACTCTTGATGTTATCCACTTCTTGAAACTCATCCCACAATTTACCCACCACTCACGCAACTATACTCCTGTGTACCCATCCTTCTGCTCAGCCAGTCCCCCAGTCAACCAACTTCCTTCCTTCCTTTCTTCCCTCTCTCTCCCCTCCTCTGTTCCTTTCCCTCCCTTTCTCTCTCCTTCCTTCCTACCTTACTTCCCTTCTCTTCCCTTCCCTTCCCCTTCCTCCCTTCCTTCCTCCCTCCCTCCCTCCCCCCCCCCCTTCCTTCCTTCCTTCCTTCCCATTTTTTCTTTTATTCAATTGCTATTTCCTCATACTCTACCCTCCAATTTCACAGAACTTCTCTCATACACTAGGATATTTTTCACATCTACCCCATGACTTAAGCTACACCACCCCTTGGAATACCTTTGCCACTATTTCTTCTAGTTACTGCACACTTGACTGTCAAAACATACCCCAGGAATCACCTTCTTCAGACAGCCTCCATCCAACTCCCCCAGGCTGAGCTAAAAATCCATTCTCCAGGCTCCTATGGCCCCTGTGTAGTGCTTTATCATTGTACTGATCCCATTCATATGATGACTTTAAGTCGATATGGCAGCTGAGATTTGAGGAAAGGGCCCATGACTGATTCTCTCAGTGCCCTTAGCTTCTGTTACAGAGTGTTACCTGAGGAATCTCATTTCATGTTTGCTTAGTGAGTCAATGCTGCATTTTCTGACCAATGAGCATGAATGCTCTGTGGATCTGCTTATCCAAATAACTGAAGATCTTTGACAGCTCTTTCAGGAAACTCTCTCTGTTGCACTCAGCCAGAGGGCATGCCTTGCAATCACATATGACTCTTGCTTTGTAGTTGTCATGTACAGGTATTCACTCCAGGTGAGCTTGCCTGTGACAATGTCCTGCATATGTGTTAGGAAAGGAAGTCATACCTGAGCAGGGCCAGTTGGCAGCCAGAATACAGTGGGCCAATGCTGGTGTTCTTGAACAAAGGACCAAGCTGGGGAGAAGGGAAATGAAGGTAACCTGAAGAGACTGGTGGGACAAGAACATGGAAGGCTAGGGTAGGCATTGATGGGCTCTTACCAGGTGATTCAAAACCCTCTCAGTGGAGTTGAACTTCGCAGAGCCTGGGAGCCTCATGTCTGGGGTGTAGAGCATGTTGGTGATGGTGAAATTGAGGGTGAAAGGCACTGGGGCTGGGCCCACATCTGCAGTGGAAGGAGGGAAAGAGAGGAAACCCATCACAGGCTTAAGCTAAGCTGTATATGGGAGGAAGGTACTAGTATTATCTCTTGGACCATAGTGTCCAGTTGTTGAGGCCTGAGATATCCTATCTGGGATGCCCTCCCTCTTCAGCCTGCCAAAGGGGGAGAAGGGACCTCCATGCTAGATGTATGACATCAGTTCAAAAGGGAACCTCAACCCTTTCATCCAAGAGTGTTGAAAGGCTGAAAAGTTGTGGACATTTTGGTGGGACATCTGGGCCGAGACCTTTTGCGCTCATCCCAAAATACTTGAGCAGTCAGATATCCAAATCATAGGAATTTCCACGAAGAAATGGCGGTCTGAGCAAGAGCATGCTGGGCTGAGATTTGGAGGACAAGGAGGAACCAGGCACAGCTGAGTTCCTGGAGGAAAAAATGAGGCTGCTGTGGCGGGAGATTAGGGCACGAGGGAGAGAGGGGAACAGGTTGCACTGGGTGGGCATCATGGTCCAGAGCATGTCGGAATTCATCAGCCACGGAATGAGAGTTGAGGTTTAATGGGACTCAGAGGTTAGATTGCTACCTGTAGAGCTAGGGGTGGGGCTCAGAGATGCTGCGGGTCCTGGAGAGAATGTGGAGGTCACCGGAGCTGAAAGAAAACACACTATGAATAAAAATTGTTGAGCCCTATCATGAAGCAATGAAAGGGTAGGGCTGTTCATGGAAACTTGCATCTCTAACTTGGCTTAATCTGAGGCTTCTGCTGTGCTGCAGCTACTCTGAGGTTGACAACCTAGGGGATGGGCGATACTTTCTTCCTGGGAACTAGGTTTAGGGAGGAAGGGTCCCAGAGATATAGGACATGCGGGCTCTCATTACTCACTGCTGGTGGTGGGGATCCAGTATCGATGGTTATAACCTACAGAGAAGCAAAGAGAGAGAGAGTATTATGGTGGGAGGAGGTTAAGAATAGGGTAAGGGGTAGAAATAGAAACGTAAGTATAGAAACCTTCCTGAGTGCTTTCTCTGAGATACATCAATAAATAATAACAGTATTCTTTATGAGTTAACTGCATGATACCTGATACTAATGATAATTTCATTCTCATTGTCATTAATCAGAAAGACAGTAATGGTCAAAGCAACCCCAATCTTATGGGGGTTTACTAAGTGCCTAGAATAATAGCAACCTTATCAAATGAATAATAGGGACAACAATTTTATATGAGTGTTTCCATATTTGTGTTTTCTTTACCTATTAATTATAATTTTGTCCTTACTCTTTCAGTTTCTCCCACTATCCTACTCTCCAAAGATAGCTCAATCTGTGACAATATAGTCTTAGACTTCTGTAATATTGAATTGAGATAATACAGGAGAGAGATGGAGAGGGAGAGAGCTGGGCTTGTGGAGAGAGAAAAGACTGGGTATCAATCAGAGACTACAAAGTTTAAAAAGAGGAAATGGGAAAAAGAGGATTTAAATAAGTATGTTTCTGGATCATGGAATGGATCCTCTTTGATGCACTGGAAATAGTGCAAGTAAAATTGATTTCTTTTATATTTGGTGGACTAACTGGGTTTTTTGAAATGAAACTTATCTCTGAGACTGGGCCAAGTGGAGCCTTGTGATTTACTTGGGTTATTCAGGTTTTATCGCAATCAGCTTAGGTGACTTTTCTATTCTAAAAATGGACACTGGAGCTTAGAGAGGTCATGGCTTGCCCAGGGTCACGTAGTAAGTCAAAGGCAGGGCCAGGGCTTGATAAAAGCAAGGTCTGTAATTCACCAAAGCCTGCACTGGTAACTACTCCCTTTAAGTAATCTCCAAGGACTAATAAAACCCAATATAAGTTTTAATCCAGGTAATAAGAAAACACCCACAGTGATATAATGGGGCTACAATTAATCAAGCTTTAGTTTAAATAGTTATAGTGAGGCTCCATGGTATGCCTTCCTGTCCTGAGGTTTGAGGCTTGTTTTTGCTGGGTTGGTCTGCAGTGTAGCCTAGTAGTTAAGGGGCCTAGATTTTAGAATTAATTTAGGGTTTGATTTCGGACACTACCACCTACATTAATTATCTGATCTTGGGAAAGTGGATTTCCCCAGCAGGCCTGTTTTCTCTTCTGCAAGATATACATGATAACTTAGAGAAGTTGGCAGGGTTAGTAATACATAATACATATAACATTCTGCATCATAGGAATCCCTCAATAAATATCACCCTTTATTGTAGGTATTACTGTGGGTGTTGTTGCCAAGAGCATGGATGCAAAGGAATTTATTGCTAAATCATTACAAACAGCTTTGTTGCTTGTTTCTCAGGTGGGTGTAATTCCAGCTGGCCCTTGGAGAATGGGTAAAAGACCACCGCTGCCATAGGGAAGTAAAAGAAGCAGATTCGTCACTGCACTGGGAACCCACTGGCTCTTGTATTGACTGCCATGGGCTTACTTTACCCTCTTCCTTCCTTGATGTCTGCATGCTCCATTCGGGCTTCTGTGAATGGTCATTGGGATGAAGAAGACTAAATGAAACTTTTTTTCCAGACCTTAAAAGGTGCTTTTTAGGTGTTATGAAAAGAGAGAGCTGAGCCCTATGGAAATTCTAGGGGTAGAGAGAAACATGGGTACAGAGAAATGCACTCCAAGGAGACCCCATCTGGGGAGCAGGAGGAGATCCCTTTGCAGCAGAGCTACTCACCACTGATGAAGAGACTATTGCTGTCCAGGGTGTAGGGGTCCAGCCGAGTGACACCATGGGTCTGCCGGCTTAGCTCCCAGTACAGCTGTTCCCTGTCCAGCCTGAAGCCTGTGGGATCTGCGTAGTGGGTGCAGATCGCACCCACTGTCGTGCTTGCTCCCTCCTTTTCAGCCCTGGAGAAGGAGGGACATGGGAATCGAGACATGAGAGGTGAATACTCTTGATCACTCTTAGTTTTTACATCATCACTCTTCCCTGAGTTTCATCTGCTTTCTAAAACACATCTCTCTCTGTTTCATGGGGGAATCCAGACACGCCCCCCCCCC
>NW_005356411.1:81379-87028 GCF_000412655.1 Myotis brandtii
ACACAGCTAGCAAATGAAGAACCGGGGTTCCAACTCAGGCATTTTGATACACTGTGTTACAATGCCTCTCCGCAAAGGCCCAAGGGACTGTGGTTGACTAGGGTGTAGAGGGCCAAGAAAGGAAAGGAGTAGGTTTTTTGTAGGTACTGAAGAGGAGGTCTTACCTGAGCAAGGTCAATCTGCAGCCAGCATAGAGGGAACCGATGCTGTTCCTGAACAAGGGCCCCAGCTGTGAAGGCATGAGAGGCAGATGAGCAGGAGTGGCCAAGACAACAGGGTGTGGCAGGGTTGGCAAGAAGTTAGAATTGTTGGGGGGCTCTCACCAATTGTTGCAGGTGCCTTTCAGTGGCATTGAATATCTCAGAGCCCAGGTTTCCCATGTCCTCTGTGTAACGCAGGTTAGTGATGGTGAAGTTGACAATAAAAGGTATCAAGAGAGGAACTGCAGCTGCAGGGAGGCAGAGAGTAAAGTGAGGCCCATCCTGGGTCAGGCCTGGGGCTGAGGGAGGGAGGGCTCTGAGGACTTGCCTTAACTTCAGTGCTGAGTTGGGGCCTGGCCTAGGTGACCTCGAGACACCTCGTGTAGCAGTCACTGTCCAAGACCCCCTCACACAGGGTGACCAACCATCATTTCCCCAGGACCATGTGGGTTTCTGGGATGCAGACTGTGTAGAAGTGCAAATGGAGCAAACAGAGAGGAGCTGGGCACCCTGTTCCTCCTTCCCTTTGACTCTTACCATCTCAGCACAGGCCAGGACCTACATCTCTTTGTCTTGGGGAGATCATCAAGCCCAGAGAGCATCCCTCTAGCAATGACAGGTGGGAGTTGGATGATAAGCACTCCAGCTCCCTCACCCTCATTTGGGATGACTCTAAGGTGTATGTTGTATGCATTCTCCCTTCCAGCCTTCAGAACAAGCTTCTGTGGTTGAAGCCTCCCAGTTTGTGGTACTTGGTCATGGCAGCTCTGGGAAACCAATAAACCAAATGACCCAACAATTCCTTTTTTAGTACAGTAAGTCCTCATGTAACGTTGTCAATAGGTTCTGTGACTTTAAGTGAAAAAATGTACAAAGAAACCAATCTTACATAGGCTAAGTGATATAAAAAAGAGCGTTCATACAACATCTCATCAATGTTATAATGAAATGATGTTGAACAAATCAATGTTATTTGAGGACCTGGGTTTATCCCCAAAAGAATTGGAAACAAGGACTCAAATGGATGCTTGTACATCCATGTTCATAGCAGCATGATTCACAATAGTCAAAGGTGGAAAAAGCCCAATTTTCCATCAACAGATAAATGAACAAATAAAATGTGATCTATCCACACAACAGGATATTTATCCATAAACAGGAATAAAGTTCTGATACATACTATGGCATGGAAGAACCTTGAAAGCATTATGTTAGCTAAAATAAGCAAGACACAAAAGGCCAGTTATATTGTAAAATTTCTCTTATATGAGATATCTATAATAGGAAAATGCATGGAGGCAGTAAGTAATTAGAGGTTACCAGGGACTGGGGGAGGAGGGTGGTGAGTAGGAAAAGGGGAGTTACTGTCTAATGGGTACACAGATCCAGTTTGGGGTGATAAAAATATTTTAGAAATAGTGGTGATGTGGAAGTAATCAATGCCACTAAATTGTACATTAAAATAGTTAAACTATATATCATAGATAGATAGATAGATAGATAGATAGAATAAAAATGTTATTCTTACTTGTTCTTGAAGTCACACTCACATAGGCCTCGGTGGACATCTCAGGTGTGGTCACAGGGACAAAGGAACTTTCAGACAGTGTACTGAAAGTGGCTGTAGTCTCAGCCACAGTGCGGTCTGAACCTGTGGCAGCTGACTTAGTGGCTGCAAGAGTTGTAGTTTTCAGGATAGTGGTTGGACTTAATCCTCCTGGGCTGCTTTCAGCTGCAGTCAAGGTCACAGTGCCCCCAGTCACAGTGTCGGAAAATTCTGGAAAACCAACTGAGGCTGCAGGTGGCGAGGTTAGTGTGCTCCAGGAAGCTACAGTATAAGGCTCACCTGTGGTTGCAGGGGTACTGGCAGGCCCAAGAACAACAGAGGAAACAGTCAGAGTTGGAAGACCTGTACTGGCCTTAGATGCAGGGCTGGTGGCCAGTAAGCTTGTGGTGTCTGATGAACCATGGAAAAGAGTTGAAGTTGAAATAGTTGTGCTGAGGTCCATCCCAGGTTGGATGGATAGTGAGGCTGTGGTATCTGGTAAATGAGGAAAAATAGTTGAAGCAAGAAAATTTATGCTTGTCTCTGCACTGGGGTGGGTGGCCAATAAGGCTGTAGTCTCTGGTTCACCAGCAGTAAGAGTCAGAGTTGGAACAACTGTGCTGTCATCTGTTTCAGAAATAGTGACCTGTGAGGTCACCTTATCTGGTACACCAGGAGAGACAGTCAGAGTTGGAAGAGCTGAACTGGTTTCTGTCCCAGAGTCGGTGGCCACTGTGAGTGTGGATTCTGATTCACTAGGGGAAACACTGGGGGTTGTCTTGGACATTGTTGGGCTGGTCTCTGTAGGATGGGTGACAAATAAGACTGTTGTATGTGGCTCACCAGAGGAATCAGTCCGAGTTGGAACAGCTGACCTGACTTCTGTCCCATAATGGGTGATCCATGAGGGTGTGGTCTCCAGTTGATCTGGGGAAATTGTCAAAGTTGGAAAAATTGTGCTGGGCTCTGCCCCAGAACTAGTAGCCTGTGAGGTCACCACCTCTGGTACAACAGGTTGGACAGTTGTAGCTGGAACAGTTGAACTGGATTCTGCCCCAGGAATGGTGGCCATTGAGATTGTGCTGTCTAATTCACTATGGGAAAAATTGAAAGTCGTTTGGGAAACAATTGGGCTGGTGTCTAAAGGATGGGTGACCATGGAAACTGTTGCATCTGGCTCACCAGGGGACACAATCAGAGTTGGAATTGCTGACCTGGTTTCTGTTTCAAACTGGGTGACCCATGAGGCTGTGGTCTCCAGTTGATTTGGGGAAATTGTCAAAGTTGGAAAAGTTGTGCTGGTCTCTGCCCCAGAACTAGTAGCCTGTGAAGTCACCACCTCTGATACAACAGGTTGGACAGTTGTAGCTAGAACAGTTGAACTGGTTTCTGCCCCAGGGCTGGTGGCCATCAAGGGTGTGCTATCTGATTCAGTATGGAAAACATTGGGAGTTGTTTTGGGCAAAATTGGTCTGGTATTTGCAGGATGGGTGATCAAAGGGACTCTTGTATCTGGTTCACCAGAGGAAATGATCAGAGTTGGAACAGTGGTGCTGGTCTTTGTCCAAGAACTAAAGACAGGTGCAGGTGTGATTGCTGGTCTACTGAATATGGGTGGCGTTGTCCTGAAAACTGCTGTGCTGGTCTCTACACCAGGTCTGGTAGCCAAGAAGGATGTCATCTCCAAAATATCATGTGAAACACCTGGGGTTGTGATGATCACTCCTGTTGTGCTTGTGCTGGCTGTTTTACTTGATGTCCTAAGGAGCGTCAGCATTCCAAAAGAGGAAGTGGATACTCTGGTGGTCACGGTCGCTGTGGTGGTGGTCTGTGCCCTCTCTGTTCCTCCTGTTGGAGGTCGCTGTGGTGGTGGTGGTCTGTGCCCTCTCTGTTCCTCCTGTTGGTAGCCCTGTGAGTTGTGGGATAGACACAGAGTTTTGCACAGAATGATTACACTTACTGAACTGGCAAGAACTTATTTTTTTTCTTCCTACCATTACTACTGTTACTAACACCACTGCCACTACCTTCCATTACTGCTGCTATTACTACTCTTATTAATATTGTTACTACTACAACTATTACTACTTACCATTATTGCTGTGACTACTGTTAATACCACCACTGCTGCTATCTATCATTACTGCTCTCACTACCATCATTACCACCTATTACCACTGTTATTACTACTGTTATTTACTATGACTATTAGAGTTATTGCTACTGTTATTACTAGAGCCATAACTACCGTTATTACTATGACTATTGCCACTGTTATTACTACTTTTACTTTTTCTGCTTTCACTACAAAATAAATGTTCACTGGATTAAATTTGCCAGGAACCACACTAGCTGGCCAATGTGAGTGGAAGTCAGTCTCTGAGAAAGAGTAGAGTGTCATTGGCTGAGACAACAGCTATTGACCAGGGCTTCCGTAAATAGTTCCCAGGAAAGAGGAGGAACTAACTGGAGGCTTCTCAATGGAGACCACAAAGCCTACTGAAGCTTAGTGCAGGGAGAGAGACAAAATTAAGAGGATTTTGACTCTGATGGTGAAGCCATGCCATATGCTGCTAAGAATACCCTGAAAAACATATTTCTGAGAGTAGACATTCTAAAGTGATTCCAATGTGTTTGATGACGGTGGTGGTGATAGTGGTAATGATGAGCAACTGTAAAGCACCTGGCATTCTGTTCCTCTTTGATTATCACAGGAACATTGCAAGTACACCCTATTATTGTATTTGACAGAAAAGTAAAACCTCAGAAATCATAATTTGCCGAGGTCACACAGCTACTGACAAGATAGCATGGAAATGTGAACTGATAGTTTTCTCTGTATCCTAAACCTTTGTTAATAACCATTTATATTAATTTTGTAACTGAATTTCAGAATCCTGTGGGGTCTAAAATGAAAAGGATATGAGGAAAAAACATCCATTTTGGTGGTGTAGGCAAGAATTTTGTATTCAGTAGATCTCAGACTGGAAAAATACTGCTTGTCACAACTGTGTGTATGTGGAGTACGCAACAGGCATTTATGAGTACAAGCCAGGGATGTTCTTAAACAACCTACAACACATGAAAAACTCACCACAACAAATAATTATCTGGGTTGTTACTTGTCAACTGTGCTGAGAGTGAAGGAACATCAGACACACTTGCAACTGTTCCTAAGACCAAATTCTCTGCTATAATGGTATTAACAACGGGTAATAAAGATATCCTCACTAGCTGGGTTCAAGATTTGAGACTATTAACGATAACCTACGATTCATCAGAAGTACTAATCATTGTGCAAAAGTTGGTGTCTCCTGTATGAGAGGTGGTATGTGAGAAAGTAATAGGAATGGGGGATGGGCTGGTTGAAGAGAGAGCAGTAATGACGGTTGAAGAGGGAAATGATGTTGAAGTTAATGGAGGTAGGGTCCTTGCAATGGTGGACTAAAAAGCATACCCAGGGCCTAGAAAATGGGCTGGTTGCAAAGAAAATTGAAATGGAACCTATAACTCCTGATAAGAAGGAGGAAAATGAACTTTCTGACAAAAAAGAGGTGAATGTGACAGCCAGAAAGATCATAGATGAAGCCAGACTATGAAGACACCAGGAATGAGGATCTTCAAAAAAGAAGTTCAATGAGTAGGTATATGCAAAAGAGTGGGTGTAGCTGAGCTGAAGCCCAGATGAATGCTTGTCAAAAGATCAACAGGCAGAGGAAAAAATGGCCAGTATCAACGATTCAGAATGAAAAAACAAAGGCATCAAAGTAGAAGTAGTAGTCACCTAAAAAAGACGAAGTTCCCAGTGGATATAAAACATTGGATGACAAAGACTGGTTGGTGGGAGAAGAATGTCTTTCCTGTCTTGACCTGGTGGTCCCCACACTGGTCTCAGCTGTGTGT
>NW_005356412.1:0-1148 GCF_000412655.1 Myotis brandtii
ATAAAGAGGTAATATGCAAATTGACCATCATTCCCTCGCACAAGACTGCCACCCCCATGTGGTCATAAGACGGTCTCCACAAGATGGCCGGCAGGGGAGGGCAGTTGTGGGTGATCAGGCCAGCAGGGGAGGGCAGTTAGTGGCAACTGGGTCAGTAGGGGAGGAATGTTGGGGGCAACTGGGTCGGCAGGGGAGGGCAGTTATGGGTGACCGGGCCAGCAGGGGAGGGCCATTAGGGGCAATCGGGCCAGCAGGGGAGAAGTTAGGCGTCAATCAGGCTGGCAGGGGAGCAGTTAGGGGTGACCAGACTGGCAAGGAAGGGCAGTTAGTGGTGACTGGACCAGCGGGGGAGGGCAGTTTGGGGTGACCAGGCCTGCAGGGGAGGGCAGTTATGGGTGACCAGGCCAGCAGGGGAGGGCCATTAGCAATCAGGCCAGCAGGGGAGAAGTTAGGTGTCAATCAGGCTCACAGGGGAGGGCAGTTATGGGTGACCAGGCCAGCAGGGGAGGGCCATTAGCAATCAGGCCAGCAGGGGAGAAGTTAGGTGTCAATCAGGCTCACAGGGGAGGGCAGTTATGGGTGACCAGGCCAGCAGGGGAGGGCCATTAGCAATCAGGCCAGCAGGGGAGAAGTTAGGTGTCAATCAGGCTCACAGGGGAGGGCAGTTATGGGTGACCGGGCCAGCAGGGGAGGGCCATTAGGGGCAATCGGGCCAGCAGGGGAGAAGTTAGGTGTCAATCAGGCTCACAGGGGAGGGCAGTTATGGGTGACCGGGCCAGCAGGGGAGGGCCATTAGGGGCAATCGGGCCAGCAGGGGAGAAGTTAGGTGTCAATCAGGCTCACAGGGGAGGGCAGTTATGGGTGACCGGGCCAGCAGGGGAGGGCCATTAGGGGCAATCGGGCCAGCAGGGGAGAAGTTAGGTGTCAATCAGGCTTGCAGGGGAGTAGTTAGGGGACGATCAGGCTGGCAGGCAGAAGCAGTTAGGGGCAATCAGGCAGGCAGGCAGGCGAGCAGTTGGGAGTCAGCAGTCCTGGATTGTGAGAGGGATGTCCAACTGCAGGTTTAGGCCTTATCCCACAGGGTTCTGGCCTAAACCGGCAGTAAGGCAGCCAGGCATCCCCTGAGGGGTCCCAGATTGGAGAGGGTG
>NW_005356413.1:0-567 GCF_000412655.1 Myotis brandtii
ATCACCCCTAACCACTCACCTGCCTGCCTGATTGCCTGTAACCATTCTACCTGCCTGCCTCATCGCCCCTAACACCTCTGTCTGCCTGCCTGATCGCCCCTAACTGCTCGCCTGTCTGCCTGATTGCCCCTAACCACTCTGCCTACCTGCCTGATCACCCCTAACTGCTCGCCTGCCTGCCTGATCACCCCTAACTACTCTGCTTGCCTGATAGCCCCTAACCGCTCTCCTGCCTGACTGATCACCCCTAACCATTCTACCTGCCTGCCTCATCACCCCTAACCCCTCTGCCTGCCTCATCGCCCCTAACTGCTCGCCTGCCTGCCTGATCACCCCTAACTACTCTGCCTGCCTGATCATCCCTAACCCTTCTGCCTACCTTCCTCATCGCCCCTAACTGCCTCTGCCTCGGCCCCCGCTGCCACGGCTTCATCCAGAAGGAGGTCCGGATGACATCCAGAAGGTCATTCAGCTGTCCAGTCTAATTAGCATATTATACTTTTATTATTATAGATTAAGATCATATTTGTTCAAGAGAGCCTTCCCATGTAAAGAAGATTGAGCATC
>NW_005356414.1:0-349 GCF_000412655.1 Myotis brandtii
TCCTATGAGCAGGGTTCAGTGAAAACAAACAAACAAAAAACGCCAGCTGGCAGCAGAAACGCTCCTCTCTTACAGGTCTGGGAAACGCTCCTCTCTTACGGGCACTGCATGATCTGGTCAGTTCCTCAGGGTGCCCCCTTTAGTCTCAGTTCTCCGCAATCACAAAATCCAAATCTCAAATCTCCCGGCGCCAGCAAACCCGAGGAACTCCTTTCCCCAGTCAGGGGCTGTGTCTGTCCCAAGAGACGCGGCTGTCTGCCATGCGGTCTCCCTCCGACCCTCTGGGCTCAGAGGTCTGGCAAAGTTTCCTGCCCAGATCCCTGGTTTTTTACCTTTCCAGGGGAGCTCT
>NW_005356414.1:452-821 GCF_000412655.1 Myotis brandtii
TGTTTCTGATTCCTTGGGATATATTCTGAGAAGTGGGATTACTGGGTCAAATGGGAGTTCCATTTTTAATTTTTTGAGGAAACTCCATACCGTGTTCTACAGTGGCTGCACCAGTCTGCATTCCCACCAACTGTGTACAATGGTTCCCATTCTTGCCAGCACTTGTAGTTTGTTGATTTTCTTATGACAGCCATTCTGACACGTGTACGGTGGTACCTCATTGTCGCTTTTACTTGCATCATTCGGATGACTAGTGACTTTGAGCATGTTTTCATATGTCTCTTTGCCTTCTGTATGTCCACTTTCGAAAGTGTGTATTTAGTTGCTTTGCTCATTCTTTAATTGGATGGGTTATCTTCCTTTTGTTAA
>NW_005356415.1:0-502 GCF_000412655.1 Myotis brandtii
TTAATTTAAATTCTTTATTGTTTAAAGTATTACACATCTTCTTTTTCCCCCATTGACTTCTTCTCAGCCATTCTCACCCCTGAGCACATGCCCTCACCCCCCTACTGTCTGTGTCCATGGGATATGCTCATATGCATGTATACTAGTCCTTTGGTTGATCTCTTTCCTCCCTCTCCCCTGCCTTCCCTCTGAGGTTGGACAGTCTGTTCGATGCTTCTATGACTCTGGATCTATTTTTGTTCCTCAGTTTATGTTGTTCATTATATTCCACAAATGAGTGAGATCATGTGATATCTTTCTCCGACTGGCTTATTTCACTTAGCATAATGCTCTCCAGGTCCATCCATGCTGTAGCAAATAGTAAAAATTCCTTCTTTTTTTACAGCAGCTTAGTATTTCATTGTGTAGATGTACACAGTTTTCTAATCCATTCATCTGCTTATGGGCACTTACTATTGTGAATTGTGCTGAACATAGGGGTGCATATATCCTTTCTGATTGG
>NW_005356416.1:0-1073 GCF_000412655.1 Myotis brandtii
TCTCCCCCTTCCTCTCTGAAATCAATAAAAAAAGAAAGAAAAAGAAGCAACAGCAGCAGCTGAAGAGATTGGGGGGGCTATGGCATGTAATTGATGTAACAGCCTAGTTATTCTATCTTAGAAACCATCACTGAAGGCAGTTCATACCAAGGGACCACACACTTAGACATTCACTGGCCTGGCTTCTCCACTGTCCCAGCCCTAATTTGTTCTGGCAAATCACCTAGCATGAGGATGGTTTTCAATTTAAAAAGGGAACAAAGACCCACTGAAGTGTAGTGGTACTATATTTATAGATAGAGACACTCTTCTTCCCATGACCCAGTCTAAAGTTTCTAAGACCACCCTTCATGTACAAGACCCTGAAAGTGTATCCAAAGCCTTTACTCTGAGTTCTCCATTGGAAGCCTGCCAGATTTTCATGCTCCCATCAGCACTAGAAGACACACCAAGGCCTCCTCCACTGGAAATGTCCAGGCATGTTATCTGTTCAAAAGACAAAACAACCAGTGTTACTAATAATAAAATGCTCCTCTTCCCTTGAAGTATGTTATAAATATCCCGTTTCACACTCCTCCAAGACTTATCCCAACACAAAAGACATGTGTTTCATGTAAAGGATGACTTATCACCAATCTCCCAACAAGGGGAAAGCCAACACCTTTTATTTATTGAAACAAAAGGGGCAGGCTGGGAGAGGTCAATGGTGGGCAAAGGGGACATATGTAATACTTTCAACAATAAAGAAAAAAAAGGTAATGAAGTAAAAATAAGATTGTTAGTTTATACGCTAATCCAATATGATTAGTGTCCTTGTAAAAAGAGGAAATTAAGACACAAACACACAGAGTGAAGACCATGTGAAGACACAAGCAGAAGATGGCTATCTACAAGCCAAGGAGAGAGACCTCAGAAAAACCAACTTTGTTAAAACCTTGATCTTGAACATTAGCCTCCAGAATTGTGAGAAAATAAATTTCTGTTAAGCCAAAACAACAACAACAACAACAACAAAAACAGAAAAAACACACAAAAAGACCCTATATAATAAAGAGCTAATATGCTAATTAGAC
>NW_005356417.1:0-266 GCF_000412655.1 Myotis brandtii
GAACATGCTGCCCATAGAACATGCTCCCCATAGAACATGCTGCCCATAGAACACGCTGCTGCTCATAGAACATGCTGCCCATAGAACACGCTGCCCATAGAACATGCTGCCCATAGAACACGCTCCCCATAGAACATGCTGCCCATAGAACACGCTGCCCATAGAACATGCTGTTCATAGGACATGCTGCCCATAGAACACGCTGCCCATAAAACATGCTGCCCATAGGACACCCTGCTGCCCATAGAACACGCTGCTGCCCATAG
>NW_005356418.1:0-508 GCF_000412655.1 Myotis brandtii
TCCTGCTCCTCTTCCTCTTGCTCCTGCTCTTCCATCTTCAACTCCTCTTCCTCCTCCCACTCCTGCTCCTCCCACTCTAACTCCCCTTCCTCCTCCCACTCCTGCTCCTCTTCCTGCTGTTCTTCTTCCTCCCACTCCTCCTCCTGCTCTTCATCCTCATCCTCCTCAGCCAACAATTTGATGTGGGGTAGAGAGAGTCTCTGCAGGTTACTCATCTGACCCAGGTAGAGAGCAAATGTCCCCAGGGTGGGCAGGTCCCAGGTGCATTTCACTTCCACCTCCTGGATGCAGTCCAGCTGCACCCTATCCAGGACCCTCCTGACCCTCTGGAAGGGCACCCCAGAAATCCTCACTGCCTTGCAGCACAGGTGTAGCAACCGTTCCCTCTTCTGGGCCCATTGGATGATGTGCATGGAAAACTCATCCCGGTCCCTATCATTGAAGTTAAGGTCTAGGAACACCTGAAAACTCATCCCGGTCCCTTTCATTGAAGTTAAGGTCTAGGAAC
>NW_005356419.1:0-804 GCF_000412655.1 Myotis brandtii
TTTTTACAAAAAATAAATAAAAATTATTTTTCACTTGCAATGCTGAAGACAAGAAACCTATGAAAACACACATCGTGTCAAAATAAGCCAAAGGAAAATGGTTTGGGCACAATGAAAAGAAAGGATCCCAAGTCTAGTTATAAAAAAGATTCCTTTATTAAACTTTGGTCGAGGATATGTTTGCATATTTCCAGAAAACTCCTCCAAGCCCGAGTGGATTCCTGCAACAACAGATCTCAGAAAGAATCTGACCAGATTGCTCCAGAAATGAAGATGGTGAAGACTCCTTGCCATGCTAGCAGTCAGCAGCTGTGGTTCACTACAGGTTGCCCAGGACCAACCTGGAGAAGGTCGGACATACATTGCCACCGTTTGCCCACCATCCAAAACTAGCATATCATTGCTGACATGTACACATAAAGAACTGTTGGACAAGGACATTGAAATTGTGATTCAAAGAACTGTTGACCCAGGAAGAAACTTACTACAGACTGATTAATATGCCTCTCAGCATAACCACTATTGCTTATCTCATTTTTGTTCTCATATGTTTATTTCTAGTCTACAGATGCGGAATTACTAAGGAAAAGAAACGGGGGAGATGCAGGAGGCTGCCCATTCTCTTCACTAGCAGACAAGTGCAAACAAGGATCTCAGAATGCTGGTGAACCTTGAACCCATGGCAAGGGCCTGAGTTATGCACCAATTGTCTAGTCCTGACAAAGTGGGCTCAAGCTATTTTCTAAAAGGGGGCTCAAGCTATTTCGTGATGAAATAGTCTTAGAGTAAATCCTTCTAATATTT
>NW_005356420.1:0-3075 GCF_000412655.1 Myotis brandtii
TGAGCGAAGTCACACAGGAAGTTTCCTGTATTTATACTTTTGAGCTTGTTTGTCTGCAGGTTTTACAAAGGGCTTTATTGTTACAGACAGTTTGTAATCTTGGATACATAAAGAACAAACATTTGGCATAAGAAGATGGGAATTATTATCAGTATTAATCCATTACGTTAGATGGCTAGCTTGCAAGGTCAGACAGTTAAGTTTTTTTTTTTTAATATATTTTATTGATTTTCCACAGAGAGGAAGGGAGAGAGATAGAGAGTTAGAAACAACGATGAGAGAGAAACATTGATCAGCTGCCTCTTGCACACCCCCAACTGGGGATGTGCCTGCAACGCCATTTGGGGGCTCAGCCCATCTGGTCTCCAGATGACCTTATAAAGTTATAATCCCTTACCACTTTGGCCTTGAGTGTTTCTCCTTTGGAAACCCTAACAATGTGTCTCCCAGAAACAGGCCTACCTTAGCATCTCTATCCACTGAGCTGTGAAAGCAGCAAGGCCTTGGCACAGGTGCATTGGTGCATTTCAGAGCACAGCAGCTGAGCTCCTTGGTCAATTAAGCTCCTTGTTGTGCGGGTCTGTGAGGTGCATTCTCAGGGCCACCTCATCACCTAGCAAGGGGCAGAGCTGGAATTCAGACAGGTCTTTTGGTTCCAGAGACTAGAGCACAGCCACTGCACTAAGAAGGCATCTCTCAGGGCTACAGAGGTTGCAATAAGTGCTCCTCTATCGTGTGGAAGATTTATATGGACGTTGGCCAGGCTGGTAAGAGCCATCAGGCTCCTTTAAGGAGTTGGCGCTTCCTTGTCCAGCAAGTAGTTTTCAGTAAACACACTCCAGTGACTGAGTCTGCTGTTCTGGCTACGACAGGTACAGGCTAGGTCCAAGTAGCTTTGAAACCATCATCCAACTTTTCAAAGAAGAAGAAAACAACTGCTTGACTTTGGGCGGTTTGTGGGGACCAACGCTGTTCTTGCCACCCCTCTTTGGTCTGCGTTTCCAGGGGCCCTAGACTTCCCCCACCAGGGCCCTCCACCACTGGCTCCAGCAGGGATGGGGCAGTTTCTGGCCTTGGGGGCAAAGGTAGAAGCACTTAGAGGTCCCGGACTTGCTCGCAGAGCCTGGCCCACCCCATGGCCTCACCATCCAACCCTCTCCCAACGCCCCCGCCCTTCCTGTATCCACAGCCACACCCTGGAAGCCCAGGTTCCAGGCCCCACGAGGTGAAAGCACTGCTGGAAACTGACCCTTTAAAAAAATTTTATTTAATTAATTAATTTATTTTTGTGTGTTTGTAGGTGTTACTAGTATATATGGCTCTTATTAGGTTCCGGTACATTCCCTCTAACCCCACCTCGCTGTTAATTTCATTCATAAATGAATGCTGAATTTTATCAAATGCTTTTTTTTGTATTCAATGATATGATTATATGATTTGTTGTTGTTATTCATGTGGTATATCAGGTGATTGATTTGAGAATGTTGAAGCTACCTTGCATCTGGGGAATAAATCCCACTTGACCATGGTATATGATATTTTTAATATATTGCTGTATTGGTTTGCTAATATTTTGTTGAGGATTTTTGCATTTATGTTCATCAGAGATATTGACCTGTCTATTTTGCAATCAGGGTAATGGTGGCCTCATAAATGGAGTTTGGGAGCCATTCCTTCTCTTAAATATTATGGAATAGTTTGAGAAGGATAGCTGTTTATTTTTTTTAAACTTGGTGAGATTTACCTATGAAGCCATTCAGTCCAGAGCTTTTGTTTGTTGGGAGTTTTTTTATTATGGATTCAATTTTATTAGTAATTATATGTCTATTCAGATTTCCTGTTTCTTCTTACACAGTCTTGGAAAATTGTATGTTTCTTGGAATTCATCCTTTTTTCTTAAATTTATTTATTGGTAATATATATTTATTGATTTCAGAGAGGAAGGGAGAGGGAGAGAGAGGGAGAAATATCAATGATGACAGAGAATCACTGATCGGCTACTTTCTGCACGCCCCCTAGTGGGGATGGAGCCCGCAACCTGGGCGTGTGACCTTGACCGGAATCAAACCCGACACTCTATCCACTGAGCCAAACAAGCTAGGGCTACCCTTTTTTCTAGATTTGCACATTTGTTGGCATTTTGTTATTCGTAATATTTTCTTATAATTTTTTTGTATTTCTGTGGCGTCATTGTCACTTATCTTCTTTCATTTCTTATTTTATGTATTTGGGTCCTATCTTTTTTTTTTATGACTCTAGTTAAAGTTTTATTAATCTTGTGGTGTGTTTTTTTTCCCAAAGAACTAGCTTTTGGTTTCCGTGATCTTTTATATATTTTTAGAACCTATTTTATTGTTGCTCATTTATTTTTTTAGATAAGTTTTTATTGTTTTTTAGAGCGTGAGAAAGAGACAGGGAGAGAGAGAGAGAGGGAGAGAAACATAGATCTGCTGCCTCCTGCATGCCCCCTGCTGCATTTCAAGCCCTAGCAACCTGGACACCTTGGCTTGTGTCCTGATTGGAAATCGAACCAGGGTCCTCTCGGTATATGCGTCGATGCTCAAACATTGAGTGACAGTGGCTGGGATACTCATTTCTTTATTATTTCTTTTATTTGGGGTTTATTTTTTGTTGTTTTCTAGTCTCTTTAGGTGTAAGGTTAGATTTTTAAATTGAGATTAAGTTGTTTATTAGCTTTGCCTATACTAGTGCTATAATTTTTTCTATTAGAACTGCTTTGCCTGTGTCCCATAGATTTGGGGTCATTGTCTTTTCATTTACCTTAAGGTATCTTTTGATTTTTTCCCTCTTGATCTCTGTTAACCCTTCATTGTTTAGTTGAGTACTATTTAGCCTTCATGTGTTTGTGGTTTTCAGGCTTTTTCTTGTAATTGATTTCTACTTTTATCCATTGTCATTTGTGACCTTTCTTGATATGATTTCAAATTTTGTAAATTTATGGAGACTTATTTTGTGGCCCAGCAGGTGGTGTGTCCTGGAAAATGTTCCATATGCACGTGAAAAGAATGTATATTCTGTTGCTTTTGGGTAAAATGTTCTATGTAAATCAATTAA
>NW_005356421.1:0-473 GCF_000412655.1 Myotis brandtii
GAATCATGTTTTCCCTAGGAATCTTTCCAAGTGTTAATATTTCTCAAGTCCCATTTTCATTGCTTTTGCCAGTATTCTATTGAAACCAAAGCTTTCAGTTCTGACGTTGGCCTCCAGAGAGCATGAATGGAGTGACCCTAGCTTCAGCACTCACTGTCCACTTAGATGCTGTCACCTTTTCCCACTCAAGTAGGGATCTGGCGGCTAGATGGACAAGCATTTCCATCCATTCTGGTTTGCCATGTAAATGGGTATTGTGTTTTGTATGTGGGAGTTAATTCTGATTGAACCTACTTTACTTTGACAGTTTAATTCTAGAAAAAAAAGCCAAACAAGTAAATGTTATTTATAATTATCTTTATATCATGTAGAAGGTGAAAGTCTGAATAACCCAGAATAAATTGCTCCTGAGTTGAAACTCTGCTTTCTTAGGAATTATATGTATCAAGTTGCAGCCAATTCATTACCTTACA
>NW_005356422.1:0-5393 GCF_000412655.1 Myotis brandtii
GTATTTTTATTGATTTCAGATAGGAAAGGAGAGGGAGTGAGAGATAGAAACCACTCGCCTCCCCAAATCCCACGCCCCAGGCTCACGCCTCCACGTCGGACCAGAGCTGGCTTGACTTTCACAAAATGTATTTCAGAGGAGGAAGGAGTCTTTCCTCGTCATAGTGCTTCCTGCCAGCCAGCCTGTGATTTAGGGCTGAGGGCTGGAGCTCCATTTAAAGGCCCTGATTACCTAAGTCTCCTCTGGATATCTAAGATCTCAGCACATACCTTCTCATTTTATGTAAAACTAGAGGCCTGGTGCATGAAATCCATGCATGAGAGGGTCCCTAGGCCTGGGTGGCGATCAGGGCCAATTGGGGCCTTCTGGTTGCCAGCAGGGGCCTTCCTTTGTTCCACGCCGCCCCCTGGTGCTGGTCAGAGCACGTCATAGAGAGCGGTCGAACTCCCGAGGGGGACAACTTGCACATTAGCCTTTTATTATATAGGATCCCCTTATTTTCCTTCTGCACATCCCAACACACTGAAGCTGCCCCCCAAAGACAGCCACATGAGCACTGGGCACATGGCTACCTACGTGCTGTAACGACGACGGGCCTCTCTGAGTCGGAACAAAATAAAAGAACCCAAATGCAGGTGAACTGTTTTCCGGGTTTCAGTGTTCCAGTTCCTCCTCCCCTTGCTCCCCAGCGACAGCCCCTGCACAAACCTAATATGCCTTCCCGGAGCCTGGACCACTCGCTTTATTGTCTGAAGGTCAATACCGTGATACACGTGCCTGTGACGGGCTTTGCTCAGATAACTGGAGGGCACTTCTTCTTCGCAAGCAATAAAATCAGCCTTCCTGGGATGCTTTCGGGATGAAAGTAATTACGAAGGCCCGAGCGGAGTGCCTGGGAAGCCGGCGTCCCTTATTATTGTTTAATTCTTTGAACAGGTGAACAGGAGTGCCTTCAGTCTCGTGCCTGCCTTCACGTCCAAGACCGCGAGAAATGACACTTGGTCTTGCTAGCAAGTCAGCAAGTCTTGTGAATGTGTTCCCAGGGGCGTCCCGGGGACTTTCCTGCAGGGGAGTGGGTAGTTTACGGTCCTCACCTTTCAGGTCCACTCCCCACACAGTGTCCTTTGGCGCTGTCCTCCCCACCCCCAACCAGCTCTCGAGATCACGGGCTGCTACATGCTATTCTAACGCCACCAAGTTCAGTGTCAAAAACTTCAACCATCACGAAGGACGTGAAGTGTACAGGGACCTGAGCCCGGCCTCGGTGTCTGGCGTTTGCTTTCTCCAGACGCCCCGCTCGCAGGCCCAGGGAGTCGGGGAGGCCGCTGGGGCAGCCAGAAGAATGCTCGTGAGCTCTGGGCCACGTGGGTAGCCGGCCTCGGCCTCTCCTGGGGGATACAGCTCCACAGCGGCCACGCGGGGAGCATTCGTGCTTGCGGATGACTCGCTAGGAGCCGTTTCGGGAACCCGTTAGGCTCAGACAGAGCCGGTGGGTCCTGCTCTGAGTGGCCCGCGGGGACGCAGGTCACTGCCCCTGCACAGGAAGCCTGCACGCAGGGCGGCTCTGAGCCGGGCCTCCAGGCGGTCTGCAGGAGGGCTCTCTCCCCGTGTTTGCATTTCATTATCACAGAACACACCTCAGTTGAGACTCTCTCAGGTGCACCCGGGAGCCGGTGACGGGCGCCCACCGAGGAACCTCTCAACTCAGAGACCTGGCCCAGGCCCTGTCAGGAGGGGAGCTGAGGCTCGAACCGCAGCCCAGCCAGTGCCCCTGCATGACTGACTTTCACGAAGTGAGGCAGGTTGTCTTTCTCAAGCCGAGAGGAGGCTCGATCGATGCCTGCTGAGCACCCCACAAAGGCCAGCGGGGACTGTGCTGCAGGATGAGACCATTCAACCCCAAATCCCGCGTTTTCACGGCCGGTTCTGGCTTTTCCAGCTCCACGTCCTGACTCCACCTGGAGGGATTCCAACGTCAGCTTCCTCCCACCGCTCAGCCTCCTCTTCCTCCCTAAACACAGAGTCTCTGTCGGGGAGAGCAGGCCGCCCAGCGGCTGCCGCCACCTCCAGGGGCAGAACGCCCGTGAGTGGGGGTCTCGAGAACGGATTCGTGACGTTTCCTTTTTGATTCATCGCCTGGTAACGCTCTGCAGAAATTGGGAGAATTCCTTTGAGTTAGGAAACCCAGAAGCTAAGCCACCTTGGACGGAGCAGACTTGTGGTCGACAGGAATCCTGGCTGATCAAGTTCACCCAGAAATGGCTACACATAGGAAAACTGAAAAAAAACCAAAACCAAAACAAAACCGTACTAACTGCAGGATGTCCCCTCCCCCAACACACACCAGATTCCTCGGGAAGGGATGAACCCGGTGAACACAGTCTGACTTGGCCCAACATTCCAGAACGGCTTCATCCACGGCGCAGCAGCGTCCAGGGTCTTTGGGCCACGAGGTCTGTGCTCCTGGTTCCGTAGAATGAAGCACAGCTGTGGAGGGTCTCTCCCTGGAGCCCTCTGGGAAGGGCCTGGCTACTTTCCAATATCAGGGAAGGTATTGATTGGCTCTTATTAAGTGCCCACATGCTTCTGGTGATGGACAAAAGATCCAGTTCCGCTCAATCAAAAAGAGTTTCAACATCGACATAAATACCGACCGACAGTCCCGGGATGGCCCTCCAAGGCCTCAGCCGACAGCAGCCCCGATGCTTCCCGAGTCGGCACCTTCCCCTCTCGACAGGCCGGCCTGGCGGCTCCAGACCCGGCTCACAGCCGCCCTGAACATGAAAACACTAAGATGTCTACTGCGTGCTTTACATCCTGTGAGAAGCAACAGCCAGTCGTCTGGCTTCTGCCCCAGAAGGTAGGGGTTACCTGTGCCCAAAGGTCACAAGTAAATGTGCACATTTTAAGTTCCCATAAAGGACTTTCAAATGGAAGATGGCTCCTCCAAAGGCAGGGGTCCTGTTGGCTTCCTAAAGCCGCAGAGCGGTGGCAGCAGGAACGCGGTGCTGGGAACCTGTGCCCTCCCTGCTCAGCAGCGCTGAGGCGTTTGACGGCAGGAAGGGAAAATAAACACCTCCGTCCAGGGACTGGCTCCTGAGCGCCGGTCCTTTCCAGGAATAACTTCCCATTCATTCCAGAAAACCTTTCCCTCAGGAATGGCCCGTCCTCCCATTTCTTCGGGACTAGACGAAGGGGCTGTCATTTTCCATCTAGGAACGGCCCGTTTAATAAACGAGGCATGCGGCCCGCCGGCCGCGAGTTTGACATGCTTGCTCCAGACTCGAGATTGGCAGCGATTCATTCCTACAAGGAATTAAACTTCCTACTCGGCTGCGGAATCACAGAACTCCTGCCTCTGACTGGCTACATGACCTTTTCAAAGCTGAACTGGCAAACTTTCCCCCGGAAACGCACAGCAGCGTTCCGAGGAGCTCGGACCCAGGGCCCGGTGTGGCCCACTTTCAGCGTCGTTGTCACTTGCTCTGCGGCCGCAGGAGCGGGCGGTGGCGGCGGCAGGCGGGCCTGGGTTCTGACTGGTGGCGGAGCTGGGACAGTGGAGCTGGATTTATGGTCATTGCGTCCTACGGAGCCTCACGCCAAAGCGACGGCGCCTGGAAGCAAATGTCACTATGACAACCATTTATGTGGCTGAAATGGAGAAGCGAGATTTGATGGGAGGAAAAATGCAGGCACCTATAACGAAAATATATGGCGAGTTTTATGTGTGCGCTTTCCAAGGCTCTCCCAGCACCTGCTCCTCCCCTCCGCCGCCCTGGATGTGTGTGGGAATAAAAGGGGCCATAATGAAGCCATGAATAATAAGTGAGGGGTTTCGGAATAATACCGCGGAGCCTCCAAATATTCTCATTTACATCCATAAGCAACGCACACATGTCCTAACTGGCCATCCTTCATAGGAAATGCATTTCTCCTCCCCGCTGTCGGCCCCTCCCTCTGACGTGCCCTGCCAGACCCCCTCGGCAAGCGATGCCAAGCGTCTCGATGCTGCTTTTCAAAAACAACAGGTAGAACAAGTCGTGGGCTCTTTCGGCGTGTGCTGACGACTCACCCGGACCGCCTCGGGGAGCTGAGAGGCCAGAAGCCCCTGACCGGTTGGCCGCGGCCCCTGGGACCCGGCAAAGGTGTCTCCCGCAGTGACCACGGGTCCAGGCTTTCTGGGTCACTCCCTCGGCCTGAGTGTCACAGGCCGGAGTCCGCGGGAGGCGGAGAGTCTGCCGCTGGCCGATGGTGTGGAATACCAGTGTTGCTCTTAAATAAACGTTTCGGCAGCTTTCAATGTAAACTGAGCAATCCAGACCTTGCCAGCATGAGCACCAGAGAAATCGCCGACATCAGAAGTGCTCACGGTTTAGCCCTGGCCGGGCGGCTCAGTGGGTTGGAGCATCGTCTTCTGCACCAAAAGGTGGCGGGTTCGATTCCTGGTCAGGGCACATCCCTAGGTTGTGGGTTCAATCCCTGTTTGGGGCACGTCTGAGACGCCAATTGAGGTTTCTCTCTCACATTGATGTTTCTCTCTCTCTCTCCCTCCCCCTCTCTGTAAAATCAATAAAACCATATCCTTGGGTGAGGAGAAAAGAAAAAGTGCTCACTATTCAGCAAAGTTCTTTTCATGTATCTTTCTGCTCTGGTGTCCTGGCTGGCACTCCCTGTGGAGGAGCCCCACCTGTCCCCACCGCGTCCCCACTGCTGTCGGACCAGCGGGCTCCCTGCCTCGGGGCAGTGTCCTCTGTGCCGCCAAAGATGAAAAGAACCAATGGACACAGACAATAGTGTGGGGAAGGCCTGGGGTGGGGCAGGGGCTGGGAGTGGGGGAAGGAGAGAGGAAATTGGGGGGCGTCTGTAAGACTGTCAATAAAATAAAATTTAAAAATAAATGTATATACTTTTTCTAAAAAGATGAAAGCGCCTCACAGAGGAGGAGCCGCAGGGCCCCGAGCTCCTCGGTCCTGGCTGCTCAGAGCCACACGGCCTTCCGGGCCCAGGAGGAAGAAGGTCCCTGTCGCCGGGAGCAGGCAGCCAGCCTGGGTCCTGAACCTCAACAGCCCCCGGACAGCGAGGGCTTCGGGCAGCTGCGGTGAACGGTCCAATGTTGCTTCAGAGACTGAGCTGGAGAAGAACGCCTCTCGCCCCCTCCCCAAGGTCACCGGGCAGGGTCCGTGCCACACACATCGTCCGGAGACCACAACTGGAATGCTGGCTGTGCCCTCTGCTGTGGGAACAGCCGTCCATGCAGCAGCCACATCCCCAGCGCATGGCCTCTCCTGCCCGGCCACAGCCCATGGCTCTGGGGAAGATGTCCGCTGGGCTTGGTCATCTTCTCTCCTCTCACACACAACTAGAGGCCTGGTGCATGATATTCATGCACTGGG
>NW_005356423.1:0-766 GCF_000412655.1 Myotis brandtii
AAAAAATTCAAGAGGAAGTCACACTTTCAACCTCTTTATATGAAGCCAGAATTACCTTAAACCCAAAATCAGATAAAGAAACCACAAAAAAGATAACTACAGGCCAATATCTGTATTTGGACATACAGAGGCATCCAAATTGGAAAAGAAGAAAGTAAAACTGTCCTTATTCGCAGATAACATGATACTATACATAGAAACCCAAAGACTCCATCAAATAACTACTAGACCTAATAAATGAAGTGGGCAATGTAGCAGGATACAACATTAACACCTAGAAATCTATGGCCTTTTATACACCAATAATGAACTCACAGAAAGAGAAACTACAAAAACAATCCCATTCACCACTGCACCAAAAAAATTAAGATACCTAGGAATAAAATTAGCTAAGGAAGTAAAAGACCTGTACTTGGAAAACTACAGGACATTGAAAAAAGAGATACAGGAAGACATAAACAAATGGAGGAATATACCGAGTTCACAGATTGGTAGAATCAATATCATTAAAATGTCCATACTACCCAAAGCAATCTACAGATTCAATGCAATCCCCATTAAAATACCAATGTCATATTTCATAGATCTAGAAGAAACTCTCTAAAATTCATCTGGAAAAAAAAAGACCCCAAATAGCCATAGCAATCCTGAGAAAGAAGAACAAAGTTGGAGGGATCACAATACCAGATATCAAGCTACATTACCAAGCCATGGTTCTCATTAACACCTAGAAATCTATCGCCTTTTTATACACCAATAATGAACT
>NW_005356424.1:0-555 GCF_000412655.1 Myotis brandtii
CACATTCCTAGAAAAATACAAGCTTCCAAAACTCAATGAGGAAGAATCACAAAACCTGAATAGGCCAATAACTACTGATGAATTTGAAACAGTAATCAAAAAGCTTCCAGCTAACAAAAGCCCTGGACCAGATGGATTCACAGGGGAGTTCTATTGAACATTCAAAGAAGAACTAAAGCCAATCCTTCTCAGACTATTCCAAAAAATTCAAGAGAAAGCAACACTGCCAAGCTCTTTCTATGAAGCCAGCATTACCCTAATCCCAAAACCAGATAAAGACATCACAAAGAAAGAGAATGACAGGCCAATATCCCTGATGAACATAGCTGTTAAAATCCTCAACAAAATTCTTGCAAACCGGATCCAGTATTACATTAGAAAGACCATACACCATGACCAAGTGGGATTTTTTCCAGGAATGCAGAGCTGATACAATATCCGCAAATCAATAAATGTGATACATCGAATAAACAAGTTGAGAAACAAAAATCACATAATCATATAGATTGATGCAGAAGAGGCATTTGACAAAGTCCAACACCCTTTCTTGATAAA
>NW_005356425.1:0-587 GCF_000412655.1 Myotis brandtii
GGGTCCCAGGTTACCCACAAATTTCTTTCCAGGGATTTCCACTTCTCCTTGGGTTCAATAATTTGCTAAGCTGGCAGTCAGACATCCCTCTCACAATCCAGGACCACTGGCTCCTAACTGCTCACCTGCCTGCCTGCCTCATCGCCCCTAACTGCCCCCTCGGCCAGCCTGATCACCCCTAACCGCCTCTGCCTGTCGGCCATGTCGCCTCCAACTGCCCACCCCCTGCCGACCTAATCACCCCCAACTGTGCCCCCTGCTGGCGTGGTCGCCCCCTACTGCCCCTCCTGCCAGCCTTGTTGCCCCACCCAGCCTGCTGTTCGGTTGTCCGTTCAGTTGTTTTGGTCGTGATGGCCGCTGGCTTTTTATATATTATGATACTCGGGGGCAGGGGGCCTGCTGAAAAGTAAAGGACCAATCAGTCAAACTCCCATCACTTAAAAATGATAAAATATGAAGTGGCATTCCCCTCAACTGGCCGGACCCTTCAGCCCCGCACTGCAGAGCCCCCGGAGGCACAGTGGGAGCTGATCACTGGAGGGGCCACAGCGCACCATGCAGGCTGAAGGGGAGAGCAGTTTTTAGGG
>NW_005356425.1:1479-3250 GCF_000412655.1 Myotis brandtii
CCTCTCTAGTCTATCACCAATGGATTTCATGTAATTCACCTATGTCTCTTCCTTGGATTGCAATGTATAAATATAGATGTAACCCGCCATTCTCCGGAGCATTATCTCAATCCCTTGAGGTTCTGCTTCTCAGCAATTGTAGAGTTTGGCTCAAATAAACTCACAAAAATTCTTTACGGGTTTGAATGATTTTATGTTAACACGTTCATGTACATATACTGTTGGCAAAACTTCATAATATAAAAAAGTAGAAAAAAACTAAATGCCCATCTATAGGGTATTAGTTCAATTAACTGAAACAATCATGCATTCGAACAGGAACTGTGTGTTCTCGTGGTTCTCAAGGCACACGTCAGGCAGGTGCATGCTCAGCAAGCTTAGCTGGGTAGGTAGATGCAGACACAGGGATGGTGGGTGCTGGGTGCGGGTGGGTGGGTAGGTGGCGGGCGGTGAGCTTGGTTGTTATTTTGTCTGTGTCAGGGGCCCTCCCTGAGGGTCCTCCCCTGCAGGACTTTCCCCAGGAGCCTCAGGCCCTCCTGCTGGCCTTCCCCAGGGTGCCCCTTGGTCGGTGCCCTCCCAGGCCCAAGTGTTACCTCCTCCAGAAAGTCTCCCAGGACTGAAGGCTTCTGGCTGTTGTGAGAATAAACAAGTAATCTTTTCTGTCAAAGAACCAGTTAGGCAGCCGCCATTTAGGCCCACAGGACACACAGCTCCCCTGGGGGCCACCATCTTGGGCTCTGTTCTTACCTCCCCATCCTCTGAATTAGCCAATCACACAATAATGGGAAGCCGAGCTCTGAGCCCTGACCAATCAAGGCAGAGTTCAGAGTGAGGGGCAGGGCAGACCCCGTGTCAGGAAATAAAACCCCATCAGACTTCCCTTTGGGTGCTTTGCCCTTGATTTCTAGCTGGGAGGGCACCCTTCTGCGCAGGGGTAGATGGCCTTGCCGATCCAGTTTTGAGTGTTTATCTCATTCCTGCTACATTTTTATTTATTTATTTATTTTTTGTGTGCCAAAAAGTTCATTAGATTTAGGCACTTATATTTAATCTCAATAATATCTAAATTTTGTGCATGGACAAACTTTAGTATAATAAAATTCTAACCCTTCCACTTTTAAATTATTCTCATTGGTTCCTCCCTGCCTCCCCCCCCTCCCACCTCCCCTGACAATCTCCTCCTCTCCTGCGACATCCTTGAGAGCATTTCTAACACTGTGAGCTTCCAGGGGAAGGGCCTTTGCCAAAAATGTTGGCTCCGGGGATTCTGAGTGCGGGATGGGGCTGCAGACTGTGGGGCGGGGACGGGACACAAGGACTGGAACTGAAGCTCTGTTTGCACCACCACCTCGGGGTCCTCTTCAAATGACTCCGGATTATGGACTCTTTGGCCTCAGTCCCCACCACCCCCTGGCGCTGCCCCTACTGTCTGGGGCTTCAACTATATTTCTCCTCCAGCGGCCATGAGGCAAGCCTGCCCAGGCATTGATTTTCTCCTCTGTCCCTCGCTCTCAGTTGTCCTTAGTTGACTCACACAAAGCTGTGTGTTAACTGCTTTTTCTTCAGAGCAAGTGAAAGGTAAACAAAATGACTGAATCATAATCCTCAGAAAAAATGTCACATGATTTCAGGGAACCCACTGAATATACACCGGGGAAGAGCAGGAAGCAAAGTCCCAAGTCTGTTTCTGGGTCTGGACCAGCCAGAGCAGAAGGAGAGAGGTTGGCCTCCTCAAGGTAAGAGTTGGGGGACAGGTAGGGGCACCAGGGTA
>NW_005356425.1:6573-11466 GCF_000412655.1 Myotis brandtii
CAGAAAATGCATTGACAGGAATCCTTTCCAATCCCCTGGCCGTAAGGAGAAGGCTCCACCTTCCTGGGGAATGTGTGAAGCAACACGCTATACACAGTTTATATTTTGAGTATGAACAAAGTCAACTTTTGAGCAAAATAAAAATTAATTAAATACACACTTATTGAGTGCATACTTTGTGCCTGACTCTTCCAGAACCAGACTCTTTATCCCAGGATTCTGGGTCCTTTGATACCCAATGCCACTACCTCCAGCACTGATGTTAGTGGGGAAGTACATGTAATAAGAATAGAGCCACAGTTGTCTGATGAGTGATAGATGAGAAGTTTTCTTACAGACCCTGGAAACGGGAGGATGAAACAGGCCTGTCAAAGACCAGACACCTCGGAGCCTAGATGGGCCCATTACTCAAAGAAAAGGAAAACATTTTGAGAACACATGACACATTTTGATTTGGTTGCTGCACCTGAACCCTTACCCTGACCCCTTCCAGGAGTTTTCCTCAGGAATGCTGACCACTCTCTGGTCCCAGTGAAGGGGAAAATAAGACATTTGGGGGGCGGCGGGGGGTGGGGGGGATAGCTATCTGAACCTGCGCCAGTAACCTGCATTCTGATGCACACTCTTGCTTGCTGATAAACTCCATTCTTATCTGTCCTGCCTTGCAGAACCTTATGGCAGGGTCTCTCTTTTCCGCGTCCAGCACGGAAAGAGAGTGGTCTGGTTCTTTGAGTAGGGGGGCTGGGGGTTGAGAAATGAAATAAAGAGACAAGACACAAAGGTGGAAGTAAAGGGCTGGGACCGGGTGGGACCCACCGTTCTCTCTGAGGGAGAGACAGGGACCCAGCACCAAAGCAGCATGTTTATTTTATACCCCAAATACCAGGAGGTTTCACCAAAACTCAAGATAAAGGAGCTTGGGTGGGCCCGAGTCGCATTCATTCCCGATGCTAGACTGGATTTACATATCAAAACCCACTCCCTGACACCTGGACAAAGATGAGAGTCAAGCTGAGAACACTTCTGCCCCTTTTGGTAAGATGCATATCCAAGATGTGGCTCTGCCTGTCGCCTTGGGTTCAGCTGACAATTATTAAGGAAAAATGCCCATGTGCCTTCCCAGGGGCCCTCTACAGAACCTGTGTCCCGGAATACTCCAATTTTACAGAGAACATAAACCATGAACCATATATAACCCCCTAAGGGTTGGCAAGTGCTGGTGCCAGACAGGCCTCTGAGTGTAATCTCACTTCCCCCATCCCAACTCACAGGGGGCCGCAAAGCCCGTGAAAAGTCTGGAAGCCTGACCCATATTTGGGGGACAAAGGAACTAAGGGTATAAAGGGAAGGCTTCGTCCATATTCATCGCTCAGGATGTGGAGACGGACTCCCCTGAGTCACGGCACTAGTGCATCTGCAAATAAAGGCTACTTTTCTGAATATCCTCTGAGTGCCTGGCTGATTAATTCTCTGGTGTTGCTTATCTGCAACATTAATTTGGTGCGTTGGCCGAGAAAATACCAGTCGTGCTGCCTACTTAGGGCACCGCTGGTAAAGGTCGACGGCTGGTCCATTCACCCGGACCCCCCTAAAGACGGGAAAGGCGCACCTGCAGTGGTTTACTGGGTCCCAGTCCTCATCGGGCCTGGATGACCAGGACCCCCGCTCGCGCCCCCGTGGACTCCAAGGAGGACAGAAAAGCCCTTTCTGGAACCAGACGTCTGACCGGTAAGTTTTCCCCGGGGGGACCAGTCCGAGTTCAGGCCTATCTTTCGGGACAGAAGAAGTGGCTGATCATCACTTAGGCAAAATATTTGCCTCAGTTCAGGGACTTTCCGTGGGCGGAAGTCAAAGCTCAGACTGACTGGTGTGTGAATGTGAACGTAAAAGTCTGTGTGAAGCGAAAGTTACCTTGTGTTTGTCCTGTGTCTCTGTTAACTGGGAGGGATTACACAGTTTAACTGCGAATATGGGAAGTAGTTCCTCCAAACCCACCGTTTTGGAATGTATGTTAAAGAATTTTAAGAAAGGTTTCACTGGGGATTGTGGGGTGAAGTTAGTTCCCTGGACGTTAAGAAAGATGTGTGAAATAGACTGGCCATCTTTTGGGGGAGGATGGCCAGCGGAGGGCACATTGGATGTCCCCACAATCAGGAATGTTTACAGAGTTATAACGGGAGACCCAGGTCATCCCAACCAGTTTCCCTACATTGATCAGTGGCTGAAAATAGCTCAGCTCAAACCACCTTGGATGCGGCTCTGTGTGTGTAAGAAGGGGCAGAGTAAGGTTTTAGCGGCAGAAAAAAAGAGACAGGCAGAAGAAGAGAAGCAGGCCCCTCAGAAGGAGAATAAGCCTCCTGTTCTGCAGGAACCCCCTGAGGAAGCCCCGCCAGTTTTACCACCTCCACATGTGGCACCCAGTGCTCCTTTGCCCACTCAGGGGAGCTTAGATACACCACCTCCTTCTGACTCTCCAGAGCCAATTGGACGGCACTTGCGCTCAGCTGCATATCCAAGATGTGGCTCTGCCTGTCGCCTTGGGTTCAGCTGACAATTATTAAGGAAAAATGCCCATGTGCCTTCCCAGGGGCCCTCTACAGAACCTGTTTCCTGGAATACTCCAATTTTACTGAGACCATAAGCCATGAACCATATATAACCCCCTAAGGGGGTTGGCAAGCGCTGGTGTCAGACAGGCCTCTGAGTGTAATCTCACTTCCCCCATCCCAACTCACAGGGGGCCGCAAAGCCCGTGAAAAGTCTGGAAGCCTGACCCATATTTGGGGGACAAAGGAACTAAGGGTATAAAGGGAAAGCTTCATCCATATTCATCGCTCAGGATGTGGAGACTGACTTCCCTGAGTCACGGCACTAGGGCATCTGCAAATAAAGGCTACTTTTCTGAATATCCTCTGAGTGCCTGGCTGATTAATTCTCCCGTGTTGCCTGCCAGCTTATCTGCAACATTAATTTGGTTCGTTGGCCAAGAAAATACCAGTCGTGCTGCCTACTTAGGGCACCGCTGGTAAAGGTCGATGGCTGGTCCATTGGCCCGGGCCCCCCTGAAGACGGGAAAGGTGTGCCTCCAGTGATTTACTGGATCCCAGTCCTCATCGGGCCTGGACGACCAGGACCCCCGCTCGCGCCCCCGTGGACTCCAAGGAGGACAGAAAAGCCCTTTCTGGAACCAGATGTCTGACCGGTAAGTTTTCCCCAGGGGACCAGTCTGAGTTCAGGCCTATCTTTCGGGACAGAAGAAGTGGCTGATCACCAGTTAGGCAAAATATTTGCCTCAGTTCAGGGACTTTCCGTGGGCGGAAGTCAAAGCTCAGACTGACTGGTGTGTGAATGTGAACGTAAAAGTCTGTGTGAAGTGAAAGTTACCTTGTGTTTGTCCTGTGTCTCTGTTAACTGGGAGGGATTACACAGTTTAACTGCGAATATGGGAAGTAGTTCCTCCAAACTCACTGTTTTGGAATGTATGTTAAAGAATTTTAAGAAAGGTTTCACTGGGGATTGTGGGGTGAAGTTAGTTCCCTGGACGTTAAGAAAGATGTGTGAAATAGACTGGCCATCTTTTGGGGGAGGATGGCCAGCGGAGGGCACATTGGATGTCCCCACAATCAGGAATGTTTACAGAGTTATAACGGGAGACCCAGGTCATCCCAACCAGTTTCCCTACATTGATCAGTGGCTGAAAATAGCTCAGCTCAAACCACCTTGGATGCGGCTCTGTGTGTGTAAGAAGGGGCAGAGTAAGGTTTTAGCGGCAGAAAAAAAGAGACAGGCAGAAGAAGAGAAGCAGGCCCCTCAGAAGGAGAATAAGCCTCCTATTCTGCAGGAACCCCCTGAGGAAGCCCCGCCAGTTTTACCACCTCCACATGTGGCACCCAGTGCTCCTTTGCCCACTCAGGGGAGCTTAGATACACCACCTCCTTCTGACTCTCCAGAGCCAATTGGACGGCACTTGCGCTCAGCTGATCGAGACCCAAGCCACCCCTAGCTTTTCCGATGCCTCTCTGGGAGACTCGGGGTCCCCACGTGCTTGGAGAAGATGGAACCTACAAGAGGGGGGATTGGTCTTTTACTACCAGCCTTTTACCACGACCCATCTCCTGAATTCGAAACAGCACACTCCCGCCTATTCTGAAAAACCTCAGGCCATGGTAGACCTCCTAGAGTTAATTTTCCAGACCCATAAGCCCACCTGGGTTGACTGCAAGCAACTCCTTCTCACGCTTTTTAACACGGAGGACTGCTTAAGAATAGTAACGGAAGCTCAGAAATGGCTCCAGACCCAGGCCCCGGCAGGGATATTAGACACAGACAGATGGGCCAGGGAGGCCCTCCCAGATGAGGAGCCCAGATGGGACCTGAACTCAGAAGACGGAAGGGCCAGGCTAGAGAGATACTGACTGGCCTTCCTCCAGGGGCTCAGGGACAGAGCCAAGAAGCCACCAATATGGCCAAGACCTCTGAGGTCTTCCAGAAACCTGATGAAAGTCCAGCCGCCTTCTTTTTAAAATATATATATATATTTTGTTGTTGTTGTTGATTTCAGTGAGGAAGTGGAGGGAGAGAGAGATAGAAACATCAATGATGAGAATCATTGATAGGCTGCCTCCGGCACGCCCCCTACAGGGGATGGAGCCTGCAACACAGGTGTGTGCCCTTGACTGGAATTGAACCTGGGACCTTTCAGTTCACAGGCTGATGCTCTACCCACTGAGCAAAACCAGCTAGGGCCAGCAGCCTTCTATGAGAGACTCTGTGAGACATATTGAATCTACACTCCTTTGACCCTGAAGTCCCAGAAAATCAAACTATGGTCAATGCAGCCTTTGTAGGTCAGGCTCAGCCCAATGTAAGGAGAAAGCTACAGAAGCTTGAAGT
>NW_005356425.1:11646-17250 GCF_000412655.1 Myotis brandtii
AAGCTGATAGAAATAGCAAACAAGGTTTTCATCAACCGAGACAGGGCAACTAAGGAGGAAGCAGAGGAGAGACTGAAAAAGGAAGCAACCTTGATAGCAGCGGCTGTTAAGGAATCAAGCTCCCAGACAGATAAGAAAGGGAAACAACAAGGACCCAGGCCAGAGAGGAAGAATGGAGACTTTATAATCCCAAAGGACTCGCCATTAGAGCCTGAATTAGAGGGAGAATTCCCTGCTCTGGGCAGAAGAAATCCCCCTGGCCTGGCCAAGGACCATGCCCCCGGTACCAATTGACTTGAAGCCTGGGGCACAGATGTCAAAATCTGCCAATATCTGATTCCAAGGGATGCACGCCTAGGCATGTGCTCTTGGTCGGAATCGAACCCGGGACCCTTCAGTCCACAGGCCGATGCTCTATCCACTGAACCAGATCAGCTAGGGCGAGGTCATGAACTTATAAATTATTATTTTTACAAAAATGTTTTTATTGATTTTTAAAGAGAGGAAAGGAAAGATAGAAACATTGATAAACATCACCGATCAGCTGCCTCCTCCCGGCTCACTTACTTGGGTTTGAGCCTGCAACCTGACCGGGAATTGAACTAGTGATCTCTTGGTTCCTGGGTGGAAGCTCAACCACTGAGCCATGAAGGTCATGACTTTTAAACGCTTATACCCTCTGATTGAAAAACAGCCACACTGGGAGCTGGTAGCCATTGCATCCAATCGTTAACAATGTCAGGGGTTCTTGGGCACACCAGAGAAGGAAATCAAGAGAGTTCACCAAACACACACACACAAAATATTGCCCTAGTTCCGTGGTCACAGCGTCGGCCCGAGGACCGAAGAGTCGAGGGTTCGATTCCAGTCAAGGACACGTACCTCAGCTGCAGGCTCTATCTCCAACCAATGAATATGTCTCTCTCACATCAATGTTTTTCTTTCTGTGTCTCTCCTCCTCCCTCCCACTCTCTCTAAAAGCAGTGGGGGTGAGGATCCACAACAACAAAAAGTGGTTCTCAGGGAGAGGTTTACTATAGCTGGTGTGCAGGAGGGAGTTAGTCCAGAGGGAGAGGAAGGATTGGCTGCTCCCAAACAAAGGCTGGGAAACAGTTTAAAAAAGTTGAGGGGTAGAAGATGAGGTCTGAGTATGTAGAGGGGAGGACTCTGACACTTGTGCAGTGGAACTACATGCTTTTCCTAGCAGGGCATGTCTCATTAGCATGTTAGATCTCCACCCAGGGGTGTGTGTTTCAGCATTTAAATCAGGGAGGGTCAGCGAAAGGACGGTCTTTTTCGAAAGTGCGCCTATGTGAGCAAAGGGAACGAAATTTAAGCTCAGGAAGTAAGTCTTGCAGACAGCAGTGTGAGTCTTCAGTCTAACTGCTAATTGGCTGCAAGAAGAAGGGAAGTCACTGGGGAAATTATGGGTTCCTGGCTTTGTGCCAGCTGGGCCCAGACAGCGACCTGACTATCTCACAATGAGGTCAGGGTCGACATTAAATACAGCTCAGTGATCTCTACAAGTATTGTTTAAACAATTCGTGATTTTATTGTGAAAGAGGTTATGAGAATATGCAGAAAACGCATGTCAGGGAGAATCAGGGAGCTAAAGATATTTCAGTTTCACTTCTTGGTATTTAAAGTGAAATTATGTAAAATAAATGAAATTATGGATATACAAACATTTTATGAGGGGGCAACTCTAATATATCTGTCACTTTCTTGATTCCCCCATAAAATTTACCACCTAAGAGTGTATAATTGTGTGGTTCTTAGTATATTTACAAGGTTGTACAACCATCACCATTATCTAATTGCAGAACATTTTCATCACCCCAAACAAAAACGCTGAACCCATTAACAGTCACTCCCCATTGCCCCCCAAACTTCCTGGGCCCTGGCAACCACCACCTATTTTCTGTCTCTATGGACTTGACTAATCTGGACGTTTCAAATAAATTGACTCATTAAATGTGGCCCTTTTTTGTGACTGGCTTTTTTTTTTCATTCACATGTTTTCTGAACTCAGGTTCACTCACTTTGTAGCGTGCATCTGTACTTCATTCCTTATTGTGACTGAACTAGAGGCCCGGTATACAACATTTCTGTACTGGCGGGGCGGGTTGGGGAGGTGGGGTCCCTCAGTTTGGCCTGCACCCTCTCACAGTCTGGGTCCTCAGTGCTGCTGCGGAGGCGAGGCGGGAGAGGCTCCTGCCACCACCGCTGGGCTTGCCAGCTTTTTTTTGTGACTGGCTTTTTTTCATTCCACATGTTTTCTGAACTCAGGTTCATTCACTTTGTAGCACGTATCTGTACTTTATTCCTTATTGTGACTGAACTAGAGGCCCAATGCACGACATTCCTGCACTTGCGGGGGGGGGGGGGGGCCCCTCCACCGTTTGGTCCATTTGCCCATTAGGGTTTTATTATGTAGGATAATATTGCATTGTAAGGACAGACCACATTTGTTTATCATTTGATGGACATTTGAGTTACCTTCCCTGGAGGCGGGAGAGGCTCCCCGCCACCACCCCACCACCGCTGCGCTCACTGCTTCTTAGCGCTGCCTCAGAGGTGGGAGAAGCTCCAGCTGCTGCCGGGCTTGTCAGCCAGGAGCCTGGCTTCTGGCTGAGCGGTGCTCCCCCTGTGGGAGCGCACTGACCACCGGGGGCAGCTCCTGCTTTGAGCGTCTGCTCCCTGGTGGTCAGTGCGCATCATAGCGACCGGTCATTTCACCTTTCAGTTGATTTGCCCATTAGGGTTTTATTTTATAGGATAATATTGCATTGTAAGAACAAACCACATTTGTTTATCATTTGATGGACATTTGAGTTACTTTATATTTGTTTCCCTTATAAATTATTATTTTTACAAAAATGTTCTTATTGATTTTTAGAGAGAGGAAGGGAGAGTAGAAACATCACCAATCAGCTGCCTCCTCCAGGCTCACTTACTTGGGATTGAGCAACCGGGAATTGAACTAGTGATGTCTTGGTTCCTGGGTGGAAGCTCAACCACTGAGCCATGCCAGCTGGGCTGCTATAAATTATCCAAATGGACTTGTGGCTAAATCCTTGTCACCTCAGGATATGCCAAGTAGTGAAATTGCAATAAAGCAAGAAGTCAGAGGATAAACAGGTATAATTATTAAAAAACTGGGGTCGAGTGGGAGGGGACAGGCGAGGACCAGGCAAACAAAACAATGTTTCACTCCTGTACCCGTTAGCTTTGTGCTTTTCCTGGTGAAGGTGAAGAGCAGGTCATGGTTTCACTCAGATTTCCCTCCCGAGGAGACTTTGTGACTGATGTTCTCCGATGCTCCTGGCAGCCAGCAGGGGGCGAGCGCGCCTGGCCCCTGCTCAATCATTCGCACCAAGGAATCTCCGTTAGTAGGAAGTTCGCTTCCCCTCTCCCTTTCAAACAGATCTCCAATCTGAACTCTTCCTAACTTTTGCTCTAAGTATATTTTACAGGCTTGAGAAAAGCACTGATAAGACACCTCCCTAAGCCATCTGCCAGACTGTCTCCTGGAAAGCAAACTGTAACTTTTCAAGACAACCCCCCTGGTATCCGCCTCCCTTCCTTGTCACTTAGCAACAGCCAATGCTTAAAAGAGCAGGCCACTCTACTCCCTTCCCTGTATTGACCAGCAGTACCTGGCCTTTTCCTCTCTTGGAAAGTAAAATAAACGTCCTCTCTTCAGCTCTTCTTTTAGTTGTGAATTCTTTCACACCCATGTCACCAGCCAAACCCTAACAGATAGCAACTACCTTTAAACAGACTATATAACTGAATTATTTACTATATCTTTTTTTTTATGTCTCCATCACTGCCCCTAGCATATAGGCGCTTAGAGGGCAGAATCTTTTTGTTCACTGAAGTTCCCAAGATCAGAGTACTGAGTAAATAATATTGGACACTTGTTAGATAAATAAGTTCCCAAACATGAGACAATCAAATGGAAAAGGAGATACTATCAAACCACTAGGAAAAAGTAAAGGCAAATGTTATGGGTTAAATTGTGTTCCTGAATCAACCGAAGGACTTGTATGCACGCATATAAGCCAAACCAATGGACATGGACAACAGGGGGATGAGAGCATGAGTGTGTGTGTGTGTGTGGGGGGGGGGAGGTTGGGGGTTAATGGGGGGGATGAGGACACATTTGTAATACCTTAACTAATAAAGAATTATAAAAAAAAAATTGTGTTCCCGAAGAAGAAGAAGAAGTCGGGTGAATATAACCTTATTTGGAAACAGGATCTTTGCAGATGATTATGTTAAGATGATGTCATTAGGGTGGGCCTTAATCCAATATGACAAATGTCCTTATAAAAAGGGAAAATTGAACCCGGCCAGTATGGCTCAGTGGTTGAATGTCGACCCATGAACCAGGAGGTCACGGTTTGATTCCAGGTCAGTGCACATGCCCAGGTTGTGGGCTCAATGATTCTCTCGCATCATTGATGTTTCCATCTCTCTCTCCCTCTCCCTTCCTCTCTCTGAAATCAATAAAAACATATTTTTTTAAAAGGATACATTTGGACACATACACAGGAAGAATGCCATGTGAAGATAAAAGTAGAGATGCTTTCATAAGCCAAGGATAGAGGCATGGCACAGATTCAGCCCTCAGAAGGGACCAACCCTATGGGCACCTTGATCTCAGTCTTCTCATCTTCAGCACTAAAAGACAATACATTTCTACTGTTTAAGTCCCCCTGTTTGTGGTACTTTGTTAGGCATCTTTAAAAAACGAATACAGAAAATATCAAATATTTATCCAAGTCAGTATGGGAAGAATTTGCTAAGAATAATTCTTTAAAAAGAACAACTCTGCCCAGCAGGTTTTGCTCAGTGATTGAGCATTCATTTATGAAACAAGAGGTCACAGTTCAATTCCCAGTAGGGGGTGTGCAGGAGGCAGCCGATCAGTGAGTCCCTATCATCATTGATGTTTCTATCTCTCTCTTCCTCTCTGAAATCAATAAAAAATTATTTTTTAAAAAGAAAAAAAAGAAGAGACTCAAACTGGAAAAGACCATTAGATTCAACTCTAGAAACACGTTGTGGACCCTGAAAAAGAAAATACATACTAAGAAGGGCTTCTGGTGGCTAACTGGGCTCAACTTTGAAAAACAGTGTCTAGCAGCCATTTCTACATAGTGGCCTCTCATGCAAACTGCACTTCAGGGAGAAACCTGCACAGAACTACCTGCCTCTGAACTGAACCACCTGCCTGTCCTTTTTCTGCCATCAGAGCCAGCCCTTATAAAGGAGTTCGAATCCTATTTCAACCAATAGGACTGAGGTTTTCCCCATCTAATCAGAGCTGCCCAGCTATATCCCTATCAGCTTCTTCACTGACCAATCAGAACAGTGCCTTTTGGACCAATCAAACTTTGAGGATTTTGAGTATCATTTGAATGAAGATGGACCAATCAGAGACCAGGGGCAGGGCTTCTATCTATTTAAATTAGCTCCCCTCTAGTTCTGGGAGCACTCTTTCTTGTTGTTGTTTTAAATTTTATTTTATTGTTTAAAGTATTACAAATAGTAGTACATATGTCTCCTTTTTTTCCCCATTGACCTTCCCCCCCC
>NW_005356425.1:17308-22682 GCF_000412655.1 Myotis brandtii
TGCCCTTACCCCCCTCTCCCCAAGGGAGCACACTTTCTTTTCCACTGGCCACTGCCTTTCCCTGACTAGAGCTGAATAGGAGCTGAAACACTGAAGATGAAACATTGGATCTGGAGAGGGCCTGGTCCCAGGGCCACCTGCACCAGGGCCTCCAAACAGCTATTTTTACAGCTGCGCTGTCTTACAATTGAGCTGTTTGCACTGAACAGATTTCTTCTTCAAAACACCTATTGGTGCTGAATTAATGCCAATGACCTTCATACACCTAATTCCCTACCCCTCCACAAATGCAAATGCTATTCCCATCATCTGTGGAATGGTAGGATTAATCTGAGTTGAATAAAAAAGATTTCTTAAATCTGTAAGAAAATGATCAACAACCTAGTAGAAAAATGGATAGCACAGAAGCTCTCAGAGTGTGGCCTAGTGACTCCTGGGGGCTCCCAAACCCCTTTCAGGAACTCTGTGATTATTATTATTGCATAGTAAAAGGTGGAAATTTGTTGAGAAACAAGCACAGACTCCCACGTGGGGAGGGGGAAAGAATCCCACTAAGTCCCTTTTTTGCGGTTTATAAAGGCTGCAGTTCTTTGTGCCTTGATATCCCCTCTGATTGGTCACTATCCCCTTTGGTTGGTCACTATAGCAACCTCAGAGCTCAAACCTCACATGAGATACATGAGGCTCTCCTCTCCTTCTCTCTTATTGTTTTCCTATTCCCTTTGGGATTTCCTCTTCCCTCTCTGAATGAGGGGTTTCCTTCCCTTTATTTCATAAATGTATACCTTCTGCAGCTCCCAGCTCCCTTCTTCTATGGAAATATACCTTCTGCAGCTCTCAGCTTCCCTATTCTATGGAAATGTACCTTCTACTATTCCCAGCTCCCTTATTCTATGGAAATATACCTTCTGCAGCTCTGTAGCCCTGTGCTTTTTCCATGGACCCCTTAAATTTTTAAAATTCCTAAACCTGCCTATTTTACCCCTAAAAACTCCTATTTTACCCCTAAAAACTCTTTTCAGTGCCCCCTCTGATTAGAAAACCCCAACTGTCATTGGGGACAGAGGATGCTGGTCTATCTGCTTCCTGCTGGCAAATGGGTCATAGTTTGGGGATGGCAGTCAGGGTCCCATTGGAAGAGGGTGATCTAAGGGTCCACGGAAAATGGATGTAGCAGCCTCCACCTGTGGTTCTTCCGTGATTACTGTTATAGAAATGCTGAGAAAACAACAGTTTGCCTTTTTCACTGTGTTGACATTGCACTGATGATGCAAACGCAATGGTGACTCAGTATGAACCAAGGCAGTGACACCAAATTCACTAGTTGTCACTCTGTACTTCACCACCACATGCTGGGGGGAAACAACTCTTTCACTTAAGACAGTCCTTGGTGACCAGTACAAAATTATTAATTGTCCTTAGGCACACATCTTTTTTTTAAAATATATTTTTATTGATTTTTTATAGAGAGGAAGGGAGAGGGATAGAGAGTTAGAAACATCGATGAGAGAGAAACATCAATCAGCTGCCTCCTGCACACCTCCTACTGAGGATGTACCCGCAACCAAGGTACATGCCCTTGACCGGAATCAAACCTGGGACCCTTCAATCCGCAGGCCGATGCTCTATCCACTGAGCCAAACCGGTTAGGGCAGGCACACATCTTTTTAATATTCTGTTAGTTGAAATGGGAGATGAGAAGTGCACATAAAACACTTCAATTGCATACCATTGTTTTCACTGGGAAAAGGATGTGTGTGTAATTATTTGAGTTGCAAGACGAACTAGCTATTTTCATGAAACACTATTTTTACTTGGAAAAAATGACCAATAGGCAATCTGTGGCTATTCAGGTTTTGCTAACTGGCAAACATTTTTAAAAATATATATTTTATTGATTTTTTACAGAGAGGAAGGGAGAGGGATAGCGAGTTAGAAACACTGATGAGAGAGAAACATCGATCAGCTGCCTCCTACACACCCCCCACAGAGGATGTGCCTGCAACCAAGGTACATGCCCTTGACTGGAGTCGAACCTGGGACCTTTCAGTCTGCAGGCTGACGCTCTATTCACTGAGCCAAACCAGCCAGGGCTGGCAAACATTTTTTTAAAAATGAACAGTGTCTGTTACTTCAAGGAATACAATTGTCAAGATTTGTTGCCAATGATAAAATTCTACCTAGCCTTCTAGCAAAAAGTAAAATTTTGGAAAACTTGTATCTGCCACCTTTAGCTTCACAGCTTCCTAATATTGTAAGACTTTTGTGATGAGATTGGTGGCAGTATTAATGAGTGTTATATTTTTATATTGTATAATAAAATGGGTCAACATTTGCAAGATCTGCATAAGAATTCTTAAAAATTATTTATGTATTTATTTTTTAATTTAGAGGAAGAGAGAAACATTGATTTATTATTCTACTTATTCATGTATTCATTGGTTGATTTTTTTATTTTTTTGTTAATCCTCACCAAAGGATATTTTTTCCCTTGCTTTTCAGCGAGAGTGGAAGGAAGGGATGAAACTGGGGAAGGAGGGAGAGAGGGAGAAAGAGAAACATCTATGTGAGGGTCACATTGACTGGTTGCCTCCCACAGGAGGCCCAACCAGAGAGTGGAGGGTGAATCTGCAACCTAGGTACATGACCTTTATTGGGAATCGAATCTGTGACCCTTCAGTGTGCGGGCCGACACTCTAACCAATTAGCACACTGGCCAGAGCTGTGTCTCATTCTTAACTATAACACTTCAAATGGTGAACTCCTTGAGTTCAGTAACAAAACTATCAGTGGCTAAGTGTTGGTGCAGTATCAAAGAAGAATATCCACAATTATCTGCATAGGATATAAAAATATTTCTTCTTTTTGCAATTACCTATTTGTGTGAGGCTGGATTTTCTTCTCATACTTCAACCAAAACAACATATTGTAATGGAGTGAAGGAAGAGGCAGGTATGAGAATCCAGCTGGTTTAAATCAGATATTAAAGAGATTTTCAAAAATGTAGAATACTGTCACTTTCCTCATTCACTCTTTGGCCTGAAGATATAATTACACTACAAAGGTGAATTTATTATTGCTGTTTTAAATTCTCAACTTAAATTTATAAAATTATAAATATTGATAGAGCCCTAACCGGTTTGGTTCAGTGGATAGAGCGTCAGCCTGCGGACTCAAGGGTCCCAGGTTCAAGTCCAGTCAAGGGCATGTACCTTGGTTGCGGGCACATCCCCAGTAGGGAGTGTGCAGGAGGCAGCTGATCGATGTTTCTCTCTCATCGATGTTTCTAACTCTCTATCCCTCTCCCTTCCTCTCTGTAAAAAAATCAATAAAATATATTTTAAAAATATATTGATAGCTGTGACCCATATAACCAAAAGCTTTTGAGCTGCTCAATAATTTAGAGAATGTAAAGGGGTTCTAAGGCCAAAAATTTTGAGAACCACTGGACTAAGAAATATAAATGTTAAAATCTAAGACCTACCTAGATAATACTCGGTGAATTCTCACAATAGTAGGGGCTATTATTATCCCCATTTACCAGGTGAATAAAACTGAGGCACAGTGCTTTTCCTCCCTGGCCTGTAAAACAAGCTTAGAACAAAAGTTATGAAGAGTTTAAAAGAAACTTTTTTGAAAGGGAGGGGAAAGGGAACTTTCTACTAACTAGAGACTCCTTGGTGCCAATTATTCTTGAGTTGTGAAAACAGCAGGGAGGAGGGGGATGCAAGAATGTAGCTTTGAGAGTAGCTTATCTTTTCCTGCATTTTGAACAGAGGAGCTATTTGAATCAGAGGAACCAACAATCTTGGGGTTTAATTACCAGGTGCTTCTCATAAATTGTGGAAGGCCATAGCAAAGAAAAGGAAAGGCCTTTTTCTGTCCTTACACTAAGAAATTAAAAGCAAAGAACAGCTCTAGCAGGTTTGGCTGAGCGGATAGAGCATTGGCCAGCAGTCTGAAGGGTCCCAAGTTTTATTCTGGTCAAGGGCACATACCTCAGTTGCAGGTTTGATCCCTGGACCTGGTCAGGGTGCCCCCTAGTCAGTGTGCATGTGGGAGACAACCAATCAATGTGTCTCTCTCTCACATCAATGTTTCTCTCTCTGTCTCTCCCCCTCCCTTCCATTCTTTATAAAAGTCAATGGAAAAATATTCTTGGGTGATGATTAGCAACAACAAGACAAAAAACAGGCACACAGAGGGGAAGTAATTGCTCAAGTCATGTAGCGAGCAAATGCCAGGACTGGGATTTGAACCCAGGCATCTGACCCCAAGCTTATGTACTTCCTTTGGCAACATGTTTTAAAAGCCTTTAAAATAGTCACCTTCTTTGACCTCTTTTCAGAATTTAAAGAAAGAGATATCAGAAATTTATGTACGAAAATGCTTATGAGGTGCCTGGTGGTATGGCTCAGTGGTTGAGCTTGGACCTATGAACCAGGAGGTCATGGTTTGATTCCTGCTCAGGGCACATGCCCATGTTGTGGGCTTGATCCCCAGTGTGGGGCATGCAGGAGGCAGCGGTTAATCATTGATGTTTCTCTCTCTCCCTCTACCTCCCTCTCTGAAATCAATAAAAATATATTTTTAAAATGCTTATCCTATATAATAAAAGGCTAATATACAAATTGTCCCCTCGACCAGGAGTTCAACCAGGGGTGGGGCCGGCCAGCCAACCTCCTGTGTGCCTCCTGCCGGACCCCACCCATACACGAATTCCTGCACTGGGCCTCTCGTAAAGTAATAAAATAGAAACAACCAGTAGTCAGTGGATGATTAGTAATGATAAATAAATCCATGAAGGCCTTTGAATGACACTGGAGAATGTCCAGGAAATTATCGTGGCCCCAGAAGAAAGGACTTGGGGACAATGGAAGCCTTGTAGGCTGAACCTGGGGTGGGAAGGAGTAATCAGCAGAGGCAGGGCCCAGAAGAAACAGGGAACCTCTCTGGAAGTGGGTGCGGGCTCTGTTGGTATTTGGAAGAGAAAGATCCGGATTGGAAATCGGGAGAACATGGGAGAACTGGAGGGTGCAGAGGAGACCGTGGGAAGAGCCGGACGCCCAGCAGGCAGGCCCCAAGGGGGCAGGACCTGCACGGTCTGCAGCCTGGGGGCGCTGCCAGCAACAGCTCTAGAGAGACTGGAGGGAGGCGGAGGAAAGGGGAGTCAAGGGAGCGTGCAGTTTCCTAGCGAAGAGCAGTGTGGCAGCGTCTTCCCGCGCCGCACACGCCGAGGACTTGCAGCCAGAAGACCCAGGGCCTCGCCGGGCGAAGGGGAGCGGATGGAAGGAGGGATTCGCGAGCTGGAGAAGGTCACAGCGAGCCGAGGGCCGGGGACTCCGTGCTGGAGGGAAGGCGGGCAGTCCGCGCC
>NW_005356425.1:23776-40139 GCF_000412655.1 Myotis brandtii
AGGGTCGGGAGGGTCCCGGGTCCCAGGGCGCGGACGCCCCCCGCACCCCGCGGGGGTCTCTCTGAGTTCCTAGGGCGGCTGATCCTGGGGGTCCCCCCCGGCTCTGCATCCCAGCGCTCAGGCCACCTCCTTGTCCTTCATCCGCGATTCACCCCCTTTTCCTCGCTCCTTCCCCCAACCCCGCCGACCCCGGGACTGAGCCCGGACAGACACCCTAAGTCCGGAGCCCCACGCCAGCCTGCTCTCCTTGACCCCACCCAGTGCTGCTTCCCTCCCCGCACCGTCCTCACCCCACCCCCCGTGTGGCTCTGGCAGTCGGAAGGGTGCGATCCTGGGAGGGGGACACTCAGAGGCTCGGTCCGAGGCGATGGACACGATTGGGGAGGATGGGGGCGGGGGCCATTGGGGCGCAGCACAGAGAGGTCTGATGACAAATGACAATGGGGAAGGGGAATGAAAGTGACTGATATTCCGAGCCATGGTGATGCGGGGGAAGGAGGGGCTGTGACGTGAAATTCCCACTTTGGGGAAGCTCTTCCCTGCAAACTCGGGAGTAGCAGTTCTTGGACCATCTTGGGGTCATTGCTGCTTTGAAAACCTCCCTGTAAGGATATGTACCAGCTAAGCTGGCCCGTCATCCCACCAGTGAGCCAGGCACAGCCCTCCATGAAGCGCCTAGGACGGTGATGATGGCAGGTGGGGGCAGCTGTCAGTTTCACTGGGAATTTTTTAAAACAACCACTTCACCCTTCCCCTATCTATTTTTTAAAAAATATATTTCTTTATTGATTTTAGAGAGGAAGGGAGAAGGAGAGAGAGATAGAAACATCAATGATGAGAAAGAATCATTGATTGGCTGCCTCCTGCACGCCCCCGACTGGGGATCAAGCCGGCAAGCCGGGCACGGAATCGAACCTGGGGCCCTTCAGTCCGCAGGCGGATGCTCTATCCACTGAGCCAAACTGTAGGACATCCCGTATCTATTTTTTTTTAATTAAATCTTTATTGTTCAGGTTACATTTGTTCCTCTTTTTTTCCCCCCCATAACTCCCCTCCTCCCAGTTCCCGCCCCACCCTCCGCCCTCACTCCCCACCCACTGTCCTCATCCATAGGTGCACGATTTTTGTCCAGTCTCTTCCCGCATCTCCCATTCCCCTTTCCCCGCCAAGAATAGTCAGTCCATTCCCTTTCTATGTCCCTGATTCATTATAATCACCAGTTCATTCTGTACATCAGATTATTTATTCACTTGGTTCTTAGATTCACTTGTTGATAGATGCATGTTTGTTGTTCACAATTTGTATCTTTACCTTTTTCTTCTTCCTCTTCTTAAAGGATACCTTTCAGCATTTCGTATAATACTGGTTTAGTGGTGATGAACTCCTTTAGCTTTTCCTTATCTGTGAAGCTCTTTATCTGACCTTCAATTCTGAATGATAGCTTTGCTGGATAAAGTAATCTTGGTTGTAGGTTCTTGGTATTCATCACTTTGAATATTTCTTGCCATTCCCTTCTGGCCTGCCAAGTTTCTGTTGAGAAATCAGCTGACAGTCGTATGGGTATTCCCTTGTAGGTAATTGAGTCTCTTTCTCTTGCTGCTTTTAAGATTCTCTCTTTGTCTTTTGCTCTTGGCATTTTAATTATGATGTGTCTTGGTGTGGTCCTCTTTGGATTCCTTTTGTTTGGGGTTCTCTGCGCTTCTTGGACCTGTAAGTCCATTTCTTTCACCAGGTGGGGGAAGTTTTCTGCCATTATTTCTTCAAATAGGTTTTCAATATCTTGCTGTCTCTCATCTTCTGGCACCCCTATTATTCTGATGTTGGTACGCTTGAAGCTGTCCCAGAGGCTCCTTACACTATCTTCGTATTTTCGGATTCTTTTTTCATTTTGCTTTTCCGGTTGGGTGTTTTTTGCTTCTTCGCATTTCAAATCTTTGACTTGATTCTTGCGCTCCTCTGGTCTGCTATTGGGTGTCTGTATAATATTCTTTATTTCAGTCCGTGTATGCTTAATTTCTAGTTGGTTCTTTATCATAGCATCGAGGGTCTCATTAGTTTTCGTGACTCTCTCCTCAAGTTTATTGACAGCTTCTAGCACATTTTTGCAAGCCCTCAAAATTGCGATTTTTAGCTCTATATCCTCCATTTCTGTCATGTTTTTTTGTCTCCGCATTTTTTATGCTTTCTTGGTGCACCCCCTAGTGGTCTTTGTGCGCAGTCTTGTTCTAGTTGAGCCTTGATTGTTGTAGTTAATACTAGAGGGATTTGACCACCAGGCCGACTGGCTGTGTGAATCAGCTGTGTCTGCCGCGGAAAACTTCTGTCCTCTGGGGAGGTGCTAATCTAGCCTTTGCCTGAGGCGATCTGGCAAATGGCTCTGCGCAGGGCTTGGGCGGGGCGGGCTCAACAGGGCGGGCGGGCGGAGGGAGCGGTTATGGCCCCTCTCAGTCCCGTTCCCAGAGGCTCTGCTTCTCAGAACCCCCGGAACCGCTGCAAACCTCGGAGGGAAAGCTGCCTTCCAACTGATGCCAGACACTCCCGCTTCTCCCGTTTGGGTCCGAGTCCCCAGCGATTCGCCCGTATCTGGAGCTCAGAGTCTGAGACTCCCCCCTGACCGAAAACGACAACCGCGCTCTCAGCCACCAGCCCGCTTTGCGCGCGCACCTCCGCACCTGAGTTTTTTCCACACTGCGCCTCCTCTGAGCCTCGGTGTGCTGTTATTTTTCCTTCTAGTTGAAGAGTCTCTCCTCAGCCAGCCTTCCTGTGGTTCTGGGTGATGTCCGTTCCGTCTTTTAGTTGTATTTTTGAAGTGGTTGTTTGCGGCAGCAGTCTCCGGTGTTTACCTATGCCGCCATCTTGGTCTCCTCCCCCGTATCTATTTTTAAGAAGCCTTGCTAAATTCACCACTGTTCCCATTACACAGGTGTGACCGGCTCAGAGAGGTGTTGGTGGACATTGATGGTATCTCTTTCATATACATGAAGGTAATTCAGCCGATCCATCATCAGCCACCAGGCAGGGCTCCCCTCTTTCAGAATCTCACCAGTAAGGGATTGGACCTCCCACTAGTTTCCTATTGTTTCAGTAACAAATTAGCACAGATTTAGTGGCTGAAAACAACACAGCTTTGTAACAGTCTTACAGTTCTGGAGTTCAGAAGTCTGATACAGGTCTCAGTGGTTTCAAATCAAGGCGTGGGCAGGGCTGTATTCCTTCCTGAGGACTCTAGAGGAGACCATCTATTTCTTTGTCTTTTCCAGTTTCTAGAGGCCTCCAGCATTCCTTGGCTCATGGCCCCCTCCCTCCATCTTCACAGCCAGCAATGTCGAATTCCTCTGACCCTGTTTCCATCAGCACATCTTTCTCTGACTCTCTTCTGCTTCCCTCTTCAGCTTTTTAGGATCCTTGCGATTGGCCCCACCTGGATAACCCAAGCTCATCTACTTTAGTAACCTTAATTCCATCTGAAAACTTAATTCTTCTTTTCCATGTAAGGTAACACATTCACAGGTTCCCGGGTTCGGGACTGGACATTGTTGGGGGCCATTACACTGCCTCCCAAAGACCTGATGATATCTCAGAGGCTCCTGCCAGTTCTTAACATTGTGTGAACTGGGCCTTACACTGGGTCATCTTTACACTTCTGGGATTCCTTTGTGCAGACCAACAGCATGACAGCTGGTTGGGATCAGTGGGTGACTGGAGGCCACAGCAATCTAAAACCACCGGATTACACTATTAAGGGAAGGGTGTAAACCGAGTCAAGTAAGATAACTGTTAAGCTTTTTTATCTTTTTAATTCATTTCTGCTTCACTTTTTAAAATTCTATTTATTTATTGAACTTTTACTGAGTAAAAATTTAATTTTCAAAATATACACATTTGGCTTAAAGTAGCTGCCTCTCAGTCCTTCCCTTTACACCTAGAAAATAAATTTCTAGAAGGGTGGGGATGAATCCAGAAGAGAGACTGATGTGCATCCCGGTGGTGTTAAGTAGTATCTCATTGTGGTTTTGCTCTGCATTTCCCATTTGGCTAATGATGTGGAACATTTCATGTGCTTATTAGCCATTTGTATATCTTCTTTGCAGAAAGGCCAATTCAGAGCCTTTGCTCATTATTAAATTGGGTTGCCTTTTTATTTCAGAGTTAGAGTTCTTTATAAATTCCAGATACAAGACCCTTATCAAATATGTAATTTGCAAAATTTTTCTCCCATTCTATGGGTTACCTTTTAACTTTCTTTTAAAAAAAAATAATTTATTGATTCCCCCCACCCCCCTGGCCAGTGTTGATCAGTGGTTAGAATGTTGACCTGCAGACCAAAGGGTCATGGGTTCCATTCCAGGTCAAGGGCGCATACCTGGGTTGCAGATTTGATCCATTCCTAGTCCTGGTTGGGGTACATGTGGGAAACAACCAGCTAATGTGTCTTTCACATTGGTCTCATTCTCTCTCCTCCTCTTTTCCTCTCCCATCCCCCTCCCTCCCTTCCCTTCTCTAAAAATCAATGGAAAAAATATCCTCAGGTGAGGATTAACCAAAAAATTTTTTTAATAAAAATAAATTAGTTTATTGGTTTTTAGAGAGAGAGAAAGGGAGAGGGAGAGAGAGAAAAACATCGATGTGAGAGCACAAGAATCACCTGCCTCCTGCACAACCCCTGAAACGGTGCATGTGCCCTTGACTGGGAATCTCCTGGTGCACAGGAAACGCCCAAGCAACTGCACCACACTCTTTTAACTTTCTTGACAGTATCCTTCACAAAAGTTTTAAATTTTTTTCAATTTATCTGTTTCTTCTTTGGTTGCCTGTACTTTTAGGTGTCATATTGAAAAAAGCTGCCAATCCAAGTTCATGAAGACTTATTGCTATCTTTTAAAAAAAGAGTTTTATAGCTTGCTTTTATGATCTATTTAGAGTTAATTTTTGTATATGGTGTGAGGAGGGGGTTCATCTTCATTCCTTTGTATTGGATATCTAATTGTCCCACCATTCAACATTTGTGAAAAGTCTATTCTTTCTCCCGTATCAAGGGTCGGATTTAACCTTCACCTCCTAAAGGTTTTTGGAATTCTTCATAAGGATTTGTCTCTTCTCCCCCATTTATGTCAGTGTGGGCTTATGGATATCTATTTTATTCTTTGGGTTATATCCTGAGGACTTACTCTGAAGTCCTGCATGCAGTTTCCTCTGTAACTGGCATTTTTCACTTTAAGCCACAGATGCTCAGGGCAGACCAGCCAGGCCTGGGTTCAAATTTTGGCTCCTGGTAGCTCTGCTGTCTGGAGCCACTTACTTAAGTCCTGGAGTCTCAGTCTTCCCAGGGCAGAGTGGGGATGATGGTGACATTTAGAAGGAAGATTGTTCTGGAAATATGGGCTGATGTCATAGGATTTTTGTTCCTGGCTCAGATCTCAACTTGAGGACCAACCACATGGCTCTGGGCAGGTCACTTTAATGTTGGACATGGACAGGAGTGCTGGAGGGGCAGGGTGTGTGTGCTCTCTCTCTCTAGTTTAATTTTATTCATTTTAAATTCTAGTTATTTATATTAATCTTTATTTTCTTATATGACACTATGTGGCATAGGAATGGAGACCTTTTTTTTCTAAAGTAGTAGACTAAAAGGAAAATTACCATATTGGTAAATGTATCTTATGTTTTAAATGTTAAATATTTTCCCTTGTAAAATTAGTTCATGCACGTTACAATTTGGGGGAAATTATAAAAAAAATAGAAAACGAGCAAAAATGAAATCCCTTATTCCCACCACTGCTAACATTTTAATGAATACTTCTTAGGTAGCTTTAGTACATTTTAGTATAATTCTTTGAAAACAGACTAGAACCTGCTTCTTAAGTTAAGAATGGGTCAAATAAAATTAGTAAGTACATGAGAAATATAACTGGAATGGAGAATAAATAAAAGGAAAGATAAGTGGATTGAGAGAGAAAGACACAGGACAGGGATCAAAGTTCTTGGTCTTTTTTTTTTTTTTTTTTTTTTTTTAAAAATTGAAAAATGCACAGTTGTTTAGCCTAGAAAAGATCATCTTTGCAAAATGTGTTCACTGGATTTTCTAACAATGCTTTTTTGTAAACCAAATATAAACACTTTATTTTTATTTATTTATTTGTAGTTAGATACCTTTTTTTAAAGTATATTTTATTGATTTTAGAGAGGAAGGGAGAGAGATATAGAAACATCAATGATGAGAAAGAATCATTGATTGGCTGCCTCCTGCACGCCCCCTACTGGGGATCAAGGCCGCAACCCAGGCATGTGCCCTTGGCCGGAATCGAACCTAGGACCCGTTAGTTTGCAGGCCAAGGCTCTATCCATTGAACCAAACCAGGTAGGGCACAAATATAAACACTTTAAAACCTTCTTATATCCTTTTTTACCCCTTGTGTCCTCTTTTTTTCATCTTGGAAAAATGGCTCATTTAAAGGAGCAACATCACTATCTTGTGGCCTTCTAGAATACTGCTGCTTAAAGTTTAAATTGAATTTTCTACACTTACAGGGTAAGTTAAATTGTGTTCTGGCACTCTCTAGGGGTCTTTCCATCTGGTCTCTAGACTGGTGGTTTCTACCCTGATAAATGGAAAGAAAGCTGGGAATACGATTATTCGAAAGCTTTGCTTGTAGCTCTGAAAAAAGATGTATGTAGGAAACAATGCAGAAATGAAAGCAGTTTGTGATAGGAGGTGGGATGATGCAGATTTACTGTTACTGTTTAATGAGTTCAATATTACTTTTTCAATTAAATATTTCAAAATAACCTCAATATAACCTATCTCATTGCTTTCCTTTGGTTAGAAAACTAAATCCGGATAAATTAAGAGTGGTGTCAGCCGAGTAGAGGAGCTGTTTATTGTGCAGGAATGTTTTCAAATGGGTAGATCTTGGATGAAGGTGGTTTCTACAAGCATTTTTCATATTTTTAAAATTTGGATGATGAAAAAAAAATCCATATAAGCGTAGTCTGGCTCCCCTGGGTGACAGGCAGAGCTTTTGGAACTGTGGTGGCATTTGCGTGAAGATCCAGCTGGTTTGAGGGCTCCTAACTGAGTAAATAGCCCCTAGAGCAGTGGTTCTCAACCTTCTGGCCCTTTAAATACAGTTCCTCATGTTGTGACCCAACCATACAATTATTTTCGTTGCTACCTCATAACTGTAATGTTGCTTCTGTTATGAATCATAATGTAAATATCTGATATGCAGGATGGTCTTAGGCGACCCCTGTGAAAGGGTCGTTCGACCGCCAAAGGGGTCGCGACCCACAGGTTGAGAACCGCTGTCCTAGTGTCATGTGCAGGCCCTGCGCGCTCCTGCCTTCCGGGACGTGCTCTCGGTTTGAATGTGCATGGAAGTTTGGGATCGAGATATAGAGACACCACACGCTATGATTTATTAGGCACTCACCGTGTTCTGTGCTGCTGTGGACTGAATTGTGCCTGCCCCCAGACCCATGTGTTGAAGCTCTAACTCTCAGGACCTCAGAATGTGGCTGTGTTAGGGAAAGGGCCTTTAGGATATAGACACACAGGGAAGACCATGTGAGGACACAGGAAAAAGGAAACAGTGAGAACTGAGGGTGCAAGTGGGCATGTGTGGGCTTTGCTGCGCGTGGGCAGGGCAGGCAAGAGTCTCCCCAGGCAGCAGCATTAGTTCTGGGCTAACACGGTAAACTGGGAAGACCTGCCATCCGCTCACCACCCACTTGCCCCCCAAACAAAAAAGGCCACCCCATGCTTGTGCCCCAGGGCCATGGTCTTCAGACCAGCCCCATCCCCGTAATCTGTCCTTTATGCTTCTTCAGGCCAGAAGCCAGGGAGCCCTCAGTGACCACAGATTCTCTGGACAGCTTCACAGCCCTGTCCCCGCCCAGCTGAGGCAGCGCCAGCACCAGCTCAAGCACAAGGTCAGATCGCTGCCTTCATGGGGCCCTGGCACCTCCTGAGCTCTGGGTGGCCCCAGGCCTCCCGCCTGGGGTGGGCACAGGATCTAGTTGTGAGTCCAGAGAGTCACGCCTCTCAGGGCCAGGAACTCTGTGGTCTGCAGAGTGTCAGGGTGAGAGGGCGCGGGGAACCCTGGGAAGGTCAGTGACCTGAGCTCATGTCCCCAGTGCTTGTCTCTGATGCTTGGTGCTCAGGAACGCCAGTGAGTGTTATCCTGGACAAGGCACGCCAGGCGCCGTGTGGGGTGGGCTCCAGCTCGGCCTCAGCTGGCCTCCCAGCTCTGCCGCTTCATGGCTGTGCTGGTCGCTCTGGGAGGCTCAGTGTCCTCATCTGTAACCTGGGTCAGTGAGAATGGAGGACTTTCATAACATGGGGCTGGAAGGTTAAATGGAAAAAACCATGAAACACTTCGCTTCAGGCTCAGCACCCAAGCACCTGGATTTGTAGTAACTCAGTTATCAGTATCTTAATCCCCAGCAGCCTCCCCCGCAAGGGCAGGGCTTAATTGTAAAAGCACATTTACACATGGGGAAGTGAGGTTTGGATGGAGGAGGTGACATGCTCACTGCTGCGAAGTGAGGAGCTGGCCAAGCAGAAGCACCGGCCCAGGCTTCTCCAGCTCTGTTCAGGTCCTTGCCCATCTTGGTGCCCCATCTGCCCAAACTGCGCCCCAGATCCATTCTCCTTGAGCCCAGGCTTCACTGATGGGGGTTTGCTTTCTCCCTTAGGACAGAGCCCCTGGACTGCCAGGCTCCTTGCCAGGAATCAGGAGAAGAAATCCATCTCCTGGAGCTTGAGTGTGGCCTGGGGGACAGGCCATTGGTCCCACAATGCCCCTGCCTGAGCCCAGCGAGCAGGAGGGCGAGAGTGTGAAGGCCGGCCAGGAGCCGTCCCCACAGTCCCCTGAGCCGGGCACAGATGTCGTCCCTTCAGCTCCCAGGAAGCCCAAGCCCAGGAAGTTCTCCAAACTGGTCCTGCTGACAGCGTCCAAAGACAGTGACAAAGTGGCTGCAGCCAAGCGCAGAGGAGTGCACTGCATCATGTCCCTGGGGGTGCCCGGCCCCACCACCCTGGCCAAGGCCCTCCTCAAGATCCATCCCGAGGCCCAGCGTGCCATTGAGGCAGCCCCCCCGGAGCCTGAGCAGAAACGCAGGAAGCTGGACACAGGTGAGTCCCTCGTCCCAGCGAGCAAAACTGAGCATGACCTCCCTGGGGCTGCAAGTCCCCTGACACCCGCACAGCCGAGGGGACAGACAGGCTTGGCTGGCTCTAGAAAGAGCATGTCTGTGCTGTGAGCATGTCTGCATGCAGTCTCTCTCTCTTCTCTGCGAGTCTGTAGCCTCCATGCATGTGTGTCTAGGGTTCTGTGTCTACATATGTATTTGCCTGGGAGGGTATGTCTGTGTGTGTGTCCATGTCCCTGTCCCTATTTCTGTCCATGCCTGCTCTTTTTTTTTTTAAATCCTCACCCTTTCCACTGATTTTTAGAGAATGGAAGGGCGGGAGGAAGGGGAGGGAGAGAAAAGAAAACATTGATGTAAGAGAGACACATTGATTGGTTGCCTCCTGCACACCCCCTGACCCAGACTAGGGATCGAGCCTGCAACCAAGGTATGTGCGCTTGAAGGGGGATCGACCCCACGGCCCTTCTGTCTGAGAGCTGATGCTCTGACCAGTGAGCAACTGGCGAGGGCTGTCCATTGCCTGCTCTTGTGTATTTCTGTATTTATGTGTTCGGGGGGGTCTATGTGTGCATATTTCTGTGCCAAAGTCTATTTGGAGCCCCAGGCTTGGTGCAGGTGACAGTGAAACTTGGAAACCTGAGGGACGCCTGGGGGAGGGGATGCCTAGTAGCTGGGAAGGAGATGAGCTGAGGTTTCTTCCCAACCAGAAACAGGGTCTGCTGTGCCCTGAGAAGATAGAGAAAATAAAAGCCACAGCAGTTGGCCCTATTTGCTGCGTATGAACAGGGGCCTCCTTGGAGTCAGTCAGGGCACTGGGCTTGGTAGCCAGTCCCGGGAAAGGGAAGCCAAAGCTCCTTGGTTTCCACCAGGTAGCTGGGCAGTACAAGGGACCCCTCCGCACTGATGGAGACAGTGGTGAGTGCTCTGAAGTCAGGGGTGGGGGGGGGGGGCCCTACTACTTCCCCAAGGTTGAGACATTAAGGCTCCTGAGACGGGGCACCCCAGCTACAGGCCTGAGGAACCCCTCACCTCCATCCCCTGTTGGATAGGAGCTGTAATCAGGGAGTTGGGGACCCCATCTCCCCAGAACCTGCAGTGTGCCCAGTGTACCCTGTGAGCGCTTCCACCAGCCAGTTCTGGTTCAGGGCCTCCATGTGTATGTATACCTGCTTCCTCCTGCCAGCCCAGGGGGTGGAGGGTGCTGTCCTGTGACCTGTTGGGAAGCAGGGTTCAGAGAGGCCAAGTTACTACCCTGAGGCCACCAGCTGATCCCTGCAGAGGGTGAAGGGGGGACATCTGGCTCAGAGACCATCTTCCCACTCAACTCAGTGGGTTGGGTCAGCTCCATGGCCTTTTCCACCCTCTCTGAGACCTCAGCTTGGGCATCTGCCCAGGTTCTTGGGCCAGATAGGCTCTACCCCATACACGCTATTGTGAGGATGCGAACAAAAGCCAGCCTTCCTCAGGTGGAGAGATGGAGGGCAGAGCCAGGCTGTCTCTCTGCCCCACAGGCTCCCTTAGGCAGGTCTCCAGCAGTCACCAACCCCCTCGGCTGCCATCCCATCTTCACACACAGACACACACACACACACACACCCGTTGCTCCATCCCTGGCCAGGCACTGGGGACAGCAGCAGCTTCCTAGTCCTCAGCCCAGATTTGGCCCAAGGTTTCCTGGAAATGACTTTAGCAGCCCCTGTGGCCTTTGGGAGCGTATGTCTGGAGTTGGCAATCTTCGAAGTCGGTCAGTGGTGCCCAGGTCATCCCCTGGTGGGCTGAGAGCTCAGGGACTCGGGTCTGTGCCACACCCTCACCCCTCCCTTTTCCTCTGAGCCCTCCTGACCCACCCCATTCTCTTCCAGAAGGAAAAGAAGACGGAAGGTTGGCAGAGGGGCCAGCTCCCAGTCCCACAGAGGCCGGGGAGGAGTCCTCTGTGGGGCCCGGCGAGGCTCCGTAACCCTGACGACTGCAGGCACGGCGTCCTTGATGGCTCAGTGAACTTGGCTGTGACCTCTTCTGCCTGGGGCCCAGTCCCCAATGATTTTCACTCACAACATTGTGTAATGTTTTTCAGCTCAAGCTCAAGTTACTTTTGTAAGCGGAACAAAAGATTAAAATAAAATAAAATAAATGCTAGATCCTATCATGAACAGGTTGTAAAAATTCCAGGATTCTGGGTCCTTTGAGGCCCAATTCCAACCCCACCAGCCCTCACATGGTCCTTCCCCAGGCTGCCTGGACTGGGCTCTATTTCAGACTCAGGAGGGCTCTCGAGGGCCTCCATCCCCCAGAACCTCACACCCCAAGGGCTCCTTCAATCTGGAAATCCAGCCCCTGGCAAGAGACTAGGTGGGTCTCTGAGGTTCCCTTCCTTCTGCCTTGGTCTGAAAGGGGACAGTGGGACCTCCAGCTCTGACCCCCTAGAAAGCTGATCCAGCCACCTCCCTGGCTCCCTCCAGGGCCTGTCCCCTTGCTGGAGCCTCACGAGGCTCACCTCCTCCAGGCAGCCACATGGGACTGATAGCCCCCTGCACAGGGCTCTGCGATCACTGCGGCCCAGGGTTCTGCTGAGCGGGGGCTGCCATCTAGGGGCGGGCCCCCTGACAAGTGTGTGATGCTCCCATCATGTTCCTTCCAGGTGGGTTGGGGGCTGAGATGACCAGGACCCTGAACCCCTCCCTAGCCCCTGGGTGCTGCCACGGCTGGAGGAGGAAGTGGAGGAACTCCACAGCTCTGCTTCAACCAGAAGTCCAGGTCCCCCAGAGGCCCCCAGCCTCAGTTGCCTCACTGCAAGGGGCCCTCATTATTTGTAAACTGCCGCTTCCAATAAGGAAATGGCTTATTTTTAAAAAATATATTTTTATTGATTTTGATACCAAATTTTTGGACTGGAACCCGGATTCTCACAAGGGGCCCTCATTATTTGTAAACTGCCACTGGGCACAAGGAAATGGCTTATTTTTAAATATATTTTTATTGATTTTTATACCAAATTTTTGGACTGGAACCCGGATTCTTTGTCCACCGGAATCGAAGAATGAATCCACGGACAGAAAGTGGTATAGCAAAGGTGGAGATTTATTGAAGAACAACTACAGACTCCCACGTAGGGAGGGGAAAAGAGTCCCACTGAGTTCCTTTTCCCTGTGGCTTATTAAGGCTGCAGTGCCTGTGTCCTGATATCCCCTCTGATTGGTCAATATTCCCCTTCGAATTGGTTACTATAGTGATTCCTAAGGCCCTCCTCCCTCAAGTCCTTCCATTCCTCTGGGCTTTCTTTTCCATCTGGATGAAGGGCTTCCTTCTCTTTATTTTGTAAATGTAGACCTTTCTGGGACACTTCCAGTTTCCTTGTCTTATGTAAATGCAACTGTTGCTGCTCCCCTGTCTTATGGAGATGTAACTGCACCTGGCTTCCTTGCGTTATGGAAATGTACCTTCTCGCAGTCTGCAGCCCCGTGTTTTTCCATGGACCCCAATTCTAAAAAATCCCTAAGCCTGCCTATGTTCCCCCAAATTCCTGCTTCAATTTCAGAGAGGAAGGAAGAGGGAGAGAAAGATAGAAACATCAATGGTGAGAGACAATCATTGATCAGCTGCCTCCTGCATGCCCCACACTGGGGACTGAGCCCACAACCCGGGCATGTGCCCTGACTGGGAATCCAACCGTGACCTCCTGCTTCATAGATCGACGCTCAATCACTGAGCTAGCTACACCGGCCGGGCTTATTGTTAGGTTAGGTGGCTCAGGAGGCGGCATAAGAAATAAAGAGTCGAGTGAATCAGAAAAGAAAGAAAGGAAAGGTTTATTTCTGCGTCCCCAGGAGACCCACGTACCCCAAAAGACAGGGCACGTGGATTCACGCCAACAGGGAGGGGGGCGCTTTTTTTATACTGCGGTTGGGTGAGGGGCGGGGACATGAGCTGAGGTATTCAGCTGAGGAAGTTTCAGCTGCAGGGGGTCAGCAAGGTATTCAGGAAGGAGTCAGTATCTGTGTGGGGGTCATGGAGAAGCCAGTATCTGTGTCTGGCATGCTGATCTGTTAGAAATTCCGGGGGGAGTCCATTATCTCGTCACACCTCTGCATGTATCCGATAGTTTAGAGGCCTTGTGTTTTAAAACACATTTTCTAAATGTAATCAGTATCTCTTGACACCGTCTCAGGAGAGCTAGTTGCCCAGCACGTTTTCCTTGCCAGCTCTCCATTTCGCTGTTTTATTTTTACAGCATGTTTGTCTGTAACGTTTATATTCTGCAGCCATAATTTGAGATGTTCTTCTGTCTTAATTCCAGATTTAAATAGGTTCCCCTTACCCACCAATTCCTCTTTCCTCCGTTCTGAGTCATCCTTTAGCGGGGCAGGTTTTGTCTGATGATAAGAACGTAGGAGGAGTAGCTCAGGATCTAGCGTGTGATGGCGGAGTGCCACCCGGGAAGCAGGAGTGAAGAAGGGGAGGAGAGGAGAGGGGGCAGGCCAGGCGTGACTTCATCCCACTCAGCCTGGTGTCCAGGCAGCCCCAGCCTGGGCGGGTCAGAGAGGAATGACGGGCCTGCCCACTCCCCGAACTTCAGTGTGGCATTGTTGACCCCTCCTGCTGCTGCCAGGGAAGCTGCAGGCTGCGTGGGCACTCACGTCCCCAGTGAGGGGCCTGGCTGACTTGGTGGCCCCTGGAGGCTGGTTGAGGGCACAGCAAAGGCCCATCTCCCTCCTGAGTGGCCGTCATCTGCCAGAAGGTGTTCAGTACCGCGGGTCAGGAAGCCCCTGCTGAGCCAAGCCGGGAACACACACGAGGGCCAGCAGTGTCAAGATTTTCTTTATTTTGAAACATTTCACGTTCGTATAAAAGTTAAAGGAGCGGTGCAGGGGACATGGTATAACTCTCACCTAGGTTCACCCCCATTTCTACCCCTTCTCCTCTCTCTCCTGCCACTTTCCGGCCCCTTCACTTCTTGAAGACCTTAAAGTCTGTCCAGAGCAGGGTGCCTGGGATCTAGTGATAAACAAGTCACAGCGCTGGCCTCCCAGGGCTAGACAGGAAACACGGAACTTCCTGACTGGTAAGTCCATGAAAGCTGGGGCAAAGGGCTGCCCACAGGGTCTGACAGGGGCCTGGCTCACGGAGGGCAGCCTGAGAAAGCCCCTAGAGCAGTAGTTCTCAACCTTCCTGATGCCGCGACCCTTTAATACAGTTCCTCATGTTGTGGTGACCCCCAACCATAAAATTATTTTCGTTGCTACTTCCTAACTGTAATTTTGCTACTGTTATGAATCGTAATGTAAATATCTGATATGCAGGATGTATTTTCATTGTTACAAATTGAACATAATTAAAGCATAGTGATTAATCACAAAAACAATATGTAATTATATATGTGTTTTCCGATGGTCTTAGGCGACCCCTGTGAAAGGGTCGTTCGACCCCCAAGGGGGTCGCGACCCACAGGTTGAGAACCGCTGAAGGGTGAGGATAGTGGGTGAGAGGATTGAGCCCAGGGCCCGGATGGAGCCGGGCAGGAAGACCAGTGGCAGGAATGGTGAGCAGATGTGGGTGGCTCAGGGCCTGGAGGCCACAGTGAGGGTTTCAGATTCATCACAGGTTGGGAGGTCGGAGATGGATTCATGAAGAGGAGGGACATGGTCAGCATCATTACACAAAACTCCCCCCAGGGCCATGAGGATGGACTGGTAGGGTCCAAAGTGGGGGCTGGAGAGCCACGGAGGAGGCCCTGATAGGTTGTCTTGCTTGGGGGGCAGAGCATGAGGGAGAGAGTACCAGCCTTCCCAGCCGAGGGATGACAGTGCCACCTACCAGGAGGGCAATCCAGGAGAAGGGCCAGGGGAAAGTGACCCATTCTGGTCATATGGGAGGCAACCGATGGATGTTTCTTACAGGGATATTTCTCCCTTCCTCTCTGTCTATATCTATCTATCTATTTTTTAAAAATCCTCACCCAAGGATATTTTTCCATTGACTTTTAGAGAGAGTGAAAAGAGAGGGAAAGACAGAGAGAAACATCAGTGTGAGAGAAACACATCCATGGGTTGCCTCCTGCACGGGCCCCAATGGGCCTTTGACCGTGTTATCATAAAAACCATTCAAACCTGTAAAGAATTTTGTGAGTTTATTTGAGCCAATCTGTTGACAATTACCAGGAAGCAGACTCTCAACAGATTAGGACTCAGGGGTCCTCAAACTACGGCCCGCGGGCCACATGCAAATACAAATATTGTATTTGTTCCCGTTTTGTTTTTTTTACTTCAAAATAAGATATGTGCAGTGTGCATAGGAATTTGTTCATAGTTTTTTTTTTAAACTATAGTCCGGCCCTCCAACAGTCTGAGGGACAGTGAACTGGCCCCCTGTTTAAAAAGTTTGAGGACCCCTGGATTAGGTTATGCTCCAGAGAATGGGGAGTTCATACCTTGTTTTCATAAATTACCATCAAAGGAAAATACGTGAGTTACATGAAATTCATTGGTGACAGATTAGGGAGGTGGGAGAAAGCAAAGAGGGGGGGAACCTCTGGGATTGGATAAAAAGTGAAATGATGGACATATGCTTCTTTTACACAGATGGGTACAGGATAGTTAACATAGTTAACAGGTGATGATTAACACGATAATAACAATGAGGGAGTGCCATTTGTTGTGCCCAGAGGGGTCCGGAAAAAGGGAAGTTACAAGTTACCCAGACATTTCACAGGTATGTTATTTTAGATGCAAAAAGACAAAAGGCTCAGTAAAGATCAGAGTTGATCTTTGTCAGGGAAAATACTGGCCTAGGACATGACTACCCACCATAACCTGCTTGTAGTTCAATATTTAATTTTCAGACCATCCTTCGTGGTTATTTTAGGTCTTGAGTTTGCACAACCACCATGCAGGCCTTCCCTGAGCTAGTCAGGTTAGCACATGGCCCCTTTCGTCCCCAATCGGAATGGAACCCGGGACCCTTTGGTCCGCAGGCCCAAGCTCTACTCACTGAGCAAACCGGCTAGGGCTAAGTTTTGGACATATATATCCACTTTTTCTCGGGTGAGGATTAGAAAAAAGGAAATAATAGCACCCTCCTCTTGTGTGCACAACTTAAGCCTGTTTTCTCCTTGGGGTTGTATTCCCCTTGGTTGCTTTCCAGAGCTGTCGTGGGACCCCAGGTTCCCCATCCGCCGAGACTTTGCAGGGCAGCCCGGAGTGGGGGGAGGGGGGAGGGG
>NW_005356425.1:40382-77705 GCF_000412655.1 Myotis brandtii
GGAGGGGGAGGGGAGGAGGGGAGATGGAGGAGGGAGGAGATCCAGGCGCCTCCCCAATACCGGGTCGGGAGGACCGCTGTTCTTCTGCAGTCTCAGTCTATCTCTACGAACCCAAGACGCACACCCGCACCTTGAGGATCGGGCAGCGGCTCTAAGGCGCCTTCTGCAGGAGGAAGGGGTGGGCGATTGCCTGGCAGATGGCCCCATACCGGGAGAACGCGAGCGAAATCCTAACTCCTTGTCACTTTCCGACCTAAAGTCTAGCACACATTGCAGCCACCCCTCCTCCCCGTTTTATTTCCCCATAGCAATTTAAAAAAAATTTTTAAATTTAAAATTTATCTTTCAATTACAGTTTACATTCAATAAGCACGTACTACTTCTAAGACAGACCATTAACCCAGTGTTTGTATCTGCTGCTTCCTGCCCCGCCCCCATAACAGAAGCTCGACGTCTCCAAGGAGGGGAGCAGAGGGCTGAATGTGTCGCGGGCAGGAAAGGGTGCGGGAGAGCACGGGGGAGAAAGAGACGCCCTAGACTCGCGGAGGTTGCGGAGACCATGGAAACCAGGAGCCGGCAGGAGACCCCGGGTTGGAGGGCCCCGTGGCCCTGGACCTCCACCTGCCTGCCGCCAGGGGGCGCTTCCAGCAGCCGCTTCCGAGCGACGGGAGAGGCGGAGGGAAGGGGTGTCTGAAGCGCGTGGCATTTCCTAGAGAGAAGCAGCGTCTTCACTCTGCAAACTCCGAGGCCGAGGACGCGCTGCTAGAAGACTGGGGGCCCTGGCGGGCGAAGGGGAGCAGAGGGGGCTGGGGAGGGTGGCGGTGAACGAGGGTCCGGGACACCGAGCGGGAGGGGAGGGGAGGCGAGGCGCGTTGGGACGACGTGCAGGAGCTTCGAGTCTGCGGCCACTCGCCAGGTGTCCCGGAAAACAGTGCGGGGCCCCGCAGCTCCCCACGCCCGGTCCCCACAGCACAGGGTGGTCGGAGAATGACAAGTGTCCAGTGGCTGTGCGAAGGAGACCGCTGGACGGACGGACAAGGTCGGGACCAAAGGGCCAAGGCTGGACCGATGGGCGAGAGAGGGGCCAAGCGGAATAGGCGCTTTCCTCCCCGGAATGTCAAAGGGGTGGATATTTCAGTTTGACGTTTTATTTTGACCTAATTCCACACCTATAGAAAAATGTCAAGAAGTGTACAAAGGATTCCCATGTATTCTCCACCAGATTCCCCGACTGTTAGGAATGATGCCAGCCACAGCAAGCAATATTTATAATATATTTAGAAACGAAATGTCCAATGGGAAAATAAATTATGTAGGCAATCACATGTAAAATAAGCTTATAATATATATTTTAGTTGGCTACCTACTATAAGAAAGAGCTTCCCTTCTCCCCCATTTACTTATTTACATCAGTGTTGACTCACAGATTCTTACTTTATTCAAGGTTATAATCCATTATTATTATTATTCATTTTGAATCTCAAATTGGCCCATCTTGGGGCGGGGTCATTTGAAGGTTTCAATGAGGAGCATAAGAAACTTCCGTCTGCTCCCCCTTTGTAAGCGCGAAGTCAAGTCCAGGAGGAGATCCGGGGTTCCTAATGAAACCCCGCACCCTCTAGTCCAGCGGTTCTCAACCGGTGGGTCGCGACCCCTTTGGGGGTCGAACGACCCTTTCACAGGGGTCGCCTAAGACCATCGGAAAACACATATATAATTACATATTGTTTTTGTGATTCATCACTATGCTTTCATTATGTTCAATTTGTAACAATGAAAATACATCCTGCATATCAGATATTTACATTACGATTCATAACAGTAGCAAAATTACAGTTATGAAGTAGCAACGAAAATAATTTTATGGTTGGGGGTCACCACAACATGAGGAACTGTATTAAAGGGTCGCGGCATTAGGAAGGTTGAGAACCAATACTCTAGTCTGAGACCTGCCGGCTCAGGACCCCCGACCCCCAGTCGGAGCCTCAAGTCCTACCGAGGCTCCGCCCAGACGCCGCCACCCAATCCCGGGCTTTCCCCGCCCTCCCAGGGGTTGCTGCTGCTGGGAGGAGGGGGGTCCCCAGGCTTTGGGTACCGGCGCCTAGGCCGCCTCCTTGTCCTTCACCCGGGATTCGCCTCTTTTCTCCTCGCCCCTCCTCCCCCAACACACCCCACCCTGGGACTGAGCCCTGACACCCCAAATCAGAGAGCCCCACATTTGCCCGTCGCCCCCGGCGGTGTCCACCCCGCCGCACACTGCCTCCATCCTGGCACCCATCTTTGCGGCTCTGGAGGTGCCAGTGAGTGACCTTGCACTTTTGCTGTTGTTGCATCCCCTCCGTACACGTTTGCTTATGTCGATTGTCCACTGTGGCTTTCAAGTTCTTTTCAACTGACACCGAGAAATATATTTTACATGCAGACCCTGTGCCTGTAGATGTAGATTAATGAAAGATTACTTTAAAGGGAGATATTACCCTAACTGCACATTCCATTCCGTTCTATTCTATTCTGTTCTGTTCTTTCCATTCCAGAAAACTATTGCTAACCCATGAAATTGATTTCAGGACCTAATCCGTGTGACCATAGTTCAAAATGCTTGCCTTCACCATCGGTCTTTCGCTTCCGTTACTCCTTGTCTTTGGACTCGGATGCTGAGCTCCAATAATTAGAGAATCACGTGAAACCTTATTATTTTGACATTTCTGGTTCTCAAGGCCAAAACCATTTCCAGGACTTGATTTGGATTTTCTGGCTTGATTCAGTCACGTTTCTCTTGTTCCTCTTCCTAAAGCCCTTAGTCAGACCGGGGGAAGAGGTTGGTGCTAGATTGTGGAGCTTTTGTAACAGAGACAGATGATTTTTACTGGAGAGAGAAATGATTAAAGTTGAACTTTAGGAAGATTAACCAGTCAGCACTGCATTGCGTAGGGAGAATTGGAAGGACCGGGAGGAGCTAGAGGGGAAGACCATTAGGGCAGTGGTGGGGATTGAAGTCCTGAGAAGGCATGGAAGTTGGCAGGCTCCGGTGTAGAGAGAATGAGATTTGAGGACAGGTTGGGCCTGGTAAGGGAGGAGTAAAACTAGCCAAGATTCTGATGGGGGTTGGGGGTAGGGAGACCGTTGGCTGTAATCTCTCTTTCTATAGGGCAGCTCTAAGTTGTTTTGGAGCAGTGGTTCCCAGGGGACATTTACAATGCTGGTTGTGGGGACTTGGGAGATGCTCCTGGCATCTAGCAGGCAGAAGCCTGGATCTGGATGCTTGTTAAATATCCTTCATTGCACAGGACAGCTCCCACCACAAAGAATTATCTGGTGCAAAATACCAGTGGTGCTGAGTTTGAGAAGCCCTGCCTTAGAATAACAGTTCTTTATTTTATTTTATTTTATTTTTTTATTGCTTAAATTATTACAAAGAGTATTACATATTTCTCCTTTTTTCCCCCCGCCCTTGACAATCCCCTGGCGTCCCCTACCCCCCAAGAATAACAGTTCTTAATCTTTTTTTATTAGTAGTCTATTTTTTCCTTTAGTATTTTTTAAAAATATATTTTATTGATTTTTTACAGAGAGGATGGGAGAGGGATAGAGAGTTAGAAACATTGATGAGAGAGAAACATCCATCAGCTGCCTCCTGAACCCCCTACGGGGGATGTACCTGCAACCAAGGTACATGCTCTTGACTGGAATCGAACCTGGGACCCTTCAGTCCGCAAGCCGATGCTCTATCCACTGAGCCAAACCGGTCAGGGCAACAGTTCTTAATCTTTTTTTTTTTTTAATGTATTTTATAGATTTTTTACAGAGAGGAAGGGAGAGGGATAGAGAGTTAGAAACATCGATGAGAGAGAAACATCGATCAGCTGCCTCCTGCACACTCCCTACTGGTTATGTGCCCGCAACCAAGGTACATGCCCTTGACCGAAATCGAACCTGGGACCCTTGAGTCCGCAGGCCGATGCTCTATCCACTAAGCCAAACCGGTCAGGGCAACAGTTCTTAATCTTGATCACTGCCACCTTCCAGCTCTCCCAAGTATAACGCCTATGTATACCAAGAGTGGTGCATGTAGTCATAGGAGGGTTCTTGGGCCAGCCAGCGTGCACCTGTAACCTACGTAGCTCATTAGTAGCGGAAGGTGGGAGGACAGCAATTGAAATCACCCAGGAGCTTTTTAAAACAATTGATTTTAGAGAGAGGAAAGGAAAGAGAGAGAAACATCAATTCATTGTCTCATGTGTTCACTGGTTGATTCTAGTATGTACCCTGACTTGGGATCGAACCCAAAACCTTGGCCTATTAGGATGATGCTCTAACCAACTGAGCTACCTTGCCAGGGCTCATCCAGGAGCTTTTTCAAACATCATGAATTTCTCTCTTTCCTTTCTACTCTTCAGGACCCCTATTGGGGCCTGTACAAAGAATTCCTTGTGCTTGTGCGGTGATTTACAGTTTATAGAAGAATTTGACATACAGTGGGGCCTTGACTTACGAGTTTAATTCGTTCCGAGACCAAGCTCGTTAAGGAGCTTGTTAACTCAAATTACTCTATCAACTCAATGCAAAAAATCGGCCGAGAGACAGCTGGTATCTCAAAAAACTCATTAGTCGGGACACTCGTAAGTCAAGGCCCCACTGTACCATATCTCAATGCCACTTTTCCTGTTTCACAGGTGAAACCAGCTCAGAGAATTGGTGGGATTTGCCCCAGGTCTCCCACCCAGCAAGCCAGCGCCAAGGACCTGGGTGTTGGCACCTGAGGATGGTGGTTGTCGCTTTCTTGTATGAAGGTAATTCTGTTGATCCACCATCAACTGCTGAGCCAGGCTCTGCCTTTCCAGATCTTACTGATTAGGGCTTGGACCCAGGGATGTCTCCTTGGTGTTGGGTTTACACTGAGCCCTTTGTAACCACCAGCAGGACAGCATTATCAAAGCAGGCAGTCGGAATACTGCCCTCAGATTGCTCTGTACCTCAGTTTTGGGGGAAGGGGAGAGAGGATAAGAGAGTGATCAACCATAAATTGTGAAGCTCTTGAACTTTCCATTTACATCTGCCTGACTTAAAAACATCCCAGACACTCAAGAAGTCCTTATTGAGTAAAAATTAAGTACTACAAAATAATCATTAGGGCCCAAGTATTTACCTCAAAACAATGACCATCCAAAGTTAAAAAAAATGTGAGTCCAGCCCTGACCGGTTTGGCTCAGTGGATAGAGCATCGGCCTGCGGACTCAAGGGTCCCAGGTTCAATTCCAGTCAAGGGCATGTACCTTGGTTGCGGGCATATACCCAGTAGGGAGTGTGCAGGAGGCAGCTGATCAATGTTTTTCTCTCATCAATGTTTCTAACTCTCTATCCCTCTCCCTTCCTCTCTGTAAAAAATCAATAAAATATATTTTTAAAAATGTGAGTCCACTAGGATAAATATACATATGTATAACAAATAAAAGTTTTATATGATAATACTCACTTTTATTACATGCAGTAGAGACTGGCATAGCCGATGTAATTTTTTAAATTGCTGACTGGAACTCAAAGATGTTAGGACCAATGACCAGGGCAATCTAAAAAGCAGAGCTTTAGACCAAAACAAAGGAAATAAAATTCATGATTTCATACAGATATGAAATGAACACATGTGAAAGCTTTTACTCAACTCATGAATCAAGGAACCAGTAAGATTTTACAGCCAGTTTGCAAGAGAACCCAAGGAAGATTCTAGAAGACTACAGATCAGGAATATTGAAATGAATGTGCAAAACTGGTTTCTTCCATAGTTGGAAGAATCATTTACATGTCCATATTTATTTACATGGAGAGAAGGGATTTATTGTCTAGTCAGAGACTATCAGTTCCTAGTTCTCATTATTCTCTATAATGTATAGAGTTGTAAAAATAGCTCAAAGGTACTGAAAGGCTAGATTTATATAACCCGAAAGTGTGTTCTAGACAATGCATAGTTTCCCATTGAAGAACAAATTTTCCCTACAGTCTCATAACCTCAATGAAAGATGTTTTTGATAATGAAATAAGGCTGGTCTCGTTAGCTTTGCCTTGATTATTTGCCTAGGTGCAGTAAGTGAGTTAATTTACCATATAGGCTTTCTTGAGTTTGCTTTGCTGGAAATCTTCATAAGGAGCCTCAGATTGAATTTTTTAAAAATCTGATATTTGCTCTCCTGAGGCATGGAAGCCATTCCCAGGAAGCTCTCTCCACAGTAGGTTTTACCTGAACTACTTATAAATTTGCTCAAGTTCCTCTCCTCTTGAGGTCCCCACAATACCCCAAAGTATCTGAAACTTGTTAAATTGTTAAAGGATCATTTTTTAAAAGATGAAATTATGGTTCTCCCACTGATATAAAGTAAACAGATATTAATGATTTTATTTAACACATTAATGAGGAAACCTGTATAGTATGACATATTTTTTTAATGTTTTTTATTGATTTTAGAGAGAGAGCAAGGGTGAGGGTTAGAGATAGAAAAATTGATGAGAGAAACGTTGATTGGCTGCTGCCTGCACACACACACACCCCCCCCGCCCCCCGCCACTGGGGAATTGAGCCCTCAACCTGGGCATGTGCCCTGACTGGGAATCGAACCACTGATCTCTTGGTTCATGGGTCGACACTCAACCACTGAGCCACACTGGCTGGGCCAGTGTGACAGATTTAAATGAGGTAATGTATGTAAAACATTTCCTGTGGTGCCCGGCAGAAAGAAAACCTCAGGTCTTTCTTAAGTTGGTCACTTAGCTGTAGACCACTTACTTCTCAAGGGCATCTATACCATTGTGTCTGAAAGCACAGTCTACAATCTACTAGTACTTGTTCAAAATCCAGATTCTTGTTAAAAATCCAGATTCTTGAACCCCTCTCCAAAATTTTGGGTGTGGAATCTAAGCACCTGCATTTTTTTTTTCTTTTTGAGAGGAGGGGGAGAGAGAGAGAAACATCAGGTAGTTGCCTCCTGCACTCTTCACAACCTGGGATTGAATCCACAACCTGGGTATATGCCTGGACCAGGAATTGAACCTGGGACCTTTTGGTGTATGGAAAGATGCTTCAACCAACTGAGCCACACTGACCACCTGCATCGTTATCAAGAGCCCTGAGTAATTCTTATGGAGACAAGAATTACACATACAAATAATTTTTAAAAGTTTTATGTAAACTATACTTAGCTTCATAATGTGGATGTTCTCTTTCTATTCTATTTCATTTTTTAAAAATTAAATCTTTATTGTTGAAAGTATTACATATGTCCCCTTTTTTCCTCCATTGACCCCTTCTAGCCTGCCCCCACCCCAGGCCTTCACCACCCTATTGTCTGTCCATGGGGTGGTGCATACAAGTTCCATATGCATACAAGTTCTTTGGTTAATCTCTTCCCACCCACCCACTGCCTTCCCTCTGAGATCCCGCAGTCTGTTCTCTGCTTCTATGTCTCTGGATCTATTTTGTTCTTCAGTTTATTTTGTTCATTAGATGCCACATATGAGTGAGATCATGTGATACTTGTCTTTCTCTGACTGGCTTATTTTGCTTAGCATAATACTTTCCCAGTCCCTCCATACTGTCTCAAAGGGTAAGAGATCCTTTTTTTTTTTTTTTTTTACTGCTGCATAGTATTCCATGGTGTAGATGTACCACAGCTTTTTTATCCACTCATCTGCTGATGGACACTTGGGCTATTTCCAGATCTTAGATATTATAAATTGCATTGCTATAAACATAAGGGTGCATACGTTCTTTCTGATTGGTGTTTTGGGTTTCTTAGGATGTATTGCTAGAAGTGGGCTTGCTGGGTCAAATGGCAGTGATATTTTTTTCCAGAAAACTCCATACTGTTTTCCATAATGGCTGCACCAGTCTGTATTCCCACCAGCAGTGTACTAGGGTTCCCTTTTCTCCACATCCTTGCCAGTACTTGTCATTTGTTGATGGTAGCCATTCTGACTGGAGTGAGGTGATACCTCATTGTCCTTTTAATTTGCATCTCTCTGATGATCAGTGACTTTGAGCATTTTTCCATATGCCTCTTGGCCATCTATATGTCCATTTTGGAGAAGTGTCTATTTAGATCTTTTGCCCATTTTTAAAAATATATGTATTTATTGAATTCAGAGAGGAAGGGAGAGGGAGAGAGATATAGAAACATCAATGATGAGATGATGCATGCCCCCTACTGGGGATCGAGCCCACAGCCCAGGCATGTGCCCTTGACCAGAATCGAACCTGGGACCCTTCAGTCCACAGGTTGATGCTCTATCCACTGAGCCAAACCAGCTAGGGCTGCCCATTTTTTAATCGGATTGTTTGTCTTCCTTTTGTTAAGTTGTATGAGTTCCTTATATATTTTGGATATTAAACCTTTATCAGATGTATCATTGCCAAATATGTTCTCCCATACAGTGGGCTCCCTTTTCGTTTTGTTGTTCAGAAGCTTTTTATTTTGATGTGGTCCCATTTGTTTATTTTCTCCTTAGTTTCCATTGCCGTAGGAGATGTATCTATAAACATATTGCTACAAGAGATATTGGAGATTTTGCTGCCTATGGTTTCTTCTAGGTTTTTTATGGTTTCACAGTGTTCATTTAAGTCTTTTATCCATTTTGAGTTTATTCTTGTGTATGGTGTTAAGTTGGTGGTCTAGTTTCTTTCTTTTTTTGGCATGTATCTGTCCAGTTTTTCCAACCCCATTTATTGAAGAGACTATCTTGACTCCATTGTATGTTCTTGCCTCCTTTGTCAAATATTAATTGAGCATGATGGCTTGGGTCAATTTCTGGGGTCTCTTTTTTGTTTTTAAATATATTTTATTGATTTTTTACAGAGAGGAAGGGAGAGGGATAGAGAGTTAGAAACATCGATGAGAGAGAAACATCGACCAGCTGCCTCCTGCACACCCCCCACTGGGGATGCGCCCACAACCAAGGTACATGCCCTTGACCGGAATCGAACCCGGGACCCTTCAGTCTGCAGGCCGACGCTCTATCCACTGAGCCAAACCGGTTTGGCGGTCTCTGTTCTTTTCCATTGATTTATATGACTGGTCTTGTGCCAGTATCAGTGGCTTTGTAGTGTAACTTGATATCTGGTATTGTGATCCCTCCAACTTTGTTCTTTGTCAAGATTGCTGCATCTATTAGGGGTCTTTTTTGGTTCCATATAAATTTTTGGAGTATTCTAGATCTGTGAAATATGCTGTTGGTATTTTAATAGGGATTGCACTGAATCTGTAGATTGCCTTGGGTAGTATGGACATTTTAATGATGTTAATTCTACCGGTCCATGAACACCGTATATTCTTCCATTTGTTTATGTCTTCCTCTATCTCTTTTTTCAACATCCTGTAGTTTTCCAAGTACAAGTCTTTTACCTCCTTGGTTAAGTTTATTTCTAAGTATCTTAATTTTTTTATTACATTGGTAAATGGGATTGTTTGCTTAGTTTCTTTTTCTGAGAATTCATTATTGGTGTATAAAAATGCCATCGATTTCTGGGTGTTAATTTTGTATCCTGCTACATTGCTGAATTCCTTTACTAAATCTAGTACTTTTTTGGTGGAGTCTTTAGGATTTTCTACGTACAATATTATGTCATCTGCGAATAATAACAGTTTTACTTCCTCCTTTACATCTAATTTGGATGCCTTTTATTTCTTCTTATCTGATCGCTGTGGTTAGAACTTCCAGTACTATATTAACTAAGAGTGGTGAAAGTAGACATCCCTGTCTTGTTCCTGTTCTTAGGGAAAATGGTTTTAGTTTTTGCCCATTGAGTATGATGTTCGCTGTAGGTTTGTCATATATGGCCTTTATCGTGTTGAGATATGATCCCTCTATTTCCACTTTGCTGAGAGTTTTTATCAAAAATGGATGCTGGATTTTGTCTAATGCTTTTTCTGCGTCTATTGATATGATCATGTGATTTTTTTCTTTCAGTTTGTTTAAGTGAGGTATCACATTTATTGATTTGCAAATATTGTACCAGCCTTGCATCCCTGGAATAAATTCCACTTGGCAATGGTGTATGATCTTTTTAATATATTGCTAGATCCAATTTGCTAATATTTCGCTGAGGATTTTAGCATCTATGTTCATCAGAGATATTGGCCTGTAATTCTTTCTTTGTAGTGTCTTTTTAAAAAAATGTATTTTTATTGATTTCAGAGAGGAAGGGAGAGGGAGAGAGAGATAGAAACATCAATGATGAGAAAGAATCATTGATCAGCCGCCTCCTGCACGCTCCCTACCGGGGATTGAGCCCACAACCTGGGCATGTGCCCTTGTCTAGAATTGAACCCAGGACCCTTCAGTCCACAGGCCAACACTCTATCCACTGAGTCAAATCAGATAGGTCTTTGTAGTGTCTTTATCTGGTTTTGGAATTAGGATAATGCTGGCCTCATAAAAAGAGCTTGGAAGTGTTCTTTCCTCTTGGATTTTTTGGAATAGTTTGAGTAGTATAGGTGTTAGTTCTTCTTTGAATGTTTGGTAAAACTTCCCTGTGAAGCTGTCCGGACAATGGCTTTTGTTTGCTGGGATTTTTTTTTTTTTTTTTTTTTTTTTACTGCATCCATTTCATCAGTCGTTATTAACCTATTCAGGTTTTCTGATTCTTCTTGATTCAGTTCTGGGAGATTGTATTTTTCTAGGAATTTGTTCATTTCATTCACATTGTCCAGCTGTTGGCATATAGTTAGTTGTTCATAGTATTTTCTTACAATCCTTTGTATTTCTGTGGTGTCAGTGATTACTTCTCCACTTTTGTGTCTGATTTTATTCATTTGGGTCCTCTCTCTTTGTTACTGGATGAGTCTGGCTAATGGTTCATCAATCTTGTTTATCTTTTCAAAGAATCAGCTCTTGGTTTCATTGATTTGTTTTTAGTCTCTATGTCATTTATTTCTGCTCTAATCTTTATTATTTCCTTCTTTCTACTTACTCTGGTCTTTTCTTATTTTTCTCTTTCTAATTCGTTGAGTTGTAGGGTTAAATCGTTTATTATTAATTTGTCTTATTTTTTGAGCTATGCCTGTAGTGCTGTAAACTTCCCTCTCAGGACGGCTTTGCTGTGTCCCAGAGATTCTGGACTGTGTGTGTTCATTTTCACTTGTTTCCAGGAAGTTTTTTATTTATTTCTTGTGCTCAATGGTAACCCATTCATTGTTAAATAACATGCTATTTAGCCTCCATGTGTTTGAATGTTTTTGAGTGTTTTTACTGTAGTTGATTTCTAATTTCATTCCACTGTGATCTGAGAAGATGCTTGATATGATTTCAATCTTCTTGAACGTGGAGAGACTTGTTTTGTGTCCTAACATGTGGTCTGTCTTTGAGAATGACCTATGTGCACTAGAGAAATAGGTATATTCTACAGCTTTGTGGTGAAATGTTCTATAAATATCAATTAAATATCCATCTAATCCAGTGTGTCATTTAGAGTCACTGTTTACTTGTTAATTTTTTCTCTGGAATATCTATCCAGTGATGTCAGCGGGGTGTTTAAAGTCCCCTACTATGACTGTATTGTTGTCTTTCTCTCCCTTAAAGTCCTCTAGAAGTTTTTAAAATATATTTAGGTGCTCCTTTGTTGGGTGCATATATGTTTACCTGGGTTATATCCTCTTGCTGGATCGATCCCTTTGGTATTATGTAGTGACCTTTGTTGTCTCTTGTGATGGCCTTCATTTTGAAGTCTGTTTTGTCAGATCTGAGTATAGCTACCACAGCTTTTTTTGGTTTCCATTTACATGGGAAATTTTTTCCATCCTTTCACTCTCATCCTGTGTGAGTCTTTTGTTTTGAGGCGGGTCTCTTGTAGACAGCGTATAATTGAGTCATGTTTTTGTATTCATTCAGCTACCCTATGTCTTTTGATTGGAGCATTTAATCCATTTATTTACCTTTAAGGTTATTATTAAAAGGTACTTACTTATTGCCATTTTAATTCTGTATGTCCATGTTTCTCTCTCTTCCTGTTTTTTTCTCATTACAGCAGTCCCTTTAGCATTTCTTGAAGTGCTGGTTTGGTGGTGATAAACTCTTAGTAATCTTGGTTTCAGATCCTTGCTTTTCATTACTTTGAATAACTCATGCCATTCCCTTCTGGCCTGTAGGTTTTCTGATGAGAAATCAGCTGACAGCCTTATGGGAGCTCCTTTGTAGGTAACAAATTGCTTTTCTCTTGCTGCCTTTAAGATTCTCTCTTTGTCTAATTTTTGGCATTTTAATTATAATATATCTGGGCATGGGCCTGTTTGGGTTCTTCTTCTTTTACATATATTTTATTGCTTTCAGAGAGGAAGGGTGAGGGAGAGAGAGAGAGGGAAACATCAATGATGAGAGAGAATCATTGATTGGCTGCCTCTTGCACGCCCCCTACTGGGGATCAAGCCTGCAACCCGAGCATGTGCCCTTGGCCGGAATCGAACCTGGGACCCTTCAGTCCGCAGGCCGATGCTCTGTCCACTGAACCAAATCGGCTAGGGCTGTTTGGGTTCTTCTTGCTTGGGACTCTCTGTGCCTCATTGGACTTGTGTGATTTTTCTTTCCTTCACCAGGTTAGGGAACTTTTCTGCCATTATTTCTTCAAACATGCTCACTTTGTTCCCCTTCTGGCACTATCATTATGAGACTATTGTTACGTTTCATGTTGTCCCACAGCTCCCTTAAGCTGTCCTATTTTTTCATTTTTTTTCTTTTTGGTTTCTCTGATTGAGTAATTTTTTTCTACCCTGTCTTCTGATTCACTGATCTGATCCTCAGCTTCCCCTAATTTGCTGTGCATTCCTTTCAATGTGTTCTTTATTAGTGCTGTGTCATTCTTTATTTCCAACTTGTCTTTTTTCATAGTCACTATATCTTTTCTCATGCTTTTGAGCATCTTTTTCATCATTATTCTGAACTCTATATCCGATAAATTTCTTAACTCCATTTTGTTTAGCTCTTCTTCTGGAGAATTCTCTTGTTCTTTCATTTGGGGGTTGTTTTTTTTGTCTCCCCATTTTGGCTGCCTGTTTGTGTTTGTGTTTATGTATTAGGTATATCTGTTATGACTCCTCATCTCTAGTGCAGGACAATGTCAGATGCTATTTCTGACTGGCCCTGAATCTCCTCTTTAGAGTATCAGCAATCCACAACTTGTGGCTTGCTCTGCTGGGTCTGGTTGTCTTTGGAAAGGACCAAGATGTGCACCAGGGTCTGCTTTTCCTAGCTCCGGGCCCAGAAAGAGATCAGGCAAAGACTCAAAGCTCCCAGAGGCCTGCCTCTGCCTGTAGTCTGCTTGTATTCAGGTTTGATTAGCTTCAAGCTACATTGATCGAAGGGTGGGGCAAGAGATCTTCCAACAGGGTGGGGCAACTGCCTTCCCCCCAGGCAAAAACTGCCTGGATAGCAAAGGTCTGTGGAAAAAGATGTCCTCTGCAGCGTGCGGGAATGACTCAGCGCAAGAAATCGGGGTGGTGAGGGAATGACTCAGTGCAAGAAATCGGGGTGGCTGCCTTACAAGCTCCAGCCCCAGAGCCCCAACATGGACTCTCCTCACACAGCTCCAGTCCACTCTGCCCTCCCTCTGCCAAAGCCCAAGGTGAGTGGCTGCACATGAAATTTTGTGTGTTGGCCCTTTAAGGGGGTGCCTGCATTTCCAGCCATCTCTGGATGGTGAGCAGCAACCCTGCTGCTTTTCACAACCAGATGTTCTATGGGCACCTTTCTAAGTTCTGGTGCTCTGGGCTCGGAAGTCCAGCTTGGGGTTTAGACCCCAGAGTTTTCTATGGGAACCCCCCACAGCTGAGATATCCCTCCAGACCTCCAGCTGCTGTCTGTGGAAGCCTGGCCAGCCCTTTTGCATCTCTGCACTCCCTGCCAGTCTCTATGTGGTTTCCACTTTATGCCCTTGGTTGTCAGGGTTCTCCAGCTAGTCTTCAGTTGATTTTTCAGGGTGGTTTTTCTGTATTTTAGTTGTATTTCCAGTTTGGTCCTAGGAGTGTCAGTATAGCTTCCACTTACTCCACTGCCACTTTTTTAAGACCTCTATTTCATTCATTCATTCATTCATTCATTTATTTATTTATTTTTTAAAATGTATATTCTTATTGATTTCAGAGAGGAAGGGAGAGGGAGAGAGAGAGATAGAAACATTAATGATGAGAGAGAGTCATTGATCAGCTGCCTCCTGCAGTCCCCACACTGGGGTTCGAGTCGGCAGCCCAGGCATGTGCCCTGACTGGAAACTGAACTGTGACCTCCTGGTTCATAGGTCGATGCCCAACCCCTGAGCCACATCGGCTGGGCAGTCTTTATTTTCTTATATGACATAGGAATGTTCCCTGTGAGTTACGGAGTTATAGAAAAAATTACCAATTAAAGAAATACAGCTTATCTTTAGAGCATTTAATATTTTTCCACTGTAAAAAGAGTTCATGTACATTGCAAACAATTTTGAAATGTAAGGAAAAATAAATCGCTATTCTTACTACTTTTAACATTTTGAGATATTTTTTCCAGTTATTTAAGGTGTTTGTTTTTTTAAGTTATGAGTAAATAAGCTAAAATTAGTCAATAAATAAAAAATATGACTGGAGTTAAGAAGAGATGGAAGAAAAGTGGATTGAAAGCTAGATGTAATGTCATTGTCCAAATAATCCTGTGGTCTTTTTTAAAAAAAGAAAACACCAAAAAACCCTTAGCTTGGAAAAAATAGTTTTTATTGAACTTGTTAATTGAATTTTGCTTTCTAACTAATAAGTTTTTCAAATAAACATTTTAGAAATTCTTCTTGAATAATTTTTGTAACACGTTGAAACTCCCAAATTCTTGTTTTGGAAACGCTGTGCCATGCATCTAATTTTTATCAAGAATGTGGTGTAGTACTTTCATTTTTAAGAAGTAGCATTGCCATCTTGTGGTTTTCCAGAGTATTGTTGTTGAGGATTTAGATTTTGTTTTCGTAACTGTTATGGGTCTAGGTTACATAATACTTTAGGACTCCATCTGGTCTGCAGGTGGGGGCTTCCCACTCTAATGTGGAGTAAAATAGCAAACAACATGTAGGACACAATGTGTGTGCAACAGAAAATAAAGTGTTAAAGGTACAAATACAAGAGTGTAAATAGCCGTGCATTCAAGTGGCAGGATTATGGGTGATTTACTACTATTTTGTTCAGATATTAGCAACGTACAAAATATCTCAATACGTAATCCACTGCCCCTCTCCTTTGATGAAGAAACCAAGCCCAGGAGTGAGAAATCTGTTTATGATGTATAAAACTGGTTTTTATTCAAGTGACTCTGGGGACCAGAGTCATAGCTATAAGGATTTTTTTTAAAACAACTTTATTTGGATATGATTTATATACCATACAGTTCCCCCATCTGAAGTGTGCAATTCAATGTTTTGAGTGTGTTCACAGTGGTGTGGAGTACAACCATCACCACAATCCATTTTACATTTTCATTCCCCACAAAAGAACCCCCACACTCCTTAGCATCACTCCCTGATTCCTGCCCTATGTTCTGTGAAACCACTAATGTGCTTTCTGTCCCTATGGATTTGCCTCTTCTGGACATTTCATATGAATGAATCACCCAATATGTGACCTTTTGTGTCTGGCTTTTTTCACTGAGCATCATGTTTTCAAGGTTCATCCAAATGGTAATACGTGTCAGGACTGTATTCCTTTATTGCTGAATAAATCCCATCATACAGATAGACCACATACAGGCATGAGCAGTGTTTCAGAGAGAGAACATGGTTTATGGATGGAGCGAGCCAGTGCTGATCCTGCATGGTGACCAAAGGGGAGAATGGTGTCTGCAGAGTTAAGGGGCAGCTGCCAGATGACCCGGGTGAAAAGGAAGGGGTATGTGCTGTTCTTGCAAAATTAAATCATTAATTTTGATCAATGTTTTAAGGAGGGGGTTTTTGTTAGGTTTTGTTTTAGGACACAGGAGCCCTAAAAGCAAAATTAAATCATTAATTCTTGCAAAATTAAATCATTAATTTTGATTAATGTTTTAAGGAGGGGGTTTTGTTAGGTTTTGTTTTAGGACACAGGAGCCCTAAAAACCTTGATCATCCAAATGCAAAGAACCAGCAGAGACACAGAGATTTGGTGACCAGAGAGAGCAGGGCATGAATGGTGGAGAAAGGGCCTCCCGGGGGGAAGGGAGATATGCCCAAGGAAATGGATGAAGACACTTCCTTTTCTAAATCAGGATAAAATATGTGTATCCTCTTTATCCAGAAAGTGAGGAGTGACAAGAGCTTGTGAAGATATCTATCCCAAATGGATAAATTGTGAAACAGATAAAGTTGTAAAATTCTGAATCATGGAGGGATACCTTTATTTAATCAGATGTTAGGTAAATGGGGCATCACTACATATAATTTGTTACAGATTTGGGGGGGGGGCGTGTGTGGTAAAATATACACAAAAAATATTACAACTTAAATCATTTTAAAGTGTACAGTTCAGTGGCATTAAGTACGTTCACAGTGTTGTGCAACCATAGCCACCATCTATCTTTTTATCATCCCAAACATCATCCGATATCCATTACACAACACTCCCATCCCCTACCCCCCAGCCCCTGTCAACCACCATTTGAATTTCTCTCTCTCTCTCTTTTTTTTTTTTAGTTGATGTAGTTAATTTACCTAAATATAATTATTTGTCTTCTGGTTTGTTGAAGCAATAGGTCAGACAACATTTGCCACAATCATGTCTGTCAGAGTGGCTGGCCATAAAAACTCCTAGCAAACGTGTCTGATTTTGCCATTCTTGTCCACTGTGTAGTATTTCAGGGCAGCCAGCTTAACCTTCTTTTTCTTACACTTACTCTTCCTGGGGGTGGGGTAAGACTTCTTCTTCCTTTTCTAAGCAGCACCATAAAGTCTCAACACAAGGTGAGGAGTGGACTCTTTTTGAATGTTGTAGTCAGACAAAGAACGCCCGTCTTCCAGTTGCTTGCCAGCAAAGATCAGTCAGAGTGAACTCTTTTTGAATGTTGTAGTCAAAGAACGTCCGTCTTCCAGTTGCTTGCCAGCAAAGATCAGTCTTTCTGACCAGGAGGAATTCCTTCCTCATCCTAGTTCTTGGTCTTACACTTTCTGTTGTAGCCAAGGGTTCAACCTCGAAAGTAATGGTCTTACCCGTTAGGATTTTCACAAAAATCTGCATATTGGCGAGGATTCCACCACAGATAACAGATCAGCATTTTACTTTCTGTCTCTATAAAATTTGATCACTCTAGCTTCATCATATTCCAGTAAGTGGAATCATATAATACTTTTCTTTTTTGACTGGCTTATTTCATGTTAGATTTTTTCAATATGTAATTCTCATTTGCTATCCTTTATACTTAATATTTTTGTTCCTTTCACGGGATTACCAGTCCTTTAATGCAATCATCTGAGGGATTTAACATTTGTGTAGCATGGCACCTGGAGTTCAAAAGCACTTTGATGTTAGATATTTCAGAGCCATTAGTATTATTCCATTCATCAAAAAGCCAAAACCCACGCGGTTCAGTCATTGCCAAGAACTGCTGTGTGATAAATGATCTCTGATCTTACTAGCTTAAATAGCAGTAGTTTATTGTTGATCAGGTAACAGATCAAACTGTAAAATTCTGAATCATGGGGTGGCTGGGCTGAGCCTCTACTGGTTTTCTCAGGCACCTTCATGTGACTGTACCCAGCTGGAGGGTGGGCTCAGCTGAACAGTGCCAGGTGGTCTTCCTCCATTCCTGGCAGTGCCCCTGTCCCCTGCATGTGGCCTCTCCCACAGCTTGATTCCCCACTGGCCTCAGGGCCATGGCCCGGGAGGGCAAGGCTTTCCACCCCCCACTGTGAGTTCCTGGCACACTCAGGTTACACAGCGAGGATCAATCTGGGCTGCAGGCCAGTCCAGATTCAAGACCACAGTGCAAAGGGCCTGCATAACTTTGCAGGAGAATTTGTGGTCATTAAAAGTCTACAACTTAAGGGCCTTTAATGTTTGAGAATGGGAACTGTCTATCAATCAAACCTAAATTCTAGTCCATTGAGGCCTTTCCACAGCCGATGGTCAGCCATAGTTCAAGGTCTTTTGTTTTCCATTTCCTTTGAGACGCAAGGGTCCTGAATTTAAACAGCAATTTGAGTTGAGAGGATTGCAGTGTCTCCTGACTCGGGCTCCATGACAACGCGCACAGTTCCCCGGGAACGCGGGGCCTTTGCCAGCTGACCCCTGTTGGTCTTTGTTGGTCATGTCCACCCAGCTGACCTGGAGGAGGCGGGGCTCCGGCGCCTGATCCTCTGAGTCCAAGGCGGTTGGTGTGGGTGGGTCCCTGCAGCCTTCACTCCGCTCCAGCTGCGTGGCGGGACCGACCGTAGGAATGTGCATGCTGGCCGGGCAGTGGCCGCACGGATTTGGGTGGCCTGCGTGTCTGAAAGGCCTGTGAAAGGGAGGGCCAGCTGCTCTGCGCTGTTTCATCCTGTCGGTGGAGGCCACAGGGGAGGCGGGAGCGCGGGCAGCTCACGGGCACGGGAGGACTTGGCGTTGGGGACCTGCCACTTGCGTTCAGGGACCGTTCAGAGACCTGGGAGCTTGCCGGCCATAGGGGCGGACTGCACTGCGGGTGGAGGGACTCGCGCCGGAGCCAATCACACGCAGCGGGTGGCCTGTAGGCGGGGCCTCAACTGCTACCCTTTCCTGCCCAGGGAGGCGCTGCAGAAGGACCACACGGGAGAGCCAGAGATTGGCTTGTCTGGGAGGAGCTGGACCGGGGAGAGGGGAGGAGGAGGATGACGCAGGTTAGGCAGGGACGCCTACCATTTGTCCTGGTACCTGGAGGATTTCTTTTCGCTTTGCTGCTGCCCGCGGCTGGGCAAGCATGTAGCACAGGGACTTTGAGGGAAGCCGTGGGGAATCAGGGGCTCTGGGCCCCCGCACTTGGGTTGACCGGGGCTTGGGGAGCTAAATGTGGGCACCAGCCCAGGAACTTCCTAGTAGGAAAGGGGACCAGGAGGAATTGGAACCACAGAGCTTGGGATGGGGATGACAGCTCACCGTGGGGAAACGGAAATGTGAGGGGAGGCAGCAGTCTTGTTTCTGGACTGAGAAACGGAAAGACCCACGATGTGCCCACCACCCCAGTCCCCCAAGAAGACAGAAAGACCACCCCACACTGGTGTCCCTATCCAGGTCTCCAGGACACCCAGGTCCCCATAGTCCATTTCTGCTTCTCCAGGCCAGAAGCCAGGGAGCCGTCAGTGACATGTCCCTACCCCGGTCTCCAGGACACCCAGGTCCCCATAGTCCATTCTTTCTGCTTCTTCAGGCCAGAAGCTAGGGAGCCGTCAGTGACCGCGGATCCTCTGGACAGCTTCACAGCCCCGTCCCCGCCCAGCTGAGGCAGCGCCAGCACCAGCTCAAGCACAAGGTCACTGCCTTCATGGGGCCCTGGCACCTCCTGAGCTCTGGGTGGCCCCAGGCCTCCCGCCTGGGGTGGGCACAGGATCTAGTTGTGAGTCCAGAGAGTCACGCCTCTCAGGGCCAGGAACTCTGTGGTCTGCAGAGTGTCAGGGTGAGAGGGCGCGGGGAACCCTGGGAAGGTCAGTGACCTGAGCTCATGTCCCCAGTGCTTGTCTCTGATGCTTGGTGCTCAGGAACGCCAGTGAGTGTTATCCTGGACAAGGCACGCCAGGCGCCGTGTGGGTTGGGCTCCAGCTCGGCCTCAGCTGGCCTCCCAGCTCTGCCGCTTCATGGCTGTGCTGGTCGCTCTGGGAGGCTCAGTGTCCTCATCTGTAACCTGGGTCAGTGAGAATGGAGGACTTTCATAACATGGGGCTGGAAGGTTAAATGGAAAAAACCATGAAACACGTCTCCCTGTGAGCCTCAATTCATAGTAACTCACAGTTACCAGTATCTTAGTGCCCTGACAGTCCCCCCCTCCAACCAACCCTTCCCCACCCCCAACCCCCCGCCAAGAGCCTTGTATTTGGCACATTTACACATGGAGAAAGTGAGGTTTGGGTGAGGGAGGTGACATACTCACTGTCGCCAAGAGAGGAACTAGCCAAGCAGAAGCACCAGCCTGGGCTTCTGCAGCTCCATTCAGGTCCTTGCCTAGCCTAATGCCTCGTCTCCCTACCTGCACCCCAGATCCATTCTCCTGAGACCCAGGCTTCTCCACTGATGGGGCTTTGCCTCCTCCCTTAGGACAGACACCCTGGACTGCCAGGTTCCTTGTCTGGGAGGAGGAGGGGAAATCCAAGAACCGGGGCCTGAGTGTGGTCTGGGGGACAGGCCGTTGGTCCCGGAATGCCCCTGCCTGAGCCCAGCGAGCAGGAGAGCGCGAGTATGAAGACTGGCCAGGAGCCGTCCCCTGAGACTGGCACAGATGTCGCCCCTGCAGCCCCCACGGACTCCACAGACCCTAATGAATACTTCAATCTGGTCCTGGTAACGGTCTGCAGTGGGGATGGGGATGGCGTGGACTCCCTGCCCAAAGAAGTGCACTGTGCCATGTCCCTGGAGATGCCTGGCCCCGACACCCTGGGCAGAACCCTCCAGACCCTGCCAGCAGAGGAGCAGGGAGGGCCAGTCCAGCCAAGCCCCCAGGCCCTTGAGCAGAAATGCAGCCAGCCAGACACAGGTGAGCTCCCGGCCTGCTAACCCTGACCCTGCATGCTCACACTTGGGCCTCCGTGCACCCCCCTTTCCAGTGGGGTGACTTTGGCTGTCCCCTCCCTGCTCCAAGCCTCCTTATCTCTAAGTACAAACCTGTCCCAGGCTGGTATGTTCTCCATCCCTGTCCAGCCTCGCTCCCCCCAACCCTCCCATCCATGTCCCTGGTGCCGTGTTTACTCCGTGTCAGCTAACCCAGCCCTCTCCTTGCCCTTAGCAGCCCCCAAGCCCCTGGAGTTCCTGAGGACCCCGTTCGGGGGCCGCCTCCTGGTGCTGGAGTCCTTCTTGTACAAGCAGGAGAAGGCTGTGGGGGACAAAGTGTACTGGAAGTGCCGAGAGCACACCGAGCTGGGCTGCCGCGGCCGGGCCATCACCCGAGGCCCGCGGGCCACCGTGATGCGGGGCCACTGTCACCCCCCTGACGAGGAGGGCCTGGAGGCCCGGCGCCGGAAACAGAAGCTGCTGCGCAGCCCAGCCCCGCCCGAGGGCTTGGGGAGTCCCCAGGGCCCCGGAGGCCAGGTGGAGGAGCCACTCAAGGGGGTGAGCCCAAGGCTGTGCCCTGAGGAGCCGGAGCCCGCCCCAGAGCTGAACTTCCGGAGAAGCCTGTCGATGCTGACCTTGCCTCTCAGGAGCTTGCCTCTCAAGAAACGCCGATTGCTGATGTTTGGTGAGTGTCTCCCCACCCCAGCTCCACTCTGGGAAGGCATGACCCCGTGGGCCCTTTCTTCTGCCCAAATAGAAATGTGGGGTTCCACGCATGTTATAAAATGTGTTCAAAGTTAAAACGACTTTTAAAAATATTGATGTGTCCCCTTGGTCATTAAGCCCATAGGATAGAACCAGAACTCCTAAACCAAGGCGTCCCAAGTCCTTGTGGAATTTTCTGACACCGCAGGGTCTGGTGTGGGGCCCAGAATCACGAGTTTTATTGGGCTCCGTGTGATTCTGCCGACCCGGGCAGTTTGGGAAGGTCAGCCTGGTGGGAGAACTTTGAGCTGTGGGTCCCAGGTTCACGTTCCAGCCCCATCTCATGTAGCTGGGTAGCCTCAGAACATTTGCTGAATTTCTGCAGTTTTGGGAGCTTTGTCCTAGGATGGATCATAGTCTAAATGTCAGGGAGATTAGGTGTTGGGCATGTGGGCAGTGCTCAGCACTGGCCCAGCATGTGGTGGCTCTGAGTAACTTGCAGGCGGAATTTTTGTGCAGTTTTTATTACCCACAACTGGGTGGTGGGCTTGGTCCCAAAGGCTGGTTGGAAAGGAGTCAACCGCTGTTAAAACAACTGCTGTTCCGAGTGCCGGGGCAGGGCGAGAGAGGGGGACTTGTTTTACATTGTGTATCTTTTGGTACCATCTGTATTTTATGGCGCATGCAAGTATAAATCAAAAATTAGATAACATTTTCAAATAAACCCTAAGAAAAAGTATGACCTGGAGTACGTGTGGGCATAGGCTGTGGAGTCAGAGCCAGCTTGGACCACCTGGGCGTATGATCTTGGGCATGGCCACCTCTCTGACCACCAGAAGAGGAACTGCAACTCCCCCTTGAGCTGCTGGGCGGGGGTGCAGTGGGCTGCATTTGGACAGAGCACGCCTGGCCGCCGCCCCTCTGACCACTGTGACTGCTGGTTCCTTCCCCAACAGAGCGCCCGCCCTTCGAGTTCTTGAAGACCTGTTATGGGGGCAGCTTCCTGGTGCACAAGTCATTCCTGTACAAGCGAGAGAAGGCTGTGGGAGACAAGGTGTACTGGACGTGCCGAGACCACGTACTTCATGGCTGCCGTAGCCGGGCCATCACCCAGGGCCAGCGAGTGACTGTGATGCGCGGCCACTGCCATCCGCCCGACATGGAGGGCCTGCAGGCCCGGCGGCAGCAGGAGAAGACCATGGAGACACAGAAGGCCAGGCCAGGCGGCCCTGGGGGCCAAGTGAACAAGCTGCTCCAAGGTGTGGACAGCCTGCTGTACCACAGGGGGCCTGGCACCCTGACCCTCACCAGGCCCCGGCCCAGAAAGCACACGAAGCCGCAGGCCCTGCAGGAATCTCCCACCAGGGACCAGGAAAAGGGCCTGGGTGAGTCCTTCAAGCCCACTGGCCAGAGCCGGGGCCCCCTCAAGTCTTACATCCTGAGGGTCTGGGAGCGGGAGGGGGTGGCATCAGGCCTGGCTCAGCCTTTGCTGACCACCTACCCCATTTCTCATAAGGAGGCCCTGAGTTCTTGAGGACCCCTTTGGGGGGCAGCTTCCTGGTGCACGAGTCCTTCCTCTACAGGCGGGAGAAGGCCGCTGGCAACAAGGTGTACTGGACCTGCCGGGACCAGGCCCGCATGCGCTGCCGCAGCCGGGCCATCACCCAGGGCCAGCAGGTGACCGTGATGCGAGGCCACTGCCACCCTCCTGATCTGATGGGCCTGGAGACCCTGAGGCAGCGGGAGAAACGCCCTGGTGTCGGCCAGAGGGGGAGTTCAGGTAAGACAGATGGGGAGCAGGTCTGGGGACAGGCAGGAGATCAGCCAGCCTTTCCTTTTTGACGCCCATGTCCCTTAGCAGGCACCTCCCGTACCTTACCAGGAGCTCTCTGGAAGGAGTTACGGCCCTCTCCGCTTGCCTTTCCCTTTCCTTGCCTCCACTCCTCCACCACCACCTCTCCACATTCCCTGACCAGACTCGGGGTGACTCTAGGTCGTCCCACTCACTCAGGTGGTAGACCAGCCCCAAGCTGCCCCCACATCTCCACAGCACGTGATCAACCCAGGCTTCCTTTCCTCTTCCTCCTCCCTTTTCTTTCTTAAGAATTCATAGAGGAAACTAATTGCACACAGCCAGTTTCTCACTTTTACAGTGTGATTGGATAATACAGTATTGAGTAACAGGCACATCCTACAGACCACGTGATTAAAGACAGAAGGTGGTATTTTCATGCAATTAGCCAACTACTTCTCTCCTCTGCTCTGCTCCATAAATATCTATCATCTGCCCCAAGGGAGCCATTGACGAGGGTCACAACCCCTCTCTTTCCATCGTTGTCCACTTGGTCAGCCCCAAAGGGCCTGGTTTTTGGACTCTCACAGGCATAAGATGTAAATAACGTAAATGTTCTTGTCGTCGTCTTGCTAAGAAGAGCAGCTTTGGCCCTGCCTTCTCTTACTTACCCAGCTTTTCACTCATGTCTGGGAGACACCTGCCTCTCTTTCAGAAGTTATCAGTTGCTTAATTTCCAAATTAGGAACCTTTTGGCCCTAAAGTTCTCTCAGGTTTTCTGGGCAGTTGAGATTTCTGATTGTATTTCTTTCAGACTCTTTTTATTCCATTTCCGTGTAACTTCCGTGTACCTGGAGATGAAGCTACAAGGCACACGGCAGCCCCGCCCCATCCTCACTCCCAATTCCCACCCCAAATAATAATTCTGAGCTCTTTCCCTTGTTTTCTTTTATTTTTTTAATTGATTTTTAGAGAGAAAAAGTGAGAGAGAAACATCAATTGGCTGCCTCCCACTTGTGCCTGACTAGGGATCAAACCTGCGACCTGGGTAGGCGCCCTGACCGGGAATCCAATCTGCCACCCCTTGGTGTATTGGACAACACTCCAACCACTGGACCACACCAGCCAGGGCTACCCTATTTCTTGAAACGTGCTTCTACCATCATCAACTGAATCTCCTGTAGATTTCTAATGAGAGGAAGTGTTGGTAAAGATAGAGGACTCAGCTGTTACCTGCTGCCCCCATCCTTTCAGTGCAGTTACTGCAGTTTTTGTTTTCGCTGTATTGTATAAATTGGTTCGCTGAGCTGGGAATGCATTGCGATGGCTTCTCCCTCACACAGCTCTTTGTTTTCCGGGCAGCTGAGCAGCTGCTTTATTTGCCCACTTAGTGTTCTGCGTGCCCATCACTCCTTCCTCACACGTCCCCTCCTCACTCAGCAGCGGGCAGCTCACCAGGCTTTCTGCTCCAGTCTGACTGGGGTCCCCTAGCTGGACCTCATCTCGAGGTCTCTCTCTTGCTTAGTTTACCTCCTTGTCTTTTTTTTTTTTTAATTTTTTTATTGCTTAAAGTATTACAAAGGGTATTACATATGTGTCCTTTTTTCCCCCGCCCTTGACAATCCCCTGGCCTCCCCTACCCCCCAGTGTCTTATGTCCATTGGTTATGCTTATATGCATGCATACAAGTCCTTCAGTTGATCTCTTACCCCCGTTTGTAATGGTCTTTATTATCCATGAATGAGTGAGATCATGTGGTATTTTTCCTTCATTGACTGGCTTATTTCACTTAGCATAATGCTCTCCAGTTCCATCCATGCTGTTGCAAATGGTAAGAGTTCCTTCTTTTTTACAGCAGCATAGTATTCCATCGTGTAGATGTACCACAGTTTTCTAATCCATTCATCTACTGATGGGCACTTAGGCTGTTTCCAGATCTTAGCTATGGTGAATTGTGCTGCTATGAACATATGGGTGCATATATCCTTTCTGATTGGTGTTTCTGGTTTCTTGGGATATATTCCTAGAAGTGGGATCACAGGGTCAAATGGGAGTTCCATTTCCAGTTTTTTGAGGAAACTCCATACTGTCTTCCATAGTGGCTGCACCAGTCTGCATTCCCACCAGCAGTGCACGAGTGTTCCTTTTTCTCCACATCCTCTCCAGCACTTGTCGTTTGTTGATTTGTTGATGATAGCCATTCTGACAGGTGTGAGATGGTACCTCATTGTTGTTTTGATTTGCATCTCTCGGATGATTAGTGACTTTGAGCATGTTTTCATATGTCTCTTGGCTTTCTGAATGTCCTCTTTTGAAAGGTGTCTATTTAGATCCTTTGCCCATTTTTTGATTGGATTGTTTATCTTCTTTTTGTTAAGTTGTATGAGTTCCCTATAAATTTTGGAGATTAGGCCCTTATCAGATATGACGTTGGCAAATATGTTTTCCCACGCAGTGGGTTTTCTTGTTGTTTTGTTGATGGTTTCTTTTGCTGTGCAGAAGCTTTTTATTTTGATGTAGTCCCATTTGTTCATTTTCTCTTTAGTTTCAAGTGCCCTAGGAGCTGTATCAGTGAAGAAATTGCTTCGGCATATGTCTGAGATTTTGTTGCCTTTGAATTCTTCTAGAATTTTTATGGTTTCCTGTCGTACATTTAAGTCCTTTATCCATTTTGAGTTTATTTTTGTGTATGGTGTAAGTTGGTGGTCTAGTTTCATTTTCTTGCATATATCTGTCCAATTTTCCCAACACCACTTATTGAAGAGACTATCTTGGCTCCATTGAATGTTCTTTCCTCCTTTGTCAAATATTAATTGAGCATATTGGTTCGGGCCGATTTCTGGGTTCTCTATTCTATTCCATTGATCTATATGTCTGTTCTTGTGCCAGTACCAGGCAGTTTTGAGAACAGTGGCTTTGTAATACATCTTGATATCTGGTATTGAGATCCCACCTACTTTGTTCTTTCTCAGGATTGCTGCAGCTATTCGGGGTCTTTTTTTATTCCAGATGAATTTTTGGAGAGTTCGTTCTAGATCTGTGAAGTATGCCGTTGGTATTTTAATGGGAAGTGCGTTGAATTTATAGATTGCTTTGGGTAGTATGGACATTTTAATGATGTTGATTCTACCAATCCATGAACACGGTATGTTCTTCCATCTGTTTATGTCTTCCTCTATCTCTTTTTTCAACGTCCTGTAGTTTTCTGAGTAGAGGTCTTTCACCTCTTTAGTTAAGTTTATTCCTAGATATCTTAATTTTTTTGGTGCGCCTCCTTGTCTTTTGAAGTCCCTCCTCTAGTTACTAGCCCGGCAAGGGTCCCTGGAGGCCGCACTTTGAGACCATGTGTGTCTGAAGGTATCTTGATGGAGAGTGTGGCTATTTGCAGAGCTCCAGGTTATAGATCCTTCCTTGGTTATACGGTCTCTGTTATTGAATGACCACAGCTGTCTGAAGTGATCCTATGCAAGGGATGGGCCAGTGCCCACAAGGAGGACCCTCCCACGGTGGTCTAAGACTGGCTGCCCCCGTTCTGGGCCTGGGGCATGGAAAACGAGCAAGAAGTGTCACAGCCCCGATGCAGACTTCCACTTCCTTTTTCCGCACCCGAAGATTCTTCCTCCCCAGGCGCAGACCCCCTTATATGGTTGTTCTTCATACAAACAACCCACACCCAGGCCCTGCGTGGCGCTGCCCTGGACCCACCTTCAGAGGGACCTCAGGCTCCCAGACTTGGCCACTGGACTCCACTGTTGTCAGTGGCTTCCCCTAGCAGCGGTTCTCAACCTGTGGGTCACGAACAATGAAAATACATCCTGCATATCAGATATTTACATTACGATTCATAACAGTAGCAAAATTACAGTTATGAAGTAGCAACGAAAATAATTGTATGGTTGGGGGTCACCACACATGATGAACTGTATTAAAGGGTCGCAGCATCAGGAAGGTTGAGAACCACTGCGCTACAGGCTGGTTTGCCAAGTCTGTGATCACACCCCAGCCCTCACCCCCAGCCTCGACCATTCTGTCAGCATCTCTGCTCTGCGGCCCGCTCCTCCCCTCTCCCGATTTCTGTCCTGGTGCTCTGTGCCTTCCTTCCTCAGGGGACATTTTCATCAGGTGCCAGAGGAACAGAATCATGCCCTGAGGTCACCTAGCTCCATGCCACATCCAGACACCCCCACCTCTCCAGGGCGTTCTGGCCCCTTGACTTCTGCCATCCTCTGCTGTGGGGAAACAGACTCCCCGGTCTGTCTCCAGCTCCTCTGTGTGGTCCCTGTACCTGGACAGAGGGAAGGGAGTCCTTTGGGCAGAAGTTCTCCGTCTCAACACATCCAACACATTCACACTATTGCTTGCCTCCAACTGCTGCCCTAGCGTCAAATCCCCACCCAGCCTGGCTCCCTGGAGAGTCGGCTGTGCGTTCCACACTGTGCCTATTGTACTGCTGATTACTTGTCCCCCGGAGTGGCCATCCACTTACCCTCCCACTCAGCGGGGACTGCATGGCCAGTGTACACCCCATTGCAGCCACCTGGGTAAGCTAGGAGATGTAGCAAAGACACCCCTTTCCTGTCGGCACCATGAGATGGAGGGACAGCCCTCTGCCTTCAGGGGCCTCCACCTCACCAGCCTCTCATCTCCCCTCCCTGCCAGGCTTTGGAAAGGAGCCCCTGGGAGCTAAGGCGAGGCTGGGTTGGAAGCTGGGGGGGTGGGTGTCTGTGTCCGGGGCTCCAGGGCCCTCTAGCTGGGAGGAAGTGGGTACAGCTTGGGGCGGAGCTTGTGGAGGTCACTCCTCGAACCATGTTGCTCGGGTCTGAGATCAGGGCCCCTGCCCACGTCATTGCTCTGTTCCAAGGCCTGGGCTCCGGGCTCTCCCTGCCCTGACTGCTCCCCCCGTTTCTCCCCAGGAGACCCTGAGTTCCTGAGGACCCCTCTGGGCGGCAGCTTCCTGGTGCACGAGTCCTTCATCTACAGGCGGGAGAAGGCCACTGGCGACAAGGTGTACTGGACGTGCCGGGACCAGGCCCGCATGGGCTGCCGCAGCCGGGCCATCACCCAGGGCCAGCGGGTGATGGTAATGCGCAGGCACTGCCACCCGCCGGACCTGGGGGGCCTGGAGGCCCTGAAGCAGCGCGAGCCGTTCCCCACCCAAGTCCTGAGGGAAGGTTCAGGTGTGGGCGGGCGCTGGGCCCTGGTCTCCCTGCTGGCCTGGCAGCCCCCGGGGCCAACCCCAAAACACAGGCAGAGCTGCCTGCTAGGACCTCCCATCCATGGCCCATGTCCAGTGGGGTCCAACCATGCCTGTCAGTCTGTCCTCCTGGCTGAGTTCCCTGTGGGCAGAGGCTACCTCTGGGTTCCCCACTCGCGTTGTTGGGCCCAGTCCGGGATGGGTTGTCAGTAAGAGAAACCAGCTCAGACCACTGGAGGAATGGGGTGGGCCAGGGTGGCATGATTGTGCTCGGCACCCATGTATGGGGCAATGTGCCTGCACCTTGGGGACCCTTTGTCTCTGCTCTCTGGGCCTTTCTTGTTTCTGTTTTCCTCTGTCTCTCCCTTCCCCCCCCCTTCCCCACCCCGTTCTCTTTGGCCACCCCAAACTCAACATGCATGACCTTTCAGTTAAGGTTCTGAAAAGTCTTAAGAGAGAGAGAGTTGATTAATTGCCAGCTGGCCAAAGGTTCAGAACAGCCATGGGCCTCCCAGAATGTTCCAGCTCAGCCCCTGTCCTGGGGCACTTGCCATCAAGTGTGGGGTCCAAGCCAAGTCCCGAGAGGCTTGCAGGAAACTCGGGATTTGGGTGGCTGCAGGCCAGCCTCCCCAGGCAGCACCAGAGCCCTTAGGCAGCCAGTCTCCACTTGAAGGTGTCAGGGCTGGTGACCTGAGCTTCAGCCCCGGTCCCTGAGGCACAGACAGGGGTAGAGGGCAGGGACCAGAGTGGTCCTGCCGGGGGTTGACAGTTTCCCGGTTGGCGCAGGCTGGTGGGAAGAAGGAAACAGCTTCCGTCTCTGGCACCCAGGCTCCTTCCCCTGTTTTCAAGGCCCGGCCCAGGCACCCCACTCACAGCGTGATGTTCCTTCTAGGACCCCCCCAGCCGCTGGAGTTCCTGAAGACTTCCCTCGGGGGCAGGTTCCTGGTGCACGAGTGCTTCCTCTACAGGAAGGAGAAGGCTGCTGGTGAGAAGGTGTACTGGATGTGCCGGGACCAGGCCCGGCTGGGCTGCCGCAGCCGGGCCATTACCCAGGGCCAGCAGGTGACGGTGATGCGCGCCCACTGCCACATGCCTGATCTGGTTGGCCTGGAGGCCCTGAGGCGGCGTGAGCGGCTTCCCATTGCAGCCCAGCAGGAGGATCCAGGTACCAACAGGGAGGGGGTGGGGGGGGGTGCAGAAGAGATTAAAAAGACCTGTGGGATCTTGGTCTCTGCCAGCCCAAAGTTCAGACACCTCGGGGGATAGGCACTGTCTGCCAGGGCATTTCTGCTTTCCAGAATTTTCTATCTGTCCTCTCTATTGGCTTCTTCTCCTGAACCTGAAAATACACCTAAATCTGACCCGTCCTTACAAACTACAGTTTTCTCTTTCTTTTATTGTAAGAGGTCTTAGTTTTGTGTGTGTGTGTGTGTGTGTTAGAGTTTTAGAATGGCATTTTATCTTTATTTTTTTTAATTTCTTTATGACAGTTTTCTCTTTCTTTTATTGTAAGAGGTTTTAGTTTTGTGTGTGTGTGTGTGTGTGTGTGTGTGTGTGTGTTTTAGAGTTTTGGAATGGCATTTTATCTTTATTTTTTTTAATTTCTTTATTGATTAAGTTATTACATATGTGTCCTTATCCCCACATTACCCCCCAGAGGTCTTAGTTTTTTACGGATTGAAAATCTGATGAAAAAAATAGAGGCCACCTGGAAGAATGTACTAATGTGTGCGCACATGCACACACACACATGTAAAGTTTTGCAAATAATGAACTGTGTGAACCGAGTGGGTTCCCTATACATAAACAGCATATAAACCCGGTCTCTGGAAAGCAGTGTGTGCCTCCTATTAATTCATGTAAACATTACGGCCACATCTTATAAAATACAGAAACGAATCCAAGTTCTATAAAATAACCAAAAGAAACTTGATTTCTACCTAAAAAAAAAAAGAGATTTCCAAGAGAAAGCCACTGTTGGGTTTAAACAGGAAGTAGACATTATGGAGTGCCTTTGGCATGGTAAAGGTTGGATCATCTTTGATATCTGGTTAATTCCCAATCTTTTTGATGACAAGGGCTACAGAATGACTCTGAGAATCTCAAATAGCGGATTTTACCGGCACAGCTAATTTGGGGCTTCCCAATGACTCCCCAAATCAGCATCATTTTATCTGCTTTTCATTATCCTCAAGGTTTTGATGTCATCATTACAAGGTGTGTGTCATTGGCTGTAGCAGCTTCCACAAGAAAAAAATTATTAATCTAGCTTTTCCATTTTTTTTCCTTAGAAAAGATAAAACTGCTGACTAAAGTTCAACTGTGCTTCAAGAGTTATTCTCCTGAAAGCCAGCAGATTAATGGGTAATTATACTAGTTATCTAATGCTGTGTCACAAATTAACTCCAAACTTAGAGGCTTAAAATGACAAATATTTACTATCTCCCACCGTTTCTGTGGGTCAGGATTTCAGGAGTGGTTGGGCTGGGTGGTTCTGGATCAGGGTCTCTCACAGTTGAAGAAGAGATGTCAGCCAGGGCTGCAGTCCTCCGAAGGCTCGAGTGGGGAGGGAGGAATAACTCCAGCATGGCCTGTTCACTTAAATGGCTGTGGGCTGGAGGGCTGTTTCTCACCATATGGAGTCCTCTGGGGGCTGCTTGAATGTCCTCAAACATGTCAGCTATCTTCCCCCAAAATGAGTGAGAGAGCAGAACAAGAAGAAAACTGCCAACAATAGCAGAGTTCTTCTCCAACTCATATAGAACATTCTCCAGGGTAGACCATACCTGGGTCATATAACAAGACTCCATAAATTTAAAAAGATTGAAGTCATACAAAGTGTATTATCTGACCACAGTGGAATGAAACCAGAAATCAGTAACTAGAAAGAAATGTGGGAAACTCACAAATATGTGAAAATTAAACAATACACTCCCAAATAACCAATGATTCAAAGAAGAATCACAAGGGAAATTAGAAAATACTTTGAAATGAACAAAATGTAGACACAGCATACCAAAACTTATGGGATAGAACCAAGCAATGCTTAGAGGAAAATTTATAGCTATAAAACTTATATTAAAAAAGGAAAGATCTCAACTCTATAACTTAAACTTACATGTTAAAACACTAGAAAAAGAGCAAAGTAGCCTGGCCAGCATGGGTCAGTCAGTAGTTGAGCATCAACCTACAAACTAAGAGGTCACAGTTTGATTCCTGGTCAGGGCACATGCCCCGGTTACGGGCTCCATCCCCAGTATGGGGCATGTAGGATCGATGATTCTCTCTCATCATTGATATTTCTATCTCTCTCTCCCTCTCCCTTCCTCTCTGAAATCAATAAAAATATATTAAAAAACAACAAAAAAGGACAAGTAAACTAAAGAAAGTAGAAGGAATGAAATAGTAAAGATAAGAATAGAAATTAAATAGAGAAGAGAAAATTAACTAAATCAAAACTTGGTTCTTTGAAAGGATCAACAAATTTGACAAACCTTTAGTTAAATTGACCCAAAAATATTTTTTAAAGGTAGAGAAAATTCAAATTCTTAAAATTATGAATGAAAGATGGGACATTACTATCTAGCTAAAAGAAAAAGGAGTTTAAGGGAATACTATGAACAATGGGGTGCCAACCAATTAGATAACAGATGAAATGAAAAAATTCCTATAAAGACAAGCTATCAAAACTAACTCAAGGAAATCTAAATAGGCCTACAATAAAGAAATGAATTAGTAATTTTAAAACTTCCCACAAAGAAAAGCCCAGACTCAGATGCATGACTTCATTGGTGACTTTTAAACATTTAAAGAGCACTGGCCAGTGGGGCTCAGTTGGTTGACCATTGTTCCATGCACCGAAAGGTAGCCAGTTCCGTTCCTGGTCAGGGCATATGCTGGGGTTGTGGGCTTGTGGGAGGTTGTTTCTTCCTCTCCCTTTCTCTCTCTAAAATAAAAACATATTTGAAGAAATAAAATAATATTGCCTCAAACAAATAAATAAATAAATAAAAACGTTTAAAGCCCTGGCCAGTCGGCCTGTGCACCAAGAGGCTGCTGGGTCAGTTCCCCGCCAGGGCACGGGCCTGGGCTGTCCCTGCTCAGGGGCATCAGGAGGCAGCCAGGCAGCTGATTGATGTTCCACTTTCCCTTCCTCTCTCTAAAAAAAATCAACAAAAAAATAATTAAAAAAAAAAAACATTCAAAGAATTAACACTAATCCTTCACAAACTCTCCCCAAAAATAGAAGAGGAGGGAGAGGACTTTGGGGTAGTGAAAATGTTCTAAAAGTAACTATGATAATGGCCGCACAACTCTGTGAATATACTAAAACTGTCAGATTCTGTACTTAAAATGGGTGAACCATATGGTATGTGATTATAATTCAATAAAGCTGTTTGAAAAAAAAAAAAGCCCAGCTGGTGTGGCTCAGTGGTTGAGCATCAACTTATGAACCAGGAGGTCATGGTTCCATTCCCAATCAAGGCACATGCCCTGGTTGCAGGCTCGATCCCCAGTAGGGGGCATGCAGGAGGCAGCCAATCGATGATTCTCTCTCATCATGGATGTTTCTATCTCTCCCTCTCCCTCTCTTTGCAATCAATTTTTAAAAAAAAAACATATTTTAAAAAGCCAAAACTACTAGGTCACTTAAAAAAAAAAAAAAAGGAAAAAAAGAAAAAGAAAAAAGGAAGCCCTGGCCAAGTAGCTCAGTTGGTTAGAGCATTGTCCTGATACGCCAAGGTTGCGAGTTTTATCCCCAGTCAGGGCACATACAATGGCCGAAACCGGTTTGGCTCAGTGGATAGAGCGTCGGCCTGCGGACTGAAAGGTCTCAGGTTCGATTCCGGTCAAGGGCATGTACCTGGGTTGCGGGCACATCCCCAGTAGGAGATGTGCAGGAGGCAGCTGATAGATGTTTCTCTCTATCTCTCTCCCTTCCTCTCTGTAAAAAATCAATAAAATATATTAAAAAAAAGAATCAATCAATGAATGCATAAATAAGTGGAACAACAAATAAATCTCTCTCTCCACCACCCCCCTCTTCTTCTCTCTCGAAATCAATAAAATAAATAAATAAAAATTTGACCAGTCAATTATATTTCCAATAGGCTGTTTTCCTTTATTTTTATTTATTTACTTACTTATTGAATATTTTTATTGACTTCAGAGAGGAAGGGAGAGGGAGAGTTAGATAGAAGAAACATCAATGATGAGAGAAAATCATTGATTGGCTGCCTCCTGCACACCACTTGCTGGGGATCGAGCCCACAACCTGTGCATGTGCCCTTGACCGGAATCAAACCCTGGACTTTTTGGTCCTCAGGCCGACACTCTATCCACTGAGCCAAGCCAGCTAGGCAGGCTGTTTCCCTTTAAAAAAAAAAGAAAAAAGAAGGAAGCCACAGTGGCTTTATAACCAGTGTCACATCCTGTCACTCTTGCTTTACTGTGTTTATTAGAAGTCAGTCACCACACCCAAGGGAGAGGAATCACGCTCTTCCGCTTGGAACGAGGAATATCAAGGAATTTGTAAACATTTTCTAAACCTATCGCAGCAACAGAGGAAAACTGTCTTTCCTGACAGAATCTTGAAAAGGCCCAGAGACTTCCAGAGCAGGACATGGGACTTCGTAGGCATGTTGGTTTTTCCTCCCAGGACTTGCTAGTGTGGAAAGCCAGGGATTCCCAAGTTTTATGGCAATGGAGCAATCTCATGTTTTAAAGGAATTGATATGATGTATGCATATATGTGTGTATAAAAATGATCTAGCGGATGGTTTTTCTCTAAGGAAAGGTATTACAGGAATCCTTAACTTTCTGTGTTACCTATTTCTGCAATGTTTGGATTTTTATAATGAATATGTGTTTCTTTGTAATCACATAAACCCAACAGCGAGTCTCAGTGAGGCCCGTCTCCGTTCCCACTGGTGTCGCCGGCATCAAGGATACTTCATGTCCATACAGGACCCTGGCATTTCCCACCAAACTAGCTGCTGCTGGACAAAGCTCTTTCTCACTCTTTCAAAGCATCAACATTCGTCACACTCCTCAGGAGGCCTCCCAGGAGGAATACCTGATGGTGTCTTCACGCAGGCGAAGAGGAGTGCCAGGAGCTGGCAGCTTGAAGGTGTGCGTGGTGGGGAAGGCCTGACCTCCGAAAGATCTGAAGAAGCATCTTTTTACAGTCTTCCCTGTTCTGCCGCCCCAAGCCACAAACACCTATCTGTTTCCAGAGCACGAGCCTTGCCAAGGACTTTCCCGCTGGGTGTGGCCCTGCTCTGGCCGGGGCTCGTGTGGGGAACTTGTCGATTTCTGGAGCTCAGCTGACCTGCCCTGCCGAGCTCCGGCCACTCAGGTGTTTTCTGGGCAGGTGCCACGTGGGCCCCTGTGCCCCTTGGCCACCTGCTGCTGGGGCGCAGCCATTCCTCAGTTACAGAGCCGGCCAACCAGAGGCGCCACTACACACTGTCAGACTCTCTCCCTCACTGTTTCCCATTTAAACCCAATGTCCACGATCCCATGGCAGGCGTTGTTTCTGGCCGTGGGAGCCAGCGCGGGTGTCCACAGGCAGGCAGCATGGAGCAGACTCCACCTGGCTGAGGCCGCAGTGTCCTGGGTCAGCCACGTTCCTCTGAGGCAGGAGGAGAGGCAGACCTGGGTGGCGGCAGACGAACATCTCTTTCTCCAGCCTGGTCACAGCAGAGAGCTGGCCTCGCAGGTCCAGGGGAGGCAGGGGCTGCTGGCTGCTCGTGAGGACTTGTCTTTGACAGCAAGGCTCCTGGCCCTCATCCTGTAACTGCAGAGGGAGCACAGACGGCAGGCTCTCTCTCTCCTGGCAAGCTGGCCATGGAGCCTGCCGTCCTTCTATGGGACGGTGACATCTCAGCGTCCCCCACCGTCCCTCTGCTTGTTCATGTCCCGCAATAAACCTTATTTAATAACTCACCATGCAGAGCTGCTGTGTACATCCACGTCCCCTTGGCAACAACAGAGGCCACCAAAGCCACACAGTCCACGTATCTCAGTGGCACATGGTCGGAAAATGGAGTTTCGCTGGAACCTCACACAGGCCTGAGGTGCCTGGCGAGAAGCACTGAGCCCCAGCCATTGCCACCTGCAGAGCCTGCCCTGTGCCTCTCCCGTGGGGTCTGCAGGCCGGCGACTTCCCTACTCCTAAGCCCCACAGCTGTCACCTTGGCTGGGCTCTAGGCACCCAGAAGTTGGGGTGCAGTGTGAGAAGAATCTAAAGAGGATGGAGGCCTCTCTTTCCTCCTGGACGTTCATATTGACGGAGCCGGTACACTCTTACTCTTCGCCACACCTGCTTTGACCTTGGAGGACAGATGGATGGTCCGTGTTGCTCACACTAAGGATGCCGATGGACATGAATTTGCACACTCCCATCACCTTGGGTGGCCCCATAGCCACTTCGCTACTGAACTCCAGAAGTGTCTTCTAAGTCCACTTCCTCCATGGTTCGAAAGCCACAGAGATGTCCCTTGCTCCATCACTGTCACGGCAAAGGACATAGGGCGGATCCCTCTCTTGGAAGCTGGTGTCCCCTCTGCAGACAGCGTCATCTCAGAGGAGTTGTGCTTTCCTTCCCTGCTCCCACTCTGCTGCTAGTTTCCGCCAATAAACCTTATTCTATTATGGCTGCACCATGTGGTGTGGGTGGTGTCTCTGTGCCCCTTTGCATGACAGTTCACATTGATGTCTCAATTATAAAATTTAAAATTAAAAGTTCACAAGGATTAGTGAAATTATCAACAAGGAACTCAAATTTTAAAAGTGGGGAGCAGTGGCTGGCTGTAGGAGTCTCAGTCCCCAGTCCCTATCCCCAAGGTTGTAAGGTGAGCATCATAGAAATGTTTCTCATAACCCCACTCCCCCTTCTGGCCCCAGCCCAGCCTCCTGTCCCCATGTCCTCTGTCAGGAAGACTTCTGTAGGGTGGCGCTAAGGACCTCCTTTTCATTAAAGTCAGCAGATGCTTCTCAGAGCTCGCCCTCTGGCACTGACCACCTCCTCCTCGATCCCTCCTCTGGGCTCACCACCCATCCCTGCATTCCCTCCCAGTCTCCCTCAAGGGATTCTCTGCCCCTCCACCCAACCTATAAGCCTGGAGGTTGGTGTTCTGGAAACTGGACCTCAGTCCTTTGGGGCCCAACCACTTTCAAGGTTCATGGTTTGTCAGTCTGCAGCACCAGCTTGGCCGTCCTTTCTGCAACCAAACCGGTGTGTCCTGCTGCCTCCAGGGCCCTGGCCCTGGGTGTCCGGGGAGAACCAGAGGCAGGCAGCAGAAGGGAGTGTCTACCTGTTGTCCTCCTCCTCTGAAGGCCCCAGGACACAAGTAGAACCCAGAGCCATCCTCGACATGGTCCTGCCTGTCCCTAAATGCCTCATCAGTGTGTCCACCAGTGCCATCCTGCCTAGTTCTCTTTGTCCCTGGGTATCCGGTGAGCACCAGAGGCAGGCAGCAGAAGGGAGCGTCTACCTGTTGTCCTCCTCATCTGAAGGCCCCCGGACACAAGTAGAACCCAGAGCCATCCTCGGCATGGTCCCGCCTGTCCCTAAATGCCCCATCAGTTGTGTCCACCAGTGCCATCCTGCCTAGTTCTCTTTGTTTTTGTTTTTAGTAAAAGCTCTATTGAGATACTAGAGGCCCAGTGCATGGATTCATGCACCCGTGGGGTCCCTCAGCCTGGCCCGCGCCCTCTTGCAATCCAGATCCCTCGGGAGATGTCGGAATGTGGTTTAGGCCTGATCCCTGCAGGCCAGGCCCTGTGGGGATCGGCTGAAACCGGCAGTCCGATATCCCTCGAAGGATGTAGTAGTGACCAAAGCAGCAGGTGGCATTGGAGAAGCCTGAGCCCTCCCCACTCATCCAGGCCCAGCTGCGCCTGCCACCCAGCGCCTAGCACCCGAAGGTCAGCTGAGCGGCGCTCCCGCTGTGGGAGTGCAC
>NW_005356425.1:77791-80359 GCF_000412655.1 Myotis brandtii
TAGATAGATGATAGATAGATAGATAGATAGTCCACATACCATACAACTCAGCGATTAGGCCGTAGCAGTTGTATTTAGTTAAGATGAGGTCATCCTGGAGTAGGAAGAGCCCTAATCCAATCCTGAGGAATGGAACAGATTCCCCCTCACAGCTCTCGGAAGACTTCTAGCCTCCAGACTGTGAAACAATACATTTCTGTTGTTTAATTCCCCGGTCTGTGGGTCCCCTCAGCAGGGGCAAGGGCCCTGGCCTTCCTTTGTTGGAGGGTCCATGAGCCTCCTCTCAGAGCCTGAGTCCTGGAACTGAGCACCCCCTTCCTCTCATCCCACCCACCCTCTGCAGGAGACAGGCAGTAGGGAGTGGAGTGGGCGATGGAAGTGCTGTGGACCAAGTGGACAGTCCTTTTTGGTCCAACCTCCCTTCAGGGAAGGGGCCAGTTCCTCCTCTAACCCCCCACTGGGCCCCATTCTTCACATGGGGACCTGGCTGTCCCATCCCACACTCACCCTTTCCTTGACAGGCTGTGACAGCAGGTGGGGAGGCTCTCAGTGCACCCCATCACCCTGGCCCAGGCTTGCGGCCCTGGGATGCTCTCTGTGATGCCACCGAGCCTTTGCAGTGAGGGTGCTCGCAGGCGGGAAGGAGAAGAGGACCAGGCCACGGGTGGCCGGCTACCCAGTCACCAGTTACCCAACTCCTAGTCAAGTGCCTGAAAGTAGGAGGCGAGCCCGGGCAGCCTGGCTGCTGACCGGGTGCCCTCAGGAGGCACTCCCGGTGCCAGCCTTGACCCTCAGCAAGCCCTCCTCCTTGGAATGCTCCCCTCTGTGCCACCCACCCTCCCACCCAAGAGCCTGCGTGTGAGGCACGAACTGTGAGGTCTTCTCCTGTCTCATCACAGACAGCTGCATCTTGGCCTTTCTAGAATCTTCCCTGCGCCCCCCATCTTGGGGGGCTACTGATCTAGTGGGGACAGGTCCTCCCAGGATGGATAGCCGGGTGTGGACCCAGTGAGGGGTTAGACTGAGGGGCTAGGGTTCTGGGAGGGACGGATCCGTTCTGAGCCTCCAGCCACCACCCGTCTCCTCCCTGTCCCCTCCCTCACCCTCCAACGCACCTGCGCTGGCCTCCCCCCAAGCCCTGGGGGCAGCCGGCGGGCGGCGCTGGAAGATCAGAGAACTCGGAGGAGTGGGGCCCAGGGGGAGGGGGCGGGGAATTTCCCCCCACGCCTGCCCGGGCCTGTTACCCTCCCCCTCCCGCGCCGGGGGCAGGGGTACAGCCGGGGAATTCCATCGCGCTGCGAGGGCTCCTGCGAGCCTGGGCTGGGGGGTCTCGGAACCCTGGGGGCAGCCGGCGGGCGGCGCTGGAAGATCAGAGAACTCGGAGGAGTGGGGCCCAGGGGGAGGGGGCGGGGAATTTCCCCCCACGCCTGCCCGGGCCTGTTACCCTCCCCCTCCCGCGCCGGGGGCAGGGGTACAGCCGGGGAATTCCATCGCGCTGCGAGGGCTCCTGCGAGCCTGGGCTGGGGGGTCTCGGAAGAAGGCTTCCCCAGACGCCAGCTGCCCCTGCCTGTCCGGGACTGAGTGTCCACCAGCCCCGCCTGTCTGGAGGGGGCAGGGGCCGGGAGCTGCACTCCCTCCATCAGGCCAGAGGCGTCGGGACCTGGGGAGCAAAGGGCGTGAGGATCTGAAAGAGGGTATGCGTGTGTCTGACAACCGAGTGGGTGACTGGGTGGGAGGGATGCGTGCGTTTCGTCTAAGGGTGCTTGTGAACGGTGTCCCGGGGCGTGTGGCTCTGGGGAGGGTCCTGGATCTCCCCCCTTAGGGTCCTCCCCACACACTCCCACGGGAGCCTGCACGGACCCTGCGAGGGGGAGGGGGAGGGGGAGGGGCGATCCTGGAAAACTCAGGGATGGGGGGCGGGAGGGAGGGACCCAGGAGGGAGGGACCCGCTGAGGGACACGAGGGGGGCAGGAGCAGCGCATTAGATCCTGGGCTAGGGAACCTCAGAGCGAGGTGCAGCGGGAGGAGGAAGGTGTGGAGGTCCGGGCCAGACCCTGCGCTCCCAGAGGCGGAGGCGGAGGAAGCCTGGCCCGAGATCCCCCGGGAGACCCCCCGGAGGGACAGGGCAGAGAGGAGCCTCCAGGCGCAGAAACCCTGGGAGGCACTTCCCCGCCCCAGACGAGAGTGCTGCCCAGGGTGGGACGAGGATTCAAGGTCAGAGGACAACGCCTCCCCCCAGGTCGCCTGGGAGACCCCGAAGCGACCCCGGGGTGGCACAGGTCGTATGCAGGCCTGGGCGACCTCTCCTAGGTTGGGGGCGATGGGGACAGGAGCCCCGCAGAGCCTCCTCCTTCTCCTCCTCTTCCTCCCAATGCTGCTGCCACGCGGGGCCTCCGCGGGGAGCCTGCATACCCCAGGTGAGTCTTGGCCAGATGATTGGGCCTTGGTCGCACTCCCTCCTTCGCCTCCCCGCCTAGGGCCCGGGTCCCGAGCCTGGGGAGGGGTCAGAGCAGGTGGCGGGAGCAGCCGAGCAGCCCCAGGGCCCCGGGGACACCAGGGGCCCTGGCT
>NW_005356425.1:80719-81788 GCF_000412655.1 Myotis brandtii
CTATTTCGGGCGTGGGCCTGAGGCCGGGGCTGGGGGCCGGGACGGGGGAGAAGAGGCCTCGGTTGGACCGGCCCAGCGGAAGGGCATGGGACAGGCCTTGGCCTGCGCTGGGCGCTCACATTTTCTGACGCGGGTCCGGCCTTAGGTGCCCGGCTTCTGTGCAGGCCTGGGTACCGGAGGGCCCGTGTGGATGGGGCCAGAAAGCGATCTCCGGCGTGAGGGGCCGGGCCTTGCCCTACAGCTTCTTTGCGGGGCACCCACTAGCGGTGACCGAGGGACTTGGGGTTCAGAGACACAGCTGCTGTCGGGAGCAGCAGGGACCGAGCTGAGCGGGAGGACACTTCTCTGCGGGTAGAAGTCACCGCTTCTGCTGGAAAGCGGGGCTCGAAGGCCAGGCAGCGGCCGAGGCCCTCGGCGCGGTGGGGGAGGAGCCCTGCAAAGGCACAGTCCGCAACGAATGCCTAAAACCTGCCCTCGGGGCCCCCCATGACTTCCCGCCGTCCGCGTGGATGTCTACACGCAGAACGGGGAGTTGCTGCACCCCGGGGGGCGGGGGTGGAGTGTGGGATTTGCGGGCAGCAGGGTCTGGACCACCTCGCCGCCCGCAGGAACCCAGATGGCGACGTGCAGCCGTGGTGCTACGTGGCCGAGACCGAGGAGGGCATCTACTGGCGCTACTGCGACATCCCCACCTGTCACAGTGAGTGGCCGCTGGACACGGGCGAGCGTGGGCTGCCTGCGTGCGGTTCCCGAGGGAAGGCGCCAGACAGACCCCGCGTCCCCTGCCCCCTCAGTGCCGGGCTACCTGGGCTGCTTCGTGGACTCGGGAGCCCCCCCGGCCCTCAGCGGCCCCAGTGGCACCTCTACGAAGCTCACGGTCCAGGTGTGCCTCCGCTTCTGCCGCATGAAGGGCTACCAGGTACTGTCCACCGGCCCCGGCCAGTGGCCCCTGACCTTGACTGAAATCAGGGCCCAGAACAACTCCCAGCGCTGACACCAAACCTTGATACACATCTCTGGACCTCCGGTCCGCTTCCCACTTCCGAGCCCGACCCCGGGCGCCCACTGC
>NW_005356425.1:82294-82726 GCF_000412655.1 Myotis brandtii
GGGGCCTGGAAAGGGGCCTTGGGCTGGGGGCGGGGCCTGGAGAGGGGACTGGGCCGAGGGCGGTGTCTGGGACGGAGCAGGATTTGCGGAGGGGGATCAAGGGAAGGGCCCCGAGGAAGTCCGGGGTCAGCCTGGGGGCGGGGCCAGGCTGGGAGGAGGCGGGGCTTTGGCGTAGAGCTCCGCCCCGTGAAGTTGCCCCAGGGTCTCCGGGTTCTGACCGCTGGCCCCGCCCACAGTGTCGGTGGGCTCCTGCCAGGGGAACTGGACTGCGCCGCAGGGCGTCATCTACTCCCCGGACTTCCCGGATGAGTACGGGCCGGACCAGAACTGCAGCTGGGCGCTTGGCCAGGCGGCGACGGGCGCCTGGGAGTCTACGAAGGTGAGGACGGGGCGAAACGTGGGCAATAAGGAAAGGGAAGGGAGGCTGGGGGC
>NW_005356425.1:83331-85559 GCF_000412655.1 Myotis brandtii
CACCTACCGAGGTGAGGCCCCGCCCCATCCCCCCGGGGCTTGCCCCACAGCCACGCTGCCTCACACCCCTCTCCACAGGCGTGCAGGATGCCTCGGAGAACCCGGTGCTCCCCAAGGGCTCGGCCCAGACCCCTGCAGTGCTCCCCGACGGGACTAATGTGAGCTGCAGCCCCCGGCTTGGGGCTCCGGAGGCCACAATGGGGGGTGAGGCAGGAGCTTGAGGAGGGCGGGAGTTTGGGAAGCAGCGCTCTTTGGAGCCCTGTCCTCACCGCACCTGTGTGCCCACAGCCCGGGTATTCTCGACAGTGATGGCCATCTCAGTGTTGCTGCTGCTGCTGCTGCTGCTGTTGCTACTGCTGTCGCTGCTACGCCTGCTGCGCCGACGGTGCGCACGCTGGGGCAGGGCCTGAGGGTGACCCAGCTGGGCAGTCGGGCACCTGATACTTGATGCCTCGGTGCCCAGGCGCGTGGTGGGGGACTGGAGTGGCGGGGGGTAGGGGGGGAGTGGCGGTCTGGTGGGAAGCTGGGACCCAGATGAGGAATGGAGCTGAAACTCCTAGGCTCTTGAGGGACCTTGGGTCTACACAGGAAATCGAGCCTGGGATCACAGGCGAAGCAGGATGCTGGGGGTGAGACTGGTTGGGTCTTTGGCTGATGTCTACTCCCTCTCTAGGAGCTGTCTACTGGCTCCAGGAAAAGGGCCCCCACCCTTGAGGCCTTCCCAGGGCTCTGGGAGAAGTTGGGCTGTGTGGTACCGCCGACCTGGAGGGGTGGCACTGCCCTGCCCCCCTGGGGACTCCCAGGCTGAGGGTCTAGCCTCGACTTACCGACCCCTGAGCGCCTCCAGCCAGAGTTCCCTGCGTTCGCTCATCTCTGCTCTCTGACTCAGGACCCCCGGGGTCCACTGGATCCTCCAACAGTGTGATGGACACCAGAGACTCCATGCCGCACTCTGCCTTGGCCTTCCAGTTTTTTTAAGGGCAGCTCTGCCTCTGTTCATCTCTCAGAGGCCAGTCGTCAGACAGGAAGCATCTGGTACTATTATTGGGAACTTGGCCTAACTCTAGGTGTCCAGATGGTCCAGGCCAAATGGCAAGAGGAATCGGCTCCCCTCCTCATGGGCCTTGATAAGGAGCTCTCTGATTTCAGGGTCTTTGAGCCCCTCTGGGGGTAGTCCTGGACTGCTGCCCTAAGTGAAATGTGAGAGGTCAACAAAAGTGGTCAAAAGACCAGACACACACTTTGAATAAAGGACCTATTTTGGTATAGGGCTCTGCAAATTCTTAAGTGGTGGGAAATTATGTTGATGATACTGAAGCAAAGGGTTGGGTGTGCCCATGCAAGTTAAGGGCGTTCCACGCAGTTTCTGGGAGCCAGCTGAAATGCAGAGGGCTGAGGAATCGCCTGCGGAAGGATGGGTGGGCGGGGTTCTGGAGAAGGGCGGCGAGGGGAAAGGCAGGCTGTGAGGCTGTGAGCCAGATTAAGCGGAAGAAGATGCCTTCCTGGGCCCCACCTTAGTATGAACCCAGGCAGGGAGTGAACTTTCTTCCCTGGCCACTTGCCCTCTTTCTTCCCCTCCATTTCCTGCCTGTCCTGGGCGGGGCGGAAAGTGTACGTTGTGGGCGATAATAGAGTGAGTTTTGTTGAGCTCGAAGACTGTCCAAAGGGCAGGGCCTCTCCCGATGGCGCCCGGAATGTCAGGAACACTGTAGGGGACATCTGGGCGCGCCTTGCTGCGCTCCAGGGGAGCCAGGCCTGTGGATAGATCATCCCTGGACTGGGGAGTGCCGGCTCTAGACCTGACCTGTCCGAACGGCCCCGGGTGGCAGCACCTTGGACAGAGCCCAGGCTGCGGGGGTAGCGTTGGGTGTGGGGCGGTGCTGGGGAGGGCGGGCGCCCAAGGGTGCGCTGACCTGGGAGTAGTTCGGAAAGCCGGGGCGCGCACTGCGGGAGGACGCAAGGTGCTGGGGCCACTCCAGCAAAGCCACCGGGACCCAGAACGTTGAGTCCCAAGCCAACAGCCACTCCATGCAATTGAGACGGGCACCGCATATATTATGCTAAGAGGGTGATGGCCCGGGAAGCCTCGGGGCGGGGCCTCCCCCACCAGCTGTACCTATTGGCCCTCACAGCGTCTAGGTCTGGAGCTCAGCGCGCGAAGCGTTGGTGGGATGGAGGGGGTGGTTAGTTGGGGCGGAGCCTTGCGTCCCGTCCCGCGTCCGGCCGCA
>NW_005356425.1:85893-99070 GCF_000412655.1 Myotis brandtii
GGCCAGCTCGCCGCCGCACCTGCAGTTCAACAAGTTCGTGTTGACCGGCTACCGGCCAGCCAGTAGCGGCTCAGGCTGCCTGCGCAGCCTCTTCTACCTGCACAACGAGCTGGGCAACATCTACACGCACGGTGAGCTGCGCCCGCGTCCCATACCCGCGGTAGCTCTGCCTGCGCCGGGCCGGTGGCCGGAAGGCCGAGGAGCGCCCCAGTGACCCGATCCTGGGCTGCCCCGGCCCTGGCACAGCCAGGAGCCGCGGTGACAAAGCTGCCATTGTCCTGTCCCGGACGGCGCTACCTGCTTCCGCTACCCCGGCGGGGCCCCCGGGCAGGCAAGGGAAGCAGAGTGGGGGGCCGAGTCCACTTAATCCCTCTGAGCCCCGGGGAGAAGCAGCCTGGTGTACAGCCCCTTCGTAATCCCGGCCCCCTGCGCACCTCCCCGCCCCTTTCCCCACTCCTGCCTGCGCCCGTCCGGACCTGGGTGCTGGGTGTCGACTTGGGACCTGGGTGTTGAGTTGGGCAAGAAGTAATCCAGGAGCAAAAGCCAGGCCCCAGCCCCTCCCCGCGTAGCCGCCCTGTTACCCCATCAGAGCAGTCTTTGGGGCTCCGCCTGGTGGCAACACCTCCCCCCACCCACCCCGCCCCACAGGCGTCGGGGCCCCTCCTCCGCGGCCCCGTGGAGCTGTGCTGACACAGCCTTGTACGTCCTTGGCCTGTCCTGGCAGAGAGGGCCCCTGAGCAGGCTGGGCCCAGCCTTGGGACCTGTCCCACTGGGGGACTGTGGCCTGGCCAGACCCTGCGATAGTGAGCAGTCAGCGGCCCCAGCCTGCAGTGCCCACCTTTGACCCCTGTGAGGGCAATGCTGGCGTGCCGGCAGGGAAAGGTAGGACGCCTGGGCTGGGAGGAATTGAGCGCCCAGGAGAGGTGCTGGGGAGATGGAACAAACTCCTTTCTGCCCCCTTCCCCTGCCTTGCCACCCCTTTTGAAAGACACGGGCTCAAAGCCTTCATTTGTCTGGTCACTTATGGAGAGGACATGGGGTTGGGAGGAACAAGCTAAGTTGTCCTGGGATCTGGTATCATTGCCCACGTGTTCTTTCCAGAACTCAGCTTGAGTCACGCCTCCTTCTGGCCTCTGCTGACACATAGAGGGCAGGTTGGGGGTTGGGGGCCGTTGCTTTCTGGGGAGGTGATGTAATGTGGCTGCAGGGGTGAGAGCAGCGTGGGAGTTAGAATGCCTGGGCTCTCTCCTACTCACCTGGGAAAGTTTACTCAGTTTCCTCACCTGGCAGTGGGCATAATCTCTTCTACTTCCAGAACTATTGGGAGCCTGCTGAGTAAGTAAAGTTCCGAAAACCCAGGGGCTGCCTCTGTCCCAGGTCTGGTGATAGTTATCACTGTTGTCAAGACCTGTCTTGCTCTCATTCCTTTCATGTTGTCTCTAGACTGTGGACTCCCTGAGGACATTACCTGTCCTCTCTGCTGAAGCTGTGTGATGGATAACTGTTTCCCTCCCCCAGGGCTGGCCCTGCTGGGCTTCCTGGTGCTGCTGCCAATGACCATGCCCTGGGGTCAGCTGGGCAAGGATGGCTGGCTGGGGGGCACACACTGTGTGGCCTGCCTGGCACCACCTGCAGGCTCTGTGCTCTATCATCTCTTCATGTGCCATCAAGGGGGCAGCCCTGTGTACACGCGGCTCCTTGCCCTGGATATGTGTGGGGTCTGCCTCGTCAACACCCTCGGTGAGCCAAAGGATGGGGTGGGGGGCTAGAAGAATGGAAGCTGGGGGGCAACTGGGGAGGGGGCAGCAGGGGACACTCACATGAAAGGGCAGGCAGTCCCCAAACTGATGTGCCCTCTCCTGCCTCTCTCCTCTGTGCAGGGGCCCTGCCTATCATCCACTGCACCCTGGCCTGCAGGCCCTGGCTGCGCCCAGCTGCCCTGGTGGGCTACACCATGCTGTCAGGTGTGGCTGGCTGGAGGGCCCTCACCGCTCCCTCCACCAGTGCCCGTCTTCGAGCTTTTGGTTGGCAGGCTGGTGCCCGCCTCCTGGTGTTCGGGGCCCGGGGAGTGGGACTGGGCTCTGGAGCTCCAGGCTCCCTGCCCTGTTACCTACGCATGGACGCCCTAGCACTGCTTGGGGGGCTAGTGAACGTGGCCCGTCTGCCAGAGCGCTGGGGACCTGGCCGCTTCGACTACTGGGGCAATTCACACCAGATCATGCACCTGCTCAGTGTGGGCTCCATCCTGCAGCTGCACGCTGGCGTCGTGCCTGACCTGCTCTGGGCCGCCCACCACGCCTGTCCCCCAGACTGAGCCATGGCCCACACACAATGCCAGCCTGTCCAGTCTTCTAGGGCCAACACCACCAGGCTTCCCTCCTGCTGCTGGTCTGCAAGGGACCGGCTCCTTGGATGCCTCCCAGCTGTTCACCCACTCTTCCCTGTGGACGAGCCTCTACTCCACCCACACCTCGGAGCTCCCGCTTCCTTCCCCGCCTCCTTCCAGGGCAGTGTCTTCCTGTGCAGCTAGAAGGAAACCGGTCCTTCCAAGGGCCTGTTTACCCTCCATGACCTGTGAGGGTTGGACCAGAGGGATGTTGGGGTCCGTCTAGCTCTGATGGCTGGAGTCCTGCCAGCCCAGAGCCATAGCCCCACCCAGACCCTCATAAGGTACCTCATGGGTGGCTGGCCCGGCCACCAATCCACGATTCCTCCATCTTTTGGCCCTGCATGCCAGCCCATCCAGCAACCTAAGGCTCACCCACCCCTTCTTCCTCTGTCCAGAATGGAGTGAGGGGTTTGGACAGCAGGACTATTCATTGATCCCAGGACCAAGGGGCAGGAAGACTGCTGCTGCTTTTCCCAGGCAACTGGCACAGATGTGAAGAGCTGAGTGGCCCTGGCCCACTGGGCTAAGGGCCCACCCTCCACCTTGAGTGCCATGTTCTGAAGGCTCAACCTGCCCACCGGGGACACGCCTGCTCAGGAAATCTCTGGTCCACCCAGCATGGGGCTCCCAGCTGCAATGTGCTGGCCTGGGGCTCTGCAGCCAGCCTCAGCCTCAGCCTGTCCCAGGGCCCTCAGACCCTGGGCGATGTCAATAAAATGGGCAGGAAGTGCTGTGTTGCCATGCAAGCAAGCTTGGGTGCTCCCAAGATTCAGATATCTTTTATTAGACATGGCCAGGCAGAAGGGACGACGGGAGTGCCCAGAGGGACCCCAGCCTCCAGGATGGGGGAAGGAGCTAAAAGGTTAAAAGCACCAAGGCTGCGAGGGGCTCAGGTTGGGCCCAGTGAGTCCTCAAACAGGCTGAGGAGGTTCCGAGGCTCAAAGGAGGGGAAGGAGCCATGAGGGGACTCTGAGTCAATGTCACTTAGGTCCAGGTCATCCCTAGGGGGTAGAAGAGAGAGAAATGACACTCAGGATTTGAAAGGGCCCTCCCACCTCCCTACCTCTGACCCTGGGCCTACCCACCTCAGTGTTTGCCTCCTCTGGGGAGTGGAGGAGGTGCTCCTGGCGGTCCTGGCCAGGATGGCCTCTGGAGAGAATGAGGGTCTGCACGGGGTGGGCAAGACAAGCAGGGTGTCAAAGCAGTGGGAGTGCATGGGGAGGAGGCTGTGGGAACAGCACCATCAACCCTGTCCCTGTGTAGGTTCCTATTGGACACAGGCAATGAAGTGTGGTGCCCTTTGAAAGAATCATTCGCACAACTTTTAAAGTCTACCTGATCACCTAGTCCCTTTTCAGAACACATGGGCTTCAATTGAGCTGGCTTTGAAGTGAACCTGTGGTAAAGGAAGCTTATTTTGCACTTCTCTTCTGCTATAAAGTGTCCCTATGACAACAGGGTGACATTTTCTTTTTAATTCTCACCTAAGGATGTTTTATTTATTGATTTTTATTTTTATTTTTTGAGAGAGAGAGAGAGAAAGAAAGGGAAAGAGAAACTTCAATGTGAGAGAAACACCAACAGATTGCCTCCCATAGGCACCCTGACAAGGGATGGAACCCGAAACCTATGTATATGCCTTGACCGGAAATCAAAACCACGACCTTTTGGTGTATAGGACAATGATCCCACTAACTGAGCCCCCCAGCAGGACTGCACTGTGATGACACTTTCATAAGGAAGGGCTCATGGTGTGATTTCTCCTGAGAACTGTCTGCCCTGAGCATGTGGTTTTCCTTTGCCACAGTTTCTTAATTATAGCCTCTCACTTGGCCCCCAGGCATCTGGGACTAAGGAATTCCTCCCAGGATGGGGGCTCGCCAGGCTCTGGGAACTTTGTCCCCTGAAAAGGACAATGCCTTGTCCTTGGGCACTGGCATCCTGGACTGCGGTTGGAGCTGCACCACCTGCCTCTCCCTAGTGTGGCAGTGCCCTAAGTGTGAAGTTGCCATTCTGCTGTGCTCTGCACAGCAGCTGTTCCATGTTCTGAGCTCAGAAGAAACAACTGCATTCAAACCAGGCCAGGCTGTACTCCCACCAGCCTTGGTGCCCTTCCCAGGGTATGAGGGGGGCCAGGTTTATGGGAGGGTCCCTGTTCACCACTAATCCCCATGGAGTCTGGTCTCTGTATGGGGTTTGGCCACGCTGACAGCCCGTCTCCCCACCCCTGCCCATCAGTCCTGAGCTCTCACCCACCCTATGCTGTCGTCATCCCAGTTGCTGGAGTGGCTGTTGTCCAGGAGGAAGCTGTAGGGCGGCGAGCCGGGCGGGGTGGCTGGAGGCCTCAGGGGCTGTAGCCAGCTGGCAGGGTGAGCCAGCCCATGCCAGAGCCAGCACAGCAGGGCAAGCAGGGCCTGTGGGGACAGGGGGCCAAGGGAGGCTGGACAGAATCCAGGGCCAGAAGCAGGGTAGTCTGTTACCTTCACCAGTCTTACCTGCCAAAGGGCCCAGCCTCGACTCAGGGCTTCAGCAGCCATGAACCACAGGACACTCCAGGGCTGTGGCTGCCTGAGCATAGGCAGGGCCAGCAGGGTCTCAGCTGTGGCCCGCAGCTTGGGATCAGGCTCCAGCATCATGCTGAGGACAGACCGCAGCTCAGAAGACAGGCCTGTCCACAGGGTAGAACTATGTCAAGGGTGACTGGGCTCTGAGCCCAGCAGTCTCCTCACAACCAACCACTTCCTCACACAAGTCTGTAGCACCATGTCCCCCCGCCCCCACCACCACCACCACTCACCGGCAGTGAATTCAGGGGGCAAGTAGCCCTGGCGCAGCTGCTGCCAGCCCTCTCCACCATGGGGCAGCTCCATGTTGCACGCCACTTCCAGGATGGTGAGACCCAGACTGGGGGGTTAAGGGGGGTGGAGACAGCGACAGAAGACAGACAAGGTTAGCCTTGGGCCACAGATCCCAGAGCCCCAGGATGCCCCTCAGAAGAGGGTGGAAAAGAGCCGCTGTCTTCTACCATGAGCCAGGCAGGTGGGGAAGGAGTGGCTGGGGGCTCTGAGAAGGCCCCAGCAGAGCCAATGAGGGGAACACATTCATGAAGCATGGACCCAGTGTTCAGTGCAGCCCACAAACCACTGCGATGAGTCCTCCTGGCACCCCCTCCAGATAGACACTATGGTTACTAGTGTTACTATCTGGATCCTGTAGATATGGCTGGATAGGCGGTTAGAGGCAGAGCAATGGTTACTGACATGCATCATGGAACCCAGTGCCTGGTCTAGTCCCAGCTTCACCCCCTGCTAACTGTGGACTCTGGGCAAGTCCTTTAACCCCACTGTGCCCATTCCCCTATAAATGGAGTAATAATAGTCCCTCCATGGAGATGTGGTAAAGAGATGGGTGAATCTAGTAAAGTAACTCCAGATGATTTGCTGCTTAGACAGCCTGACTGTAGACTACCCTCAACTAGAGGGTGGTGGCTTCACCCCCTCAGGGCACTGTCTCCCAGCCTGAGGCCAAATCTTCCTGACTTTGGGCTAGGATGGCATTTCCCTCCCTCTGCTGACTGCACCCCAGCCATGAAGGGCCTCCCATGGCCCAGCCCTTACCTGAACACATCGGCTGCTGTCCCATAGGAGCCCTGCAGCAGCTCGGGGGCCATGTAGCGGGGGTCTCCCTCCTGGGCCTCACCAGCTCCAGATTCATCCAGCTCCACCAGCAGCCCAAAGTCACCCACTTTGCAGCGGCCCCGGGACCCCAGGAAGATGTTGGCAGGCTTGATGTCAAGGTGGACCAGGCCTTGGCCATGCAGGTGGGCCAGAGCGAGGAGGGTATCCCGCAGGTAGCCCCAGACCTGGGCCTCAGGCAGGCCAGTGCCCCAGGCCTCACAGTGCTGCTGCAGGCTGGGCCCACACAGCTCTGTCTGCAGGTACAGGATGCCGCCCTCCTCCCAGGCTCGCTCCAGCCGCACACAGCATGGGTGCTGCCCCACCTTCTCATGGCCACTGACCTCAGCCAGCTTTCGGGCCCGGTCCTTGGGGCCCCGGAATGGTGACATGGAACGCTTTATGGCATAGAGCTGGCCATCTTCCTTGGAACGAACCTGCAAGGGAGATAGTACCTGAGGGTGGGATGGGAAGTAGCACAACCATTTAGCAGAACAGCAGATTCTATTAAGATTTCACATGTGTGGAAGGTGCAGCATGGCACCTACCTTAGACACCCTTGCACATGCAATAGCAAGACCAGACAGACCTCTACCCCAGACATTGGCTCACTAGAGACCCAAGCAAGGAAGAGACAGGGCAGACCTCTAAGAACTAATCTGGAGGGTCTCTCAAACGATTATGAAATAAAAACAGCTGGCTTCAGAACAATACAGGCAGTGTGATCCACTGTGTAGAATACTAATTGGTTTGTTTCTATATGGCCAATTCTAGAGATGTAGAGAGAGAGTTCTGGAAGGAAGGGTGCCCACCTGAGAAGCCCAGCGGTTTCCTCTGGAAGAAGAGCTAATCTAGGGGCCCACATTGTTTGTAGTACTTGTGTAAGGAATACTACCATTTTAAAGGAAATATAAATTATTGAAAAATATATTTTAAGGAAAAAAAAAAGGTGGTGTACAGAGTATAGCCTAAGTATCTGCGGCCTGGGGGGTGGCGGGGGCTGGCTCTGGGACCAGGCAGAGCTTGCCAAGATCAGCTGGCTCCAGGGTGGGAGGAGATGGTAGCCAGGAGCCACTGCCAGGCTCTGGACAAAGGGAGAGTGTGCACTGAGGGGGCCCTCGAAGGGGCCTGTGTGGGGGTTTATGAGAAAGCAGCCAAATCAAACACTGAGGAGGGGTGTCTATCAGCCCAGGAGAAGTGGGCTGTCAGGAGAGAAGGGGAGCAGGCTGCCCAGGATACTACCCCATCCAGGCAGAGGGAGGGAGGCAAGGGGGCACCCCCAGACAGGCCCATAGCACTGTCACTCCACTCACCTTGAAGACCTCTCCATAGGAGCCACGACCCAGGCGGCCCAGCCTCTGGAAACTCTGTTGGAAGAAGGACTCCGGCCGGCTTGGGTCGTAACTGGGGCTCTGCAGGGTCCCAGAGGCTTTGCCTTGAAATGACACCTTCCGGGGTTTGGGCTGGTGCCAGCCTGGGGTCCGAGGGAAGAGGCGACTGATGGGGATGCTGCCCTTGGCAGGGGGCCGGGGCGGAAGGCTCTGACTAAGCCCCCTGGGCCTCTTGAGGGAAAAGCCAGGTTCTGCATGGCGGAAGTAGGCTGGGACTGGGGTCGGGGTGCCACTCAGGGGTGGTGGGGTGCCCTCTGTGGGCACAGGCATGGCCAGCACAGGAGCCACTGAGAGGTAGAGTACAGAACAACGTGTCCACTCCAACAGTTCCTTGTCCTGTGGCCCCAGAGAGGCTGTGAAAGAAGCCGCGTCTACTCCTCACACATGTTCTCCTTTAAACATGGAGGCTGTGGAGACACGAGCACCTGGTGGGAAAAGGCAGAGAACAAATATATACACACCTGCACACAGTCGTCTGTACCTAGAGGTCCTAGAAACACAAACTGAAATGCATGGGACCATGTCCCAGAGGCTCCCACCATTCAGCAGAGGTTAAATCAAGGCAGGTTCTGGAGCCAGACTCCCTGTGCACACACCCTGCCTTGTCACAACTGCTATTTGACCTTAAGATATGCAATCTCTTCCAAGACTGTAAGGGGGACATATTCCCACAGGCCCACACTCCCTTATCTCCGATTTCAAAGTATAAGAAGGTCTGATTCCAAGTTCCTTGCTCTCTTTTTCAGTTGTGATTCTAAAACGCGTGTAGTGGGGTCCCACTTTCAACTCCATGTTGCAGAGGCTAAGTCCCAGCTGGATGTAGCCGAGAGGCCAGGGCTCCCTCCTTTCACCAGCCCCCACTCGGAAGGCGCAAGCTCTGCCTAGGGTCCAGCAGGTCAGGTATACAGACAGCACAATCGCTCAAGGCCCAGCTCATTCCTCAGAAGGAGGTTCCACACTGGGCGGGGCAAGCTGAGACCACAGGCTGCCGCCCCATCGGAAGGCAGCGGTGTCACTCAGGGAGATGGGCGTAACTGACCCTGCCCGCAGCTCCAGAGCGGCAGCTCAGACATTCTGCCTGGGGGAGAGGTAGTTATAAAACAGACAGCTCTGAAGCTCTCCCTATAAACAAACAAACAGACTTTATTTGAAACAGAATATGGGCAGTTCAAGTATAAAGGTGCTCTAAAAAGTCAATAACAGAATGGCTACCATCAACAAATCAACAAATGACAAGTGCTGGCGAGGATGTGGAGAAAAGGGAACCCTAGTACACTGCTGGTGGGAATGCAGACCGGTGAGCCATTATGGAAAACAGTATGAAGTTTTCTCAAAAAATTAAATATGGATATGCCCTTTGATCCAGTGATCCCACTTCTAGGAATACATCCTAAGAAACCCAAAACGCCAATCAGAAAGAATGTATGCACCCCTATGTTCATAACAGCACAATTTATAATAGCTAAGATCTGGAAATAGCCCAAGTGCCTATCAGCAGATGAATGAATAAAAAAGCTGTGGTACATCTACACCATGGAATACTATGCAGCAGTAAAAAAAAAAAAAAAAGGATCTCTTACCCTTTGAGACAGCATGGAGGGACCTGGAGAGTATTATGCTAAGCAAAATAAGCCAGTCAGAGAAAGACAAGTACCACATGATCTCATTCATATGTGAAATCTAATGAACAAAATAAACTGATGAACAACATAGATCTAAAGACATAGAAGCATAAAACAGACTGCAGAATCTCAGAGGGAAGGTGGGGGAGGATGGGTGGGTGGGAAGAGATCAACCAAAGAACTTGTATACATACATGCATAACCCATGGACACAGACGATAGGGTGGTGAAGGCCTGGGGTGGGGGGCAGGGGCGGGCTAGAACAGGTCAATGGGGCCGGGGGGAGACATGCAATACTTTTAACAATAAAGATTTAATTTAAAAATCAATCAAGGTGTGGGTGGTACACAAATAGGCCGAGGCTGGTGCCTCCATTATTATAACCAGGTAATTTACCAAAGAGAACCAGGTAAAGAGATAGATAAAAAGAGCCTTCCTGGGGTCAAAACAAACCTCAAACACTGAACTCAAAAGCTATCCTGTTAAAGGAGCCTAAATTTAATTGGACCAGTCAATGGAGCAATGGATGCTCCACGACAAAAACAATAGAGAAGACAGCTAGCAATTGGGGGAGCCCAACAGGCAGATATGATTAGGGAAAGCAGTCAAAGACAGCCCCCCTTAAAGCCCTGGGGTCCCAGGTTGATTGTGTAGATGTTCCAGGCTGGGTCCTCTGAGGAGCCATGTCAGAGACTTCATGCTGCAGAAAGACATGTCACTACAACGGTCCAGTCAGTCACTAAACAAATAGATAAGAAAGGAAAAAAATCACAAGCCCCAGGGGGGTTGAGGAGCCAGTACACACAGTCGCTAAAATGTAAAAAAAACAAACAAAAAACAACCAGTTTTTGCCCAGTCAGCGTGGCTCAGTGACCTATGAACCAGGAGATCATGGTTGCAGGCTAGATCCCCAATTTGGGGGGGTGGGAGGGGATACAGGAGGCAGTCAATCAACGACTCTCTCTCATCATTGATGTTTCTATCTCTCTCTCCCCATCCCTTACTCTCTGAAATCAATAAAAACATATAAAAAGTAAAATGTCTGGTTTTGCAGGCCGGTGTGGCTCAGTGGTTGAGCGTCAACCCATAATCCAGGAGGTCTCAGTTGGATTCCCCCTCAGGGCACATGTCCAGGTTACAGGCTCGATCCCCAGCAGGGGGCCTGCAGGAGGAAGCCAATCAATGATTCTCTCTCATCATTGATGTTTCTATCTCCCTCTCCCTTCTGAAATCAATAAAAACATATTTGTTAAAAGTTTACCAACCTTGCCCTAACCGGTTTGGCTCAGTGGATTGAGCGTCAGCTTGCGGACTCAAGGGTCCCAGGTTCGATTCTGATCAAGGGCATGTACCTTGGTTGCAGGCACATCCCCAGTAGGGAGTGTGCAGGAAGCAGCTGATGTTTCTCTCTCATCGATGTTTCTAACTCTCTATCCCTCTCCCTTCCTCTCTGTAAAAAATCAGTAAAATATATTTTTAAAAAGTTTACCAATCTTTAAAAAAAATCTCCAGTTTTCAACAAAAAATTACAAGATGTGCAAAACACGGGAAAGTGTGACCCCCACACAGGAAAGATAAAATAAAATAAAAGGCAGCCCTGGCTGGCTGGTTGGTAGAGCTTCATCCTGAGACACCAAGGTTGCAAGTTCCATCCCCAGTCAGGGCACATCCCCAGTCAGGGAACATACAAACCAATGAACGCATAAGTGAACAACAAATTGATGTTTCTCCCCCTCTCTCTGTCTTTCTCTCTAAAATCAATAAATAAAATAATGTTTAAAAAATAAAAGTAAAAATATCTTTAAAATTTAAATAAAAATAACAGGCAACACAAAATACTTGTAAGAAGGACTAGATGTCAGATTTAACAAAGAAAGACTTCAAAGTAGTCTATAAATATGCTCAAAGAACTAAACGAATAGTTCAGTTTGGCTCAGCGGATAAAGCGTGTCAGCCTTGGATTGAAGGGTCCTGGGTTCAATTCCAGTCAAGGGCATATGCCCGGGTTGCAGGCTCAATCCTCAGTGTGGGGCCTGCAGGAGGCAGTCAATCAATGATTCTCTCCCATCATTGATGTTTCTATTTCTTTCTCCCTCTCTCTTCCTCTCTGAAATCAATAAAAATGTATTTTTTTTTAAAAAGCAATTGTATGAAACAATATGTGTGTAAATGTTAATATAAAGTAATGTGATATACTTGCAAATAACAGCACAAAGGAGATGGGAGAGAACAAAACTATACTGGACTAGAAAATGACACCAAGTGGTAACTTGAACAAATGAAGAGAACCAGACATTGTAAATAAGAATGTCAATATAACACAGATGCATATATACTTTCTTTCCTTTATTCCCTCAGCTTCTTTAGGAAATTAAAGACAACCCAAATAGAGAGTGGGGCAAAAGTAAGTTTACAGTTGTGAGTATGCAAAGTAGTTTATTCTTATATTATTATTATTTATGAATTACTGTATTATTTTCCATACAAACTGTAATCCTACTTTTGCCCCACCTGTAAATGAAAAGATATTACATGTTCATAGATCCAAAGATTTAATATGGATAAAGTGGCAATACTCTCCAAATTGATCTACAGATTCAGCACAACCCCTATTAGAATCCCAGCTGGATTCTTTATAGAAATTGACAAGCTGATCCTAAAATTTATATGCAAATTCACTAGACCCAGAATAGTCAAAACATTAAAAAAGTTGGAGGATTCATACTTCCCAATTTCAAAACTTACAATACTACAAAGTTACAATAATCAAAACAGTATTGTATTTACATAAGGATAGACATATAGATCAATGGAATAGAATTGAAAATTCAGAAATAAACCCTTACATTTATAGTCAATTGATTTTGACAGGGTGCCAAAACAATTCAGTGGGTAAGAATAGTTTTCTCAACAAGTGGGACAACTAGATATTTACATAAAACTCATTTGGCCATAAACAAATAAATAAATAAATACCTCATTTGGCAGAAAAATACGGTCTGACCTACTTTCCCCCTCTAAGTGTGAATATGCATATGTTTCTTGACAAAAATATTAATGTGTTTGATTACTGAATGATGTCCCAGGCCCATGGGTGGTGTTACATATAAATGTTATATGCACCCTATTAGCTTTCTAAAATCTGACACATTTTGAATTCCAAAACACTCCTGGCCTCAGATTTGTGGACCTGTAATAATCATCTCAGGGAAGCCTCGGCCTAGCGTTTGGCATGCAGATTCCTTAATAAATGCTGTTAAAAAGACTCACAAAGCCACAGAGGCCCCACAGGTACAAGTAGCTTTGTGTGTTGAGGCAGAGAAGGCTTTTTGTGTTGCTATAATGTTGTAACTGAAACACGAACAAGAACACAAAAGGAGGGGAATGTAATTTTGAGAGGAAGCCACAGTGTATCAAAAGATGCCATGCCGGCCACGGCCAGTGTGGCTCAGTTGGTTGGGCATCGCCCCTGCACTGAAAGGTTGCTGGTTTGATCCCCGGTAGGAGGCAGGTGGGAGGTAGCCAATGGATGTTTAGGTCTCATGTCACATCCATGTGTTCTCTTCTCTCTCTCCCCCTCTCCCTTACTCTCTCTCTAAAAAAAATCGATTAAAAATATATTTTTAAAAAAAGGATGCCATACCTAAAAGGGGGCAGTCACCCGAACTGTGCCCTCCAGCCCCTGGGAGAGTGAGGCCTGCGGGAGGGTCCCCCATGGCGCCTCCCTAGAGGACTCGCCCTACATGTTGTGATAACCCTTCCTCTGCCTTTTCCCCCAGGAATCCCACTCCCCGGGATGCCAGGCCCCCCGGGGCGCTGATTGGAAGTTCGGCCTCCAGACCCGTCCCGGCACACTCAGAGGCATGGACAGCCGCATCTTACAGCAGCTCTCAGCCCCCTCCAATGTCCTCCACGTCCCAGCACCCCTGGCCTGGCCACTCAGCTTTGGGGGGGGCGGGGGGGGGCAGGGTAAGCAGAAGGAGCCAGGCGAATCCAGGGCGGCCCTGCCCGGTTTCCGGGACGCCAGCCAGAGGCCTCCCCTCCCGTTGGCCGGACACCTCTGCTGCCCGGTCTACCGCGCTCGACTGCGACCTCCCACAC
>NW_005356425.1:99912-104959 GCF_000412655.1 Myotis brandtii
CGGAGCCGACGGGGATCCCTCCCGCCTGGTCTCCCAGACGCCAGCGGACCTCCGGACCCCGGTCCGGTCTCCCGGGACCGTCGCTAGGCTGAGTTAGTGTTCGCGACTATAAAGGGAGCAGACGAGTCGGCCCAGGACAGGAGGCGATCACCTCTGGGCAGGGCAGGAAGTCCCTGCGTCCTCGGGGATCCCGACGGGGCGGATCCCGGACACACATTCCTCAGACCCGCGGGACGCCTGGCTCTGGCTTGGGGAACCAGAAAATGCTAACTCTCCCTGCAGACACCGAGGCTGGAGCCCCGGGCCTCGGCCACCACGGCAGCGGCCCCCCCACTCCACCCCATTCAATGGATTGGAAACTTGAGCTCAGCTCACAGCGCCCTCAACTCCTTCCGGGCTGAACGACCTTGGGGACGCACCTGGGCCTTTCTGAGTCTCCTCTCCTCTAAAAATTGAGCTGACAAAGCCTTCCTCACGGCGCTGGAGTTTCAAGGGAGATGATCCCCTTAAAGTACTTAGCAGGAGGCTGGCTCAAAGCGAGTGCAGACCCCTAACATTAGTGCGGCTGGGGCTCCTTCACGGGGTGGAGGGGAGTCACTCTTCCAGGCCACCCGCCCCCCTAGAATGCTCTGCATCTCATCACATATCCCTTCCCACTTTCATATTGCACTTACCTCTAGCTAAAATTCTATCCTCTCTGTTTATTGGTTTACTTGTTGACTATCCATCTCCCAAGACGCTGAAAGGTGTCATGGGCTTCAGGGCTCCCAACCCATTGCAGTGCTTGCCCTTCAGGGAACATTCTCCAGGGCACCCCAGGTTAGGCCCGGAACTTCTCTGGGGGATTCAGCCCGCTCCCCTCTCCTTGCACTCTTCCTTTGCATTAGCATCTCTGGCAGCCACGGCCCCCGTGACTCACCCTGGATCCATGTTAAAGACCCCAGGCTTGTCCCCAGGAGGCCTGGGGAGCAGGCATGCCTCTCTCCAGCTGTCATCCCCTCTGCCAATCCCCTCTCCAGGAGTCCTGGATTCAGGCCTCTTTCCAGCTGCCCATTCTTGAATGTCTAATTCGCAATGACTTAAAACAGTTTTTTAAAAATTTAAAAACATTCTTCCACCCAGCCAGCGTGGCTCAGTGGTTGAGCATCGACCCATGAACCAGGAGGTCACGGTTCCATTCCCGGTCAGGGCACATGCCTGGGTTTCGGGCTCGATCCCCATTGTGGGGCCTGCAGGAGGCAACCAATTGATGATTCTCTCTCATCATGGATGTTTCTACCTCTCTCTCCCTCTCTCTTCCTCTTTGAAATCAATAAAAATATATTTTAGAAAATAAGTAAGTAAATAAATAAATAATAAAAACATTCTTCCAACGGACATTCCACTGTGTGGAAGGGATATAATGTAAAGTTGGGTACAGATAGCAGGTAAGCGCCTGGGCCATAGAGTCAGGGAAATTTAGGCTCTTTCTCTGCCACACACAAGTTGCTTTATGTCTCTGGGCCTGTTCTCACATTTGTAAAATGGGGATAATAATAATAGTTCCTACCTCCTTGGGGGTTCTGAGCATTAAATGAGCAAATGTATGTGAAGTGCTTAGTACAGGGCCTAGCACATAGTAGGAACTTACTCATTGTTTAATAACAATAACACTCCCTCCTTTGCACAGTGTTTTGCCGTTTTCAAAGCAGCTGTCTGGGCCAAAAGGAGGAATCTGGAGGAGAGGGGTCAGGACTTCCACACCCACCCGGGGTCACAGGGACAGAGAGGCCTGGGCCCACAGGATTTGAGACCAAAGCGCTTGACTGTGGCTTGGTCCGGGAGAAAGCCCCCAAGCCCTGCTCAATAGTGGGATTCCCAGCCGAATATCTAGGTGTGTCCCCGTTGCTGTCATCGTGTCACAGTACCAGGCCCACTCAGATTTTCCTCTGGGAAGTCTCCAATGTGGCCACCAAACAGGATGAGGTGAAGTAAAAAGGCGAGGAAACAGCCACAGTGCAAATGTGGCTACCCTGGCAGGAAGGAGGAGATTGTGAGGGGCGCTGCTGGGGAGCGGGCTGGGTTCTGTTTCTTGGCCCCTGAGCCAGCTGCATAGGTGTTCGCTTTACAGGTATTTGTTATAGTGTACATTCCTGTCTTATGCACACTTCGGAATGTACCCCATATTTCACACTGGCACGAGGTTTTAATAAACTGACAGGTGAGTGAGGAGAGGGAGTCGCTACCGTTCAGCTTTGCGCAGTGCAAGTGCCTGGGGACGCCTGGGAGGGTGTCCCAGAGGCTCTGAGTCGGGGATGGGGCTGAAGAGCTGCCACAAAGAGGGAGGAGAGGGTGACCTGAGGAGGCGTTAGCACAGCTGCAGGCGCCTGGCCGCCCTTCAAGATATTCTCTCCACATTCCCACCCTGGCAGGTGGCGCTTCCGTGAGCAGATGGCTGGGACTCTATTGGCACAGGCGGTGTCATTTTAGGTGATGCACTTCCTGGGCTTCCATCTTCCGCTTTTAACACTCCAGCTGTCTCCTTGCCCTGGGCTTCTAGCTCTGGCCCTCAAAGGTGCTCCTCTGTTCAGAGGCTGGGCTGAGTCCCCTCAAGCCTGGGAGCAAAGGGCAGCCCAGGCCTGGGCTCCATCAAGAGCTCTGTCAGCCCTAGCCAGTTTGGCTCAGTGGATAGAGCGTCGGCCTGTGGACTGAAGGGTCACAGGTTCGATTCCGGCCAAGGGCACATGCCTGGGTTGCAGGCTTGATTCCCGGTGAGGGGTGTGCAGGAGGCAGCCAATCAATGATTCTCTCTCATCATTGATGTTTCTATCTCTCTCTCCTTCTCCCTTCCTCTCTAAAATCAATAAGATATATATTTTTAAAAAAGATTGCATGAGCTACTGTATATAAAGAGCTTCACAACGGGCTGCCTCGTTGAAAGTGCACAAAATGTGGCTCCATTACCCCAACAAAGAATAATGTACGGCCAGAACCGGTTTGGCTCAGTGGATAGAGCGTCGGCCTGCGGACTGAAGGGTCCCAGGTTCGATTCCGGTCAGGGGCATGTGCCTGGGTTTCTTCGGGCACACCAGTGGGAGGTGTGCGGGAGGCGGCTGATCAATGTTTCTCTCTCATCGATGTTTCTAACTCTCTATCTCTCTCCCTTCCTCCTTGTAGAGAATCAATAAATATATTTTAAAAAAATATTAAAAAAAAAAAAAGAAGAAGAACGTACTACTTCCTAAGCCCTACCCTCTGCCTTTCATGTTAGGCCCACGAGGTGTTTCTGGCTTACTCTTCTGCCCAGGGGTCAGAGTCCAAGTCCTACCACCAGCCCGCGAAAAACAGGGTTCAGGACAACAGTACAGTGAAGGCCTGGGGGAGGTGAGCAGGTGCAGGGTGGAGAGGTCAATGGGGAGAAAAAGGGGACATCTGGAATACTTTCAACAATAAAGATAAATTTTTAAAACTTGCCCTGCTGGCCCTAACTGGTTTGGCTCAGTGGATAGAGCGTCGGCCTGCGGACTGAAGGGTCCCAGGTTCGATTCCGGCCAAGGGCATATGCCCAGGTTGCAGGCTCAATCCCCAGTGAGGGGCGTGCAGGAGGCAGCCAATCAGTGATTCTCTCTCATCATTGATGTTTCTATCTCTCTTTCCCTCTCCCTTCCTCTCTGAGATCAATAAAGATATATTTAAAAAAAAAAAAAAGAGCTCTGTCAGCCCCCAAGTGATCCATGTGCTCTCAGGCCCTCCCTGCCTGTTTGGGGCTGGGGGTGAGCTGAGGGACTAGCTGTGCTGGGGGTAGGGGTGGTGGCAATGCAGGGGCTGCGGGTGCCCAACTGGGCTCAGCCCTGGTCCTGAGTGGCATCAAGCTGGCCCGAGGCCCCTGGCTGGCTGGCATTTCCCACAGGCCCATGCCAGCACCCAGACAGCCTGGCAGAGGTGGTGGACATTGGCGTTCCCTCCGGCAGTGACCGAGCAGGCACCTGGCCTTTACCTCCTGCGTTGCCCCTCCTAGTCTCCCCGCCGGCCTCCTCCTGGGCCAAGCTTCCCCGGCGCCCTTCGGGGTGAGCTGAGCGTCTGTGTGTCTGGGTCTGTACAGGGGACCCTCAGCTATCCCAGGTCTAAGGCAGGGCCCAGGCTGGCATGGGGCAGGCACAGAGCAATGCTGTGTCTCAAGTAACTGGGCCTGTTGCTGCCAAAAGTATGTGGAGTAGCGGAGAGTGGAGGACTGTGGACTGGGGTAGGGGTGGGGGTGGACTGCCTGGCTTCAAACTCCAGTCCCGCTGCTTAGGAGGTGTGCAATCTGAGCCAAGTCCCGTCTCCGCTCTGCCTCTGTTTCCCCATCTGTAAAGCGGAGTAGGAAGTAGCTCCCTCAATAGCCCCGGCACTATGGCGTCATCATGTTAGAGGGGAGTGAACGGACTCAGGGAGGTCAGGTACCTGCTCCAGCTCCCCAGCTGGATAAAGCAGATACTCCACCCAATCTGCATCTGAATCCAGCACCCAGCCTGCTAACCCTGAGGCCACTCAGCTGCCCTCCACGAGGAGGCCAGGGAGCCAGTGCTTGTTGCCACGGGGAGGAGCAGGGGGCAGGCAGGAGAGCCCTCCCCGGGGAGTCTGAGGGAACCGTCCCCGCTATCCCAGGCTCCTTTGGGTGGTTGGAGCCAGGGGCCACCCCTGAGCCACTCCCCGCAGCCAGTAGAAGGTCCAGCCTCCAGGACTCCAGGTCACAGCCCTCTGCCAGGCAGGGCAGGAGGTGGGCATGCGGGATGCAGTGCCAGGGCGCTGGACTGAAGGGACCCAGCAGGAGCCTTGTGCAAAGGTGGGTCTGTCGGGGGAGATGGGTGCCACAGGCGCGCGCGCGCGCGTGTGTGTGTGTGTGTGAGTGTGTGTGTGTGTGGTGTGTGTGTGTGTGTGTGAGTGTGTGTGAGTGTGTGTGAGCGTGTGTGTGTGTGTGTGTGTGTGAGTGTGTGCATGAGCGCGAGCGTGTGGACACACGCAGGCATGCTCAGGTAAGCATGATCCCTGGGTGCAGGCCCTCAGGTGTGGGGAGAGAGAGCAGCAA
>NW_005356425.1:104972-115543 GCF_000412655.1 Myotis brandtii
GAGGGGAGATGCAGGCCCAGCTCAGTGCTGGGGGGACTGCAGGTAAAGGGATACCTGGGAAAAGCCCTGCAGTCCACTGGTGACTGGAGCTGTCCCATTAGGTGTTGTGGGCTCAAAGGCCTCACATAAGAAGCAAAACCCATCACCCACTGCCCACTCCTCACTGTAGCTCCTCTCCAGGCCCTCGCTGTGCCAGCCTGCTTCGTTTGGCAGACTGCACCCCTTAGCCACAGGTGCTGGGGAGGAAGGGGCTGACGGGGCAGGGGGCAAGCCAGCAGATAGACAGGGTGTGGGGCTTCTGGACTAGGGTCCTGGGGTCTGAGTCACCGCTGGCCCCAGCAGCCCAGGGGGGTCCACAGACTCCCTGGAGGAGGTGAGGGCTGGTGTCCAGACCCTTGACTCCCGACATTTCCCAGACCTGCCTCTCCTGTCCTCTCATACTCACCAAGCCCCCTTCACCTGGCCCGATTCCATCTGCCCGCCCCATAGGAATGGAGTGTTACTAGCCCCCCAGGTACCCTTCTTGCAATCTTGCCCCCACCACACCCTAAGAAGTGGCCCCCTGAGAGTCTGTCCCCCAAAACTAGAGTCAGTGCTGCTGCATTTCGGCTAGAGATGGAGGTGAAACTGGGAGGACCTCCTGCTGTGGGTGGGCCTTGCAGAGCCTTCAACAGTGAGGCCCTGGCCAGTGTGACTCAGTTGGTTGTGCTGCAGCCCATGCCCCAAAAGGTTGCAGGTTCCATTCCCAGTTAGGGCACATGCCTGGCTTGCAGGCTCCAATCCCCAGTAGGGAACGTGCAGGAGGCATCGATGGATCGATCGGTGTTTCTCTCTCTCTCCCCCTCCCTTCCTCTCTCTTTAAAATCAAATTTTAAAATATTTTTCTAATAAATAAATCAATATATTTTTATTGATTTCAGAGAGGGAGGGGAAGGGAGAGAGAGAGATTGAAACATGAATGATGAGCCCTAACCGGTTTGGCTCAGCGGATAGAGCATCGGCCTGCGGACTGAAGGGTCCCAGGTTCGATTCCGGTCAAGGGCATGTACCCCGGTTGCGGGCACATCCCCAGTAGGGGGCGTGCAAAAGGCAGCTGAATCGATGTTTCTCTCTCATTGATGTTTCTAACTCTCTATCCCTCTCCCTCTCCCTTCCTCTCTGTAAAAAATCAATAGAAAAAATATATTAAAAAAAAAAAAGAAGAAACATGAATGATGAGAGAGAATCATTGAAGAGAATCATTGATCGGCTGCCTCCTGCACGCCCCCTGCTGGGGACTGTGCCTGCAACCTGGTCATGTGCCCTTGACTGGAACCGAACCCAGGACATTTCAGTCCACAGGCTGATGCTCTATCCACTGAGCCAAACCGGCCAGGACTAAAAATATTTTTTAAAAAGAAACCCCTGGACCTTTGGACAGGGTGAGCACGGGGTAACCCGTCCCTGTGATCACCATCCCTGTGGGAAGGAGGCTGAGGCCCACTCTGCAAGCCCAGCCCCAGGTGTGGACCAAGGGCCAGCTCCCAGTGCCACCCCGTCAGTCCTCGGGGTTGGATGGGATAACATTACCCCTCTTCTTGTGGGCAAGTCCACACGCCAGACACAGTGCACCTCATTGTTAGCTGGCCACAGGCCTTTGTAACACTGTAGCCTCTGCCTCCTTCCTTCTCTCTCTCCCAGTAACACAGTAACTCACTCCTGTCAGCCACACCCACATTTCTGGGCCGGGCTCCCCCCTCTCCCCAGCTGTGTTTGGGCTGGGCCTCAACACTGTAGCCTCTGCCTCCTTCCTTCTCTCTCTCTCCCAGTAACACAGTAACTCACTCTGAGTCCCTCCTGTCAGCCACACCCACATTTCTGGGCCTGGCTCCCCCCTCTCCCCAGCTGTGTTTGGGCTGGGCCTGGGTGCCCACAGTGCCTGCCTGCTCCTCACCAGCTGCTGGGGTAACATCTGAGCCCGCCAGGCCTGGCGCCAGGGTCCCCGACCCTGACAGGAGTCCAGGAGCCTCGTGCGCCAGGTGGGGGCCTGTCCCAGCTGTCAGCACCCATGATGGATGAGGAGCCGGGCAGGGGGGAGGCGAGGACTGGACTCCTGCCGCAGAGGGAGGTGGGGGCTGGCCCCCGGGGGTCTGCCAACAGAGCCTCTGTCACTCCCAGCGGGGGGCCTGGGAAAGGGCCCCCACCCAGCAGAGGTGTTTAAAGGCTCAAAGGGTGTGTGCCCTCCCACTCTGCCAGGAATCATGGGCACCTGGGCCTTCCCCGCAGCCCTTTTCCTGCTCTGCCTGACTTCTGAAAGCCTGCAAGGCGGTGAGGGCAGGCCTCGGGCAGCTACAGGGTCTGGGCAGCTGGGGTTGGAGCTGGGGGTATAGGTAGAGCATTGGGTCAGAGGCTGGGGCTCCAAGGGGGAGGAGTGGGTGTGTGAAGTCTGGGTTTTGGGGGGCTGGGGTATATATGCATGGGTCCTGCCCCTCTCTGCCTCTGGGTCCCCACTCTGAGTCAGCACTCCCTGCTCCCCAGGGCTGCCTTCATTGTCGTCTGGCCTAGGAAAAGGTGAGTGGATCCTCCAGGCCCTGGGGTTCAAGAAGAGGACCTGGTCTCTCCTCCCGGGGGTCTGGGAGCTCTCTGGGGGCAAGCCCCACAGATCCCCCAGCTCTGGGATCCAGACGCGGAGCCCAGGAGAGCAGGTCCCTCCCTGTCCTCCTGGCAGTCGGTCTTGTCCAGGGTCAGCTCAGGTGTGGGAAGCACAGACCTGAACCCTTAGAACAGAGTGAGATGGGGCAGAATTTCAGCTCTGGGCGTGAGAACGTGGGAGCCCAGAGGAGGGGCTTGGAGCTGGGTCTGGAAGGGCAGGGGGACTGGGTTATAACCGGACAGGGAAGGAAATCGCTGGAAGCAAGAGGGTCAAAGGCCTGGAGGTGGGACAGGATGGGAGGAGAGGAGGCTGGTGCGTGGGGAGGGGAGTGGGGGGCATCTTACCGGCGGGAGAAAGGGTTCCCTCCGGAGACCTAATGTGTCTAAGCTGCTGGAGAGAAACGCTGAGGGACCGGGGTGAGGAGGATAAGATTTCCAGGAAAGGGGGGTCCCAAAGATGCTCCAGTGAGCATGGAGGGAAGAGGTGCACACACCCCTGAGGAAGAGGGCATGGGGGCTCCCCCCCACCGCCCCTGCACAGCCCAGACAGCCCCCTTGGCCACCAGCCTGCTCACCTGGTTCTGTCCTTGCTCCTCCTGTGACCAGAGTAGAAAGCGAGTCCCGGGGAGGAGGGGGTGCACTCTTGCTCTGCAGGGTGGGAGGGGAGACCCGGATTTGGCCCTCCTTGCCCCTCCCGGTTACCCCTTCTCCCTGACCTTGCAGGCTTAGGGAGCCCGAATGGCTACAGACCAGGTAAAGCTGAGGGGGTGGGCAGAGCACCCTGGCTCCTGGGCCCTCCTGCCCCCTTCGGCCCCACACACCATCCCCCCCCCCCGGCTACCTCCCCCCCAGTGGCCGGGGAGTAGGTAAGGGGTGGGTAAATAGGATTTGGGGGGCAGCCATCTCGGAAGTACCTGACACCCCTCAGGCGGAGAAGCCCACCTGAGACCCCTTCCAGCAGGCGCTCTCCTTCCCTCCTGCACACACTGCCCCCCACCCCCCACGAATCCATCCAGGCTGTTGTGGTGTCACCTAACGCATGTACCCTGCCCCTCACTGCATGGCCCCCAGGCCAGCTGGGAGCAGGCTTTGTGGGGGTGGGGGGAGGTGAAAGGGGGAACCTGGGTCCCTCGCCTGCTCCCTGAGTCTCCCCCCAGGCCTCCTGGGGTATTAAACTTCAGAGCCCTGCCCAGCCCCCGCTGTCTCTCTCTGTGTCTCCCCACCTCCTCTCACACCCCTCACCTCTATCTGTCCTCCCAGGATTTGGGGACAGGAATGGCCTGGGAGTCCAGCCAGGTGAGAGTGATGGGGTCTGGGTTGGTCCTCTCCCTGCTCCCTCCCAAGCCTCAGAGGGGAGGGGTGGTGGTGGTGGTGAATGATTGGGGGGGCGGGGCCGGGAGATTGGGAGCCTTCAGGTTTGCGGTTTCTGGCTGGGCCCAAGGATCCTGCACACCCACCCCATCTAGGACCCCCAAACCTCCCAGACCATTCCCCCCTCTCCCCATAGCCCTCCAGCTCCGAATGGCCACAGCACTGGGAGAGGTGGGCCCAGAGTGTTTGGGGGGAGTTGGGACCAGTATTCTAGGGGCACCCCTGAAATGGGGTCTCTTCAGACCCTCACCTGATCCATCTCCTTCTCAGGCATTGGAGGGGGGATGAAACCCCACAAGCCAGGTGAGCCCTCCAGCTGCTGTCTCCCATCTGTGTGCCCTGATGCCCCGTTGCTCTCTGCTCCTTGCTGACCCTCCTGCCCTGTCTCCTCAGGGTTTGGGAATGGGAACGGGCATGGAGCAGGGGCCTTCCCAGGTGCCGCAGCCCAACCAGGTGAGATGGGGCGGGGGGATAGGGCTGGGTCGGCATTAGGGGGTGCCTATCCCAGGCTCCCCCAGGGCAGAACTGGTGACTCACTGGAGGCAGAGGGAAGGACGTTGAGGGTTCCTGATATCTGGTTTGAGGACGGCAGAGCAGGGTACCCCTGCTTCACCCTCACCCCAGCTGGGACCCCAAATGCCCCCTGCCCTGCCCCTCAGCTCAGCATGGTTATGGAGCCCTAGGAAGAGGCTGGGCCCCTGGGGTCCCCTCATCTGCCGCATCTCTGTTCTCAGGCTTTGGAGGGGGGGTGAAGCCCCAGAAGCCAGGTGAGACCCGCTCCCCACGCCCACCCCTCTGTCCACCTGACATCTGTCTGGATGCCTTTGGAGCTGCTCCTCCCTCCTCTTCCCTCCTCTTCCCTCTTGGCTCTGTCTCCCCAGGATATGGAAATGGACTGGGAGCGGGTGCCTTCCCAGGGCCGGGAGCCCAGCCAGGTGAGGGCACCCGGGCTCCACCTGGGGTTCAGGGAGGGAGGAGGTGTGGGCAGAGCTGGGACCCAGGAACCAGTAGGGGAGGGAGTTGGGTTCTTGGGGGAGGACAGCAGGCTCAGCCCCTCTGTCGCCCCCCAGGCCTGGGAGGGGGAATGAAACCTCCGAAGCCCGGTGAGTGGAGAGCCAGCCTCGCCCCTGCCCCTTTCACCCCAGTTCCTCCGTGAGCCCCAAACCCGCCCACCTCAGGGCTGCAGCCCCCACCTCTGTGTCCCCAGGATTCGGGAGCACAAATGGTGTAGGAACCAGCACTTTTCCAGGGGCAGGATCCCGGCCAGGTGAGGGCGACGGGCAGGCAGAGGAAAGGGGGTTCAGGGTCAGGGTCTGCATTCCTGGGGGGCGGGGTCAGTGTCGACCTCTCTCCCTCTCTCTTCCTAGGCCTGGGAGGGGGGATGAAACCTCAGAAGCCAGGTGAGTGGAGGCCACTCCCTCTCACCCGGTGCCAAGCTCTGGCACCATTACCCTCGCAGGGCAGCTCCCTTCAGAGGGCTGGTCTTGGGGAGGGTCTCCCAGATTCCCAGGCCCTTCTCACACTGGCTCCCTGAGAGGAGCTGTCAGGGAGGGTGGGCACCGAGGTCCTGGGACGAGGACAGCACAGGTGTGAGCCCACACTCGCCCACCCGCAGTCTCTGCCTTCCCTCTCGCCACAGGCCCTGCCCCTCCACATGGTGGCCAGGCACCAGGTAGGCGATGGGGTGAGAGCTGGGGGCACCTGCTTCAGTTTGGGGAGTCGAGGGCGTGCCAGGCTCCTTTACCTGGTCCCCGTCTCTTTCTCAGGAATCGGAGGGGGTGTGAAACCTCCGAAGCCAGGTGAGCCCTACCCAGTCCCCATGTCCCTGCAGTCGTGTCTCCCATCCGTCCCCCTTCCCCCCTGCCCCCTGGCGGAACCTGACCTCCTTCCTCTCCGTCTCCCCAGGATTTGGCAATGGGAATAAGATGGGAGCCAAGGCCTTCCTGGGAGTCGAAGCCCAGCCAGGTGAGGACACCTGGGCCAAGCTGGGGTCCCGGGAAGGAAGAGGGGGGAGGAGCTGGGTGATCAGGAGGGCGGGAAACTGATTTCCGTGGGGTGGGGGTGGGGGGCCACACATGGCCCAGTGGCACCTGGTCTTCCCCAGGCTTGGGCGGAGGCCTGAAGCAGCAGCAACCAGGTGAGCCCGTGAGCCTGCCCTCCCGCCCCACCTTCTCGATTCTACCCCTGCCCATCCCCAGACCCCCCTCACTGCTGCTTCCCGCCAGGACCTGGCCCACTGGCAATGCGTCTGGGGGAGGGAGTCAGAGAAAGAGCCCAGGATCCCAGGCACCCCTCCCCACCTCCTGCTCCCGCAGAGGGACTCATTCCTCTCCCTCATCCTGAGTGAGGCCACGGCTGGCACAGCAGACACTCTGGTCGGCCTGAATGGAGCTGATGACTCCCTAGGCTCAGCCACAGGCCCCGAGCCTCACCAGCCCAGTGCCATCTCAAGGACTGCGGTCAGGACTGTCGGGCGGGGGCAGCCCTGGGAGCTGGAAAGTGAGAAGGCAGATCCTGAGGCTGGAAGGGAGCTGGAGGCCTGGGGCTTGAAGCAGAGTGAGAACCCCGCTCCTGGAGGCTGGTGTTTCCAGGGCTGGACCCCCTGGACGGCTGGCCTCGAAGGAAGACGCAGCGGAGTTTACCACCTGGGTCTCCTGGGCCAGACCCGGAGGGCGCTGTGGGGAGGGGCCTGGGGCTCGGGTTCCTCACAGCCTTGGTCCCCCTAGTCCCTCCCTGACACAGGACACAGGCCCCCACAGTCACCTACCCCCTTTGCGAATCTAGCCAGGCTGAGTGGCGGGGAGAGCAGGGGTCCGCGGGGCAGGGGAGGGGAGGCTGGGGGCTATTGCCCCGCCAGCAGCACCCAGCTTTTCTGTGTCATTCCCCCCCACCCCATCCCTCCCCAGGTGGCGCAGCACAGAATGGCTTTGGACCAGGTATAGCAGGGACCCCTGGGGCACAAGGGCAGAAGCTGTTTCTGGGGCAGGCCCAGGGGTGGGGTTTCTGGGTCCCTGGGTTTTCATGTGCCCTGCTCATCTCTTCCCCAGGCTATGGAGGGAATGGAAAGCCCCAGAAGCCAGGTGAGCCCCACTCTGTCTAACGGCTCCTTATCCGTCTGCTCCACCCACACCCCAGATCTCTCCTCACTCCCTCCTGCTCTGTCTCCCCAGGATTCGGGAACGGGGCCCTCCCGGGAGCAGGAGCCCAGCCAGGCAAGGCCCTGGAGCTCAGGAGCAGGGGTGTTGCCGAGGGGGCTCTGGTGTGGGTGCCTGACCCTGGTTCTAAGGGGAGAGGAGGAGCGAGGTGGACTCACAGACTCACGGGCAGTGCCTTCTCTTCCTCAGGTCTCGGAGGACTGAAACCTCAGAAGCCAGGTGAGACCCGCCCTCCGCCTCTCCCACAAGAAACACTCATTGAACAAACATCCAGGGGCGGCCAAGTGCTGGAGACAGGCCCTCCCAGAGCCTGGGCACGTGGGCAGGCGGAGGCAGACAGGAGAGGAGTGCGAATGCAACTCCGGGGCCGGAATGCCCACTAGAGGGCGTGGCCCGCTGATAAATGAGGACCAGGGAGGGTGCAGGCACGGGAAAAGGCTGGGAGGCCATGGGGCAGGGGCAATGCCGATGGCTCCTGGCTGGGGAGGAGAAGGAGCCTCAAGTTCACCCTGCTGGCTGGTAGACATGGTGGCTGGCAGTGACGCCTAACCAGATGAACCAGGCAGCTAGGTATGACATTCAGGCTCTAGAAGGAGGCTGGACTCCAGGGGGAAGCCGAGGACCCAGCTGGGCGGGTCCAGGTCTGAGGTGAGAGCTAAAGGGGCCAGGCTGAGGGTAGAGGCTCAGAGAGAGGCCAGTAGCCAGAGCCCCCTCTCTCCTTCCACCAGGCCCTGCAGCTCAAAACGGCTATGGACCAGGTAGGGGCACCCTAGGGCTCTGGGGAGGCACAGACATGGGGCTCCGATCCCTCACACTCCCTGACTCTCCAGCAGGCTTTGGAGTAGGTGCGAAACCCCAGAAGCCAGGTGAGCCTCACCCCTGTCTTTTCTCTCCACCCGCCCCCCCCACCAAACCCTGAGCTCCTCCTTCAGGAGTGAAGGGTGTCAGGGGGCCAAGGACCATGGGAGAGAAGTGGGAGGCAAGACCAGGGGACCCCCAGGGCTGGCCTCAGCCCCTCAGCCCCACAGCCAGCTTTACCATCCCCCCACCTTCTCCCCACAGGCCCTGCAGCTCAGAATGGCTATGGACCAGGTAGGGGTGGGCCGGGGCTCTGGGGAGGCGCAGGGATGGGGCCCGGGCCCTCAGTGCTGCTGTCTCTCCACCAGGCTTTGGAGCGGGTATGAAACCCCAGAAGCCAGGTGAGCCTCACCCCAGCCTTTTCTCTCCGCCTCCCCCAAACCCTGAGCTCCCCTCCCCTCATTCACACCCACACTCGGATCGGATCTGTGTCCCCAGGATATGGTAATGGAAATGGACTGGGAGCCCCAGCAGGTGAGAGGACAGCCGTCCTGTCCTCCTCATTTCTCTCAGGCCTCTCTCTGTCACCCCTTCCTCAGCACTAATGCATGGAGCGGGGTCTGCATACCTCTAAGACCGTGGTCGGCAAACTGCGGCTCGCGAGCCACATGCGGCTCTTTGGCCCCTTGAGTGTGGCTCTTCCTAAGCCTTAGGAGTACCCTAATAAGTTAATAACAATGTACCTACCTATATAGTTTAAGTTTTAAAAATTTGCCTCTCAAAAGAAATTTCAATCGTTGTACTGTTGATATTTGGCTCTGTTGACTAATGAGTTTGCCGACCACTGTGCAATTGGAAAATCCGTGTTGACCCCCAGGTCTGCTACTACTTATTTTTGTGATCGTGGGCAAATACTTTTCAAAAGAAAAAGAACTAAAATGTTCTATTACAAAATTTAGACACATAGCTATCTAGTATAATGAACTATAGCTATAACATCTACAGTATACAATAGGTTCTTTAAGTTTTTTCCACATACCAAAGCAAGTGCAAAATTAAAGTAGATAAGGTTACCCAAGACATTCATCTATGGTTCAAATTTTGTTTCCACTTTGTTTTAAAGTTAATTTGTTTTAATAAGGATAGAAAGGTAACCTTTGCATTTACTTTATGGGCTACGCAAGTCTCCTTTAATGCAAAGCCTCCCTCCCTCTTTTCCTTGCATTTGTTAAACAAAACCAAGTTATATACCCTGTAAAATTGCCCATTCTGGACTCTCTGGACTGCATCCCATGGACGCCTCTAACATGTTCCTCTGTGCTGGGTGTTTCTCATTATCAGATAGATCTGGGGGCTTGATCAGATGCAGGTTTTTTGTTTTTTTCCTGGGAAGACACCTCACAGGTGGTGCTGGGTGCTCCTTTTCACTGGGTTGTACTGGAAAGCACATCGAGATTGACTAGTAAATTCAGGTCTTGACCTCCTGATCCACTCCTTTTCAATTAATAATGTTTGCAGCTATTGATAATCATTGCCTAGCTCTTGTCAATTAAGAATTGCAAAAGAGCAATATTTTAACAACACTCTTTCTGCATTAACCGGAATAATTCTACATATCCCACAGATTTTTTTTCCCCTTCAACTATCTAATTACTTGGGGGGTAAGGCATATAAATGCTTCTTTCTTTCCCAGATACCAGTTTTCAGAATAATTCCTCAATATCCTTCCAAAAATGACTAAATTTGTTCATTTCTTATTGCTATTATCATTTTGAATGCATAATTTACATATTTAAACTGTTACAATCCATTTTTGTTATGTTTATTGGTCATCAAATACTTGCAGTTGGGTCTTGAGCTTTTTATACAACACCAGTGGTATTTGAGTTGTTCTGCTTTAGTGATATTGAGGTGTTACTGTTCAATTTTTAAATGTGAAATACACTGTGGTTTTGTTGGAGGAGAGAATACCTAATGTATAAAACACTGGACTGGGACTGCATGCCTCTAACAAGAGGGACACTCCCTGCTTCAGGGGTGAAGGGTGTCAGGGCGCCAAGCACCATGGGAGAGAAGTGGGAGGCAAGACCAGGAGACCCCTAGGACTGGCCTCAGCCCCTCAGTCCCACAGCCAGCTTTATGGTTCCCCCATCTTCTCCCCACAAGCCCTGCAGCTCAGAATGGCTATGGACCAGGTAGGGGTGGGCCGGGGTTCTGGGGAGGCGCAGGGATGGGCCCAGGGCCCTCAGTTCTGCCTGTCTCCCCACCAGGCTTTGGAGCGGGTATGAAACCCCAGAAGCCAGGTGAGCCTCACCCCAGCCTTTTCTCTCCACCTCCCCCAAACTCTGAGCTCCCCTCCCCTCATTCACACCCACACCCGGATCGGATCTGTGTCCCCAGGATATGGTAATGGAAATGGACTGGGAGCCCCAGCAGGTGAGAGGACAGCCGTCCTGTCCTCCTCATTTCTCTCAGGCCTCTCTCTGTCACCCCTTCCTCAGCACTAATGCATGGAGCGGGGTCTGCATACCTCTAAGACCGTGGTCGGCAAACTGCGGCTCGCGAGCCACATGCGGCTCTTTGGCCCCTTGAGTGTGGCTCTTCCTAAGCCTTAGG
>NW_005356425.1:115939-124461 GCF_000412655.1 Myotis brandtii
GGGGGAGTGACCCCGCAGAAACCAGGTGAGGGAAAGATCCCCCACCCCCCCGCCTCTTCTCTGAGGCTGCCTGACTCCTGTCCTGCTCTACTGAACCCCTCTGCATAGTGCCCCTCATGCCACCCCTGTTTTTCCTCCCCAGGATATGGTAATGGAAATGGACTGGGAGCCCCAGCAGGTGAGGGCAGCTGGGCTTCGTCCTGAGACGGGGGTTGGGGGTGGGGGGGAGGACAGGAGCAGGGGCTGGAGGCCTGGCAGAGGCTGTCAGCCTCTCTGCCTCCCAGGCCTGGGAAGGGGTGGGAAAGCCCTGGGCCAGGTGAGAGGACAGCTGTCCTGTCCTCCTCATTTCACTCAGGCCTCTCTCTGGCACCCCTTCCTCAGCACTAATGCATGGAGCGGGGTCTGCTTACCTCTAGGAAGAGGGACACTCCCTGCTTCAGGGGTGAAGGGTGTCAGGGCGCCAAGCACCATGGGAGAGAAGTGGGAGGCAAGACCAGGAGACCCCAGGGCTGGCCTCAGCCCCTCAGCCCACAGCCAGCTTTATGGTTCCCCCACCTTCTCCCCACAGGCCCTGCAGCTCAGAATGGCTATGGACCAGGTTAGGGGTGGGCCGGGGCCCTGGGGAGGCGCAGGGATGGGGCCCAGGGCCCTCAGTGCTGCTGTCTCCAAACCCTGAGCTCCAGGCACCTATTCACACCCCACTGAGATATTGCCAGACACACACACATACACACACACACACACACACACCCCGGATTCGGGAATGGGCTGGGAGCCCAGCCTGGTGGGACTGGTGGGGTCTGAGGTGGGCACCCGCATCTGCGTGTCCTCTCCCACCTCCCTCCAGGCCTTTGAGGGGCCGGATTAGTAAATGATTAAAAGAGGCCCGGGACAACCTCCATGATCCCTGGTTCTGGCTTGGCTGCCTGCCAGCCTTTACCCCACCTTAGCCAGGCCCCAAGTCTCCTGTTCATCCTTCCCGCCCCACTGGCCCTGCTCAGGATGGCTCCAAAACAGGTGGGTCCTGAGGGGCTGAGAGAGGCCGGAAGGAGGAGAGGAGGCGGCCTTTGGAGGGAGCTGGTGTCTTCACCCAGATCCTGACTCATGGTCCTCTCGTGGGCCCCAGCAGACTTGGAGAATTGGACGGGGGTGGCAGGAGGCAGGAGAGACCCCAGGGCTTCTGGTTCCTAAGCTGGGAGGGAAGGCAGCCCAGCTGCCCGCCTCCTGCCTCCCCCTCTCCTGTCCGCACAGGCCCGTGGCTCCATAAGCCAGGGACCAGGTAGTGGAGTGGGCCCCAGGGAGCCTGAGTTCTAGAGGAGAGGCCCGGTGGGTGGGTCAGGGGTACCTCACCTGCTCCCCTCTCTTCTCCAGGCATTGGTGAGGGCATGAAGCCTCAGAAGCCAGGTAAACCCTTCCTTTCTATCCACACTGTGATACTGTGATTTATGATAAGAAATATATACTTGGCCTTCTCCCATTCCTGGCACAGAGCTGGCTCTTAAAAGCCTTGGAATTTCCTAAATTCTTTTGTTGTGTTAATGAGGTGACTTTTGGAAAGCCCCTGGGGCCGGTTGCCACCTTGTGATTGGAGGGTTGCAACTTTTAATCTCACCCCTTTGCTTGTAAGGAAGCCTCTGTAAAAACCCCCAAGGACAGGGCTGGGAGAGCGTCCTCTCGGGTTGGTGAAGGGGGTCGGGGGTGGAGAGAAGGGCGATGGGCTGGAGCATGGAAGCTCCGAATGCCTTCTCACTTACAAACCTTATCCCATACATTTTGTTCATCTGGCTGTTTCTGAGCTGTATCCTTTCATAATATCTAAATTCTGGGAGCCACTCTAGAACAGCGGTTCTCAACCTGTGGGTCGTGACCCCTTTGGGGGTCGAACGACCCTTTCACAGGGGTCGCCTAAGACCATCGGAAAACACATATATAATTACATATTGTTTTTGTGATTAATCACTATGCTTTAATTATGTTCAATTTGTAACAATGAAATTGGGGGTCACCACAACATGAGGAACTGTATTAAAGGGTCGCGGCGTTAGGAACCACTGCTCTAGATTAATTGAACCCAAAGAGGGGGTCATCGGAACTTCTGATTTATAGAGCTGGTTGGTCAGAAGCACAGATAACAACCTGGACTGGCAATGGGCAGAAGTGGGAGGAGGGAACAGTATTGTGGGACTGAGCCCTTAACCGGTGGGATGTGATGCTACCTCCAGGTAGGTAGGGTCAGAATTGTAGGACACCCAGCTGGTACCTGAAAATTGCTCGGTGATGTTGGAAAAAAACCCAGAATTGAAACTAGTGTCAGAATTGGACCCCAATACTCTCTACCTCCAGAAACTATCTATTCCCTTCATCTGTGACCCCTCAAAGCCCCTCGCCTGTCTCCCTAGTTTACAAGAATGGGCTGGGAGCTGGATGGAGCCTTCCCGAGGGAAGAGGCCCAGCCAGATGGGGGAGGCAGGGCAGGCATGGAGCTCTGGAAGGTGGAGGGGAAGAGGGGTCACAGGGTCCCATGGGACAAATAGTTCGGTCCTGGGAAAGAGAAGGGGCAGAATGGAGTCCATCTGTCACTCAGCCTCCATCTGTCTCTCCCCAGGCCTAGCAGGGGGCATGAGCCCTCCAAAGCCAGGTGAGCCCACCCTGCCCCTCTCCCACCTCCACCTGAAGTCTCCCCCTACCCCAGCCCCAGCCCTCATTCCTGCTCTCCCTCCCAGGATACACACCAGGAAACGGGCTCCCGCCTGGTGAGTACATGAGGGTCTCAGTGTCAGGTAGAGAGGGCTCCCTCTGGGGAGGGGCTGCCCCTCGGAAGCTGTCTCTCTGCTTCTCCTGCAGGTCTGGAAGGGGGCGTGAAACCTCAGAAGCCAGGCAAGTGCGAGAGCCCCTATCTCAGTCCTGTACCTTTTCCTATTGCTCCTTCCAGGACCCCCGCCCCCAGTACCCCTAACAGCCCTGCTTTTCCTCTCCAGGATATGGCAGCAGAAACGGGCTGGGGGCCCAGGCAGGTGAGGCCCCAGGGGCGAGGGGGGTAGGCTGGCAGGCCTTGGGGCTGGGTGGGCAACTAGCAGAAACCATGTCAGGTGGCTGGGTCCCCTGGTCCCCAACGCAGGTTGTGGCCCAGAGGAACTGGGCTTTTCCTGTCCTGGCCAACGGTCCCCCCTTGGAAGCTGTGTCTGCCCTAGAAGCTACTGCAGGCTGGTGGACTGGCCGGACCCAGGCCCGTCTGGGCTCACGGCCCCCTCCCTCCTCCCATCTAGGTCCCTGCATTGGGCTTCCCACTCCAGGAGGCCCTTCTGACAAAGCAGGCAGCTGGGGCTCCAAAGCCCAGCCCCCCGCCCCAGCGCAGAACGGCAAGTTCCCAGGTAGTGTGGAGTGGGTGGCCATGGGGGGTGGGGTGGTGTACCTGGTCCCAGAAGGGGCTGGGCCTGGCTGGCTGGGCTGCTCAGAAGCCCCTACGCCCATTCTTCACCTGAGAGTGAGGCTTGCTGTGAGCCAACTGAGGAAAAGCCTGAACTCTGGCTCGGAGACCCAGGTGACCCCCCAATATGGCAGCTCCCCCAAGCGCCTGTCCCCCGCATGGCAGGCTGTGGCAGTCCCAAACTGCCTGGCCCTGGGCTCACTCCTGCGCCCTGGTTTTCTTCCTAGCACCGACGCCAGCCATCCAGTGGGGACTGAAGCCTCAGAAAGCAGGTGCGAGTCTGCTTGCCTCTGTGCCCATCCAGGTCAGGGTCACTCCCCCATCACCCCTATGCCCAGGCTGCCTCAGCTGTTCAGGCCAGGAAGGCCCCTCCCAAGTCGACCCTCCTTCTCTCTTGCTGCGTTCTAAACTCAGTTATTCTGATCCCTTTCCCTGTGGGTAGAAAGAATCCCTTCTTCCTCCTCAGAGTTCCTAAGGTCCATCCTTGGGAAAGTGTGGGTCCTCCGCACTGAGCTCAGTTCTCTTCACAGGGTACCACCCTTCAAACGGCTACGGACCAGGAGCAGAACTGGGTGAGGAGGCCCTCGTCTGAGTTCTTCTTCCTCCCATCCCATCCCACCCTTGTGGCCATCTCTGACCCCGCCCCCCACCTCTGACCCCCATTTCCTCTACTCTAGGCTTTGGTGATGGCCTCAAACCTCAGAAAGTTGGTGAGCACCCCCCCCCACCGCCCAGGCCCTCATCTTGGGCACAACCTGGCACCTCCTTCATGATGAGCCCTCCTTGTTGCTATCTTTGTCATGTCTGTCTCTTGCCTTATTCACCCAGCCCATATTTACTATGCACTGGGCTACAATGGTGGCCAGACCAGGTGCCATCTTATTTCAGGTGAGGGTAGAGTGACAGACTGAGGCAGGAGGGAAGGGAAGCTGCCCAGAGAGAAGCCAGGGAAGGCTTCCAGAAGGTTGAGCAGGGTTAGCGTGCTGAGGGTGGGGGGATGTGAGAGGCCCTCTCTCGGTGACCTCTGTGTGAGTCAGTCTGCCTCTCCATGAGCTGGTCACCCTGGCTTCCCCACTGCTGTCCACCCTCAGCCCCCATCCCAGCCCCTCTCCGATCTGTCTCCTGCAGGTTTTAGTTACGGGAATGGTGGTCTGGGAGCCGGGGTCTTCACTGAGGCCCTCCTGCAGCCAGGTGCCTAAGGGTAGGGTTGGGGAGGTTGGAGGGGCTCCTGGCTCAGGGGCTGTTCATGTCTCTGACCTCTTTCCTCCTCAGGGTTCCCTGGGGCCAATGGCTTTAGAAACGGTGAGTTGGGTCCCGGGGGACAGAGTGCAGGGGGTGAGGGGAAGGGACACCAAGGTCTGGTCAGGAATGAAGCACATGGCTCTCTCGCAGGGTATGGCGAGGAAGCGCTGGTGTACCCCAAAGCCGCAGCTCCAGCCTCTGAAGGAAATGGTAAGAAATGAGAGTTCAGGGAGCAGAGTGAACCCTGGCAAGGGCTATTGGGGGTTGGGGGACTCTGAGGCCCAGGGAGGACTGGGGCATCCAGTGGGCAGTGGTTCCCACAGAAGCTCTCCTCCTGCAGGTCAGACTGAGGCTTTGAGGGGCTCTCCTTGGCCCTCCCTCCAGCCTTGGGGGGCTGCCTGGAAGCCTGGATATGGGGCCGGTGGTGCATATCCAGGGGTCGAAAGCCAGCCAGGTAATGGGGTGTGTGGAAGAACATTGAGGGGGGGACGAGGGGTGGCTTTAGGGAGCTGGGTCCTGGGCCCAGGCCCACCCCATAGCCCTAAGAGATGGAGGGGACATTGATGGTGGAGGAAGTATGAGGGGGACAGGAATGAATGGGACTGGAGGAGGGATAGGGAGAGCAGGGGGCCCTGAGCAGGAGCCTGGCACCTGGACTAAGATGAGGAGGTGACAGAGCAGATCAAGGGCCATCAGGGACGCAGTGCTCCTACCTTCCGTCCCTACCTCCAGGGCCCTATGAGCAGCTGAGGCCAGAGCTGGACCCCAGACCCTTTGGTGAGTGGGGTTCTCGCAAGGCCTGGGATGAAGCTGGGGGGAGCACTGGAAAGTTCTGTGACCCTGGTCCCCTGGCTTGTTTGTGCCTTAGGAGGCCCTGAGGTGAAGCGAGGCAGCAGTGGCCCGCTGGAAAATGGCTATGGAGGTGAGGGGGAGCCAGTGGCCCTGTTCCCCACTCTCCCCATGCCACCATTGTCACCCTTTCAAGCCACACTTGGGGATGCCCCCAGCCCTTGGGAGGGAGGGCAGGCTCTCAGACCACCTGGAGTCATCTGCTGAGTGACTGACCTCAGAGACCAGAGGAGGGAGAGGGCTCGTTTCCCCCAGGAGGCGAGGAGGGGGCACCTCACCGGAGCTCTGCTCTACCTCTTCCCAGGCCACTGCCCTTTTGGGAAATGCTGAGCCCCTGAGCTGATCCACTGTCATCCTGAGAGCCCGGTCTGCTTGGCAAGGACGGCCAGACCCTTGGGCTTGGTCTCTGGCCTGGGGTCGCCTGCGGGCTGGAAGTATTAATAAAGGCGATGTGCTTCTCTGTTTGCCTTTGTGTGCCACGGCAGGGTGAGGGGTGGGATGGGCTGCCTGGGGTTAGAGCCCCCTGGGCCTACAGTCTCCACTCTGCACCCCATTCATTCATTCATTCATTCATTCAACAAACTGTGTGGCTGTGTGCTACGGGCTTTGCTCTGATGGGACAGACCATGAGAACAGAACAGATTCAGGCCTGCCTTTGGAGAGGGGGCATCGCTCGGCAACAATCTATTGGGGGAGCCACATCCAAGTTAGGGAGCTTGTGTATTATTTGTCTCTTAATTTATAACAATTTATTAGAGTTATTAAACTAAAATCTCATTTTCCTTAAGCCCTTACACTTGCTTCTGGGCATCATTTTACTGATTAATCTTATAATTTGGATGTAAAATTCACTTTCACATTCTTTGATTAATGTTCCATTAGTTTATAAATTTGACAGATTGATGCCCCCTCCCTAAATATTTTACTTGTCTTACAAGTCTGATTAATTCAATTCCCTTAGGTATTTCAAACTATTATATGCACATAATCTACTTGATCTCTTAATGGAGAGGGGGAGGGGTGTGAATCTAATCAGTAACATCTTCCTAAGCACTCCTGGAAATGAATAATTGAGATATTTGTTATCTCAGATTACTGAATGTTTTCAAAAAACATTAGTAACTGGATTAAAAAGCCAGTTACTAATCCACTCTCAGTGTCTGTACTACTGGATCACTTTATTTTCTCATCTCATGATTACAAATTGACTCACCCAGAAATGCAGTACAAATTACTCTCCTAGGCTGGGTCTGGAATGGAGGCTGGGAACTGACCCCCTATTCTGAACTTTGACCCAGTTACAGGACCCGTCTCTATGAGCCTCTGTGTTCTGAGTCTTTCCAAACCCACACCTCTTCTTGCAGCCTGGTGAAGTTTTAGCCGAAGAATTCAAGTTGGCCCGGCCAGCATGGCTCAGTGTGTGAGCATCGACCTAAGAACCAGGAGGTCACAGGTCATGACTAGATTGAGGGCTCAATCCCCAGTGGCAGCCGATCCACATTCTGCTCTCATATTGATGTTTCTTTCTCTCTCTGTCCCTTCCTCTCTCTCTAGAAATTAATAACATTTTTTAAAAGAGAAAAAAAAGAATTCAAGTTGAATAGAGTTGATGGGACGTGGCACTCTATGAGGAACTCAGTTCATCTTATGGCCTGGTTTACGATAACTTGGGTGGAGACCAAAACGTTACTGCAATATGCACAATGTTTTGGGGATCAACCTTTGGGAGATTCTGTAAACATCATGGGAATTCCAGCCTAATTTCCCTCATTTGGTTTTGCTGTATTTGAGAATCATTATAGACTTTTGCTTTTTCACAGAACCACTGATTCTTTAAAATATCCAAAATGTCTCCTCATGTATTTCTCTTCCCTGAGGTATGGAATAAACCACATCATCTCTTTACTGGAGAACAGGATTAGGAGCCAACATCTGGGCATGTTCTAATATTACAAAGATTTCTATATTCCGACTTTAAATAAATTGACCATTCTTTTTATTTAATGATTTTCACCCATGTCATTTACTATTCTTAACAATATTAACAAATGCTACATGTCAGTCAAGCTTTGCTATTGAATTAATATAGTTTTAATTTTAAATATATATTTTATTGATTTTTTTACAGAGAGGAAGGGGGAGGGATAGAGAGTTAGAAACATCGATGAGAGAGAAACATCGATCAGCTGCCTCCTGCACACCTCCTACTGGGGTTGTGCCCACAACCAAGGTACATGCCCTTGATCGGAATCGAACCTGGGACCCTTCAGTCCGCAGGCCGACGCTCTGTCCACTGAGCCAAACCAGTCAGGACTAAAAAGTCCTCACCAGCGGATATGTTTTTCATTGATTCGAGAGAGGAAAGGAGGAAAGAGAGAGAGAAAAATTCGGTTGCCTCCTGTATGCATCTGACTAGGGATCGAACCCACAACCTGGGTGTATGCCCTGACCAGGAATCCAACCGGCAACTCTATGGGGCCGATGCTCTAACAGAATCTAATAACTAACATCTTCCTAAGCACTCCAACTGAGCCATACTGGCCAGGGCAGAATTAATATGCTTTTATCTTTTCTATAAGATAACTACGTGGAGCCCTAACCGGTTTGGCTCAGTGGATAGAGCGTCGGCCTGCGGGCTGAAGGGTCCCAGGTTAGATTCCGGCCAAGGGCATGTACCTTGGTTGCGGGCACATCCCCAGTGGGAGATGTGCAAGAGGCAGCTGATCGATGTTTCTCTCTCATCGATGTTTCTAACTCTCTATCTCTCTCCCTTCCTCTCTGTAAAAAATCAATAAAATATATTTTTAAAAAAATCAATAAAATGTATTTAAAAAAAAAGATAACTACGTGGAAATCTGCGTAGATCTTGCCCACATGCAGGCACCTCAGTCCGGAATTACTAAGAACATGACCAAAGAGGAGAGCCACACACTCTCCGCAGCGGCCGCCGCAGGTGGGTGGGCGGTGTTGGTCCAGGGACTTGCAGCGGCTCAGGGTCCCTCGG
>NW_005356425.1:125338-129232 GCF_000412655.1 Myotis brandtii
CCCCCGCCCCTGCCGCCTCCGCTGCCGCCACCGCACTTCTTCCTGTTGCCGCCCTATTGACAGCCCGGCCCTCCCGCGGACGCGTGGGTAGACATCCCTCCCCGGACACCGGGCTGTGCTCCTCGCCGCCTTCCCCACGGGCAGATGCGGAATGCGTGGGTCAGCGCCCTGGCTGGAGGAGAGGGGAGGGCCAGGGGAGAAGCCCAGGTTTGGGGGAGAAAGCAGCATGTCTGAAAATAAACTCATTTTTTCCATTTTCTCTTCCTGCTCCATAGCAAGCCTCTTGCCTGGTTATTTGAGAATGTAACTCCTTCCCTGTGCTGATAAGCTGGCTGGGAATCAGGGCGAGTGGGGCTCGGGGCCCACAGCACGTGGTTTGAGGAATGAAACAAAAGTTGAAAATGCTTTAGTAAGGTACCCAAAATGTCTCCTTTTCTTTCTTTTTAAGCTGCAAAAAGCTTTTTTGTTTCCGTTTGGTCCGATGCATGGGAGTGGGCTCAGGGTGGTTAAAAGAATGCCTGGTGGTTTCAGGGAGTGTCTCAGGCAAAAGACAGCAGGGGGATGAATGCAGAGGGGCCCCTCAAAGCTTCAGCTTCAAAAGCTCCTAGTGGTGCTTGAGGGTGAGCCTTCTGAAGAGATACTTCCCCAGCCCAACCTGGGGAGTTGGTGAGGTGGTCACCCATCTGCTTGGTGAGTTTCACCTCCTCATCCAGGAGGCGGTTCTCCAGGAAGTCACAGAGATGAGGGTCTATGCAGGTAAAATGCAGGACATGCAGAGCCAAAGAGCTTGGTTTGGGTTCTTCTCCAAAACCATGGCGGCTTCCATGGCATCCTGGGAAGGCTTCAGTACCTCCTAGAAGATAACTCAGCTACTGTACTGGTTTTGCATCTTTTAAGAGACCCTTGCACCCTAGCCGGTTTGGCTCAGTGGCTAGAGCATAGGCCAGAGGACGGAAGGGTCCCGGGTTTGATTCCAGTCAAGAGCATGTACCTTGGTTGCAGGCTCGATCCAATCCCTGGCCTTGGTTGGGGTGTGTGCCAGAGGCAACTAATCCATATGTCTCTCTCACATCGATGTTTCTCTCTCTGTCTCTCCCCCTCCCTTCCATTCTGAAAATCAATGGAAAAATATCCTCAGGTGAGGATGAACAAACAAACAAACAAAAACAAAAAAAGAAAGGTCCCAGGTTTGATCCTGGTCAAGGCCATGTACCTGAGTTGCACAAGACTTCATTCCGTGTAGGAGGCCACCAATCGATGTGTCTCTCACATTGATGTTTCTCTCTCTCTGCTTCTCTCCCTCTATTCCTCTCTCTCTAAAAAAATCAATGAAAAAATATCCTCGGGTGAGGAACAACACAAAATTATTTTTTTAAAAGGTGCCCTTGAGCTTCTCCTCGGCCAACTCACAACTCAAGGAGGAAGTGCCCACCCCTTCCAAAGCCACACTCATGGTAGAAATAGAAGCCCAGAGTGGGGTAGGTGTGGGAGGCCCACAGATGCAGTTGACCAGGCAGTTGATGGCAGCCTTTACCTCGGGAGAATAATTCCGACCATGGGAACTCATGGTTGTCCAGCAATAAGGCAAAAACGGTGTTGGCTGGTCTGGGACGCTGAGGAAGTCTGAGGTGGTTCTGAAGGTGGTGACTAGAAAAGAGGTTGGAGGCCGGTCGGAGGCTGGAAGAGGCATCCCTGGGTCTGTTCCGTCCAAACACTGTTGGAGCAAGAGACAGACCAGAGGACTACCAAGGGCTCGGCCTCATTTTCTTTTATAAAATAGAGGGTTTGGACGCTACTGTTCAGGCCGTCCTCTACTTAGGTTTGTATGGCTTCTTGGAAACTCAGATCTTGCCTTCCACATCTTAAGTCATACTTTCAACTGAAATAGATCCATGGGTCCCAAGGGCCTGGGTGCACCAGGAAAACAGCGGTGTTGACGGGCAGTCAGTCGATACTGGACCCTGGAGCAAGGGCTGTAAAGTCATCCCCACGGGACAGGAAAGCTCCCAGGGTGAGTCATGAGAGGAAGCCCCTGTTCTTTCCCGTCTTCACCTGCTCTCCACTGCCACCCTGCCAGTTTCTGCCCAGCGTGCTACAACTCAGAATAAAGTTCTCTTTGTTACTCAGGTAGCTGGGGCTCAGGTAACCAGGCAGACATCCTATCTCAATGGGCTCTTCTGTAGCAGCGCAGGAGCAGTATCAGGAAGCCAACTTGACCTTGGGGGACCTCTGAGGTCCTGGGACCTACCAGCAAGAAGGACAGTGCATGAGTTTCCTGTGACTGCTGTAGCAACTCACCACAAGCTGGGTGCCTCAAAACAACAGAAATTTATTCTTTCCCAGCTCTGGGAGCCAGAGTACAAAATCGGGGCTGTGCTCCCTACCAAGGCTCTAGGGGAGGGTCCTTCCTCGCCCCGTTCAGCTTCTGGTGGCTCCTGGCCTTCCTTGGCTTGTGGCTAAATCACTCTAGCCTTGTCCTGACCAGTGGCTCAGTGGATAGAGCGTCGGCCTGCAGACTGAAGGGTCCCAGGTTCAATTCTGGTCAAGGGCATGTACCTTGGTTGTGGGCACATCCCCAGTAGGGGGTGTGCAGGAGGCAGCTGATCGATGTTTCTAACTATCCCTCTCCTTCCTCTCTGTAAAAAAATCAATAGAAATATATTTTTTAAAAAATGAAAAGAAACCACTCTAGCCTCTGCCTCCATTTTCACATGGCCTTCTCCCCTGTGTCTGTGTCTCAAATCTCCCTGTTTTTTCTTTTTTCCCTAAGACACCAGTTATGGGATATGGGGCCCACCCTAAGTCCAGAATGATCTCATCTTTTTTTAAAATTTATTTTATTTTATTTTTTTATGGCTTAAAGTATTACAAAGGGTATTACATATGTGTCCTTTTTTTTCCCCCACCCTTGACAATCCCCTGGCCTCCTCTACCCCCCAGTGTCTTATGTCCATTGGTTATGCTTATATGCAGAATGATCTCATCTTGAGATTCTTAACCTAATTACATGTGCAAAGACCCTTTTTTCAAATAAGGTGATACTCAGGATCCAGGGTTTAGGGCCACCCAATCCATAGAGGCAGTATCCTTTTCCCTTTGGGGCTGGCCCATCTCCTGAGATGTCTTCCCCACTTCCCTTAATGGGTTTTAGGCTCTATCCCTTGTTGGGGTCCAACCCCAACAGGTCCAGGGGTCCCCAAAGGTGTGGACGGAGTCGTTGAAGAAGGAATGACACGGAGACAGCCTTCAGTTGATCAGCAGCCTAGCCAGGATCTCTAGCCAAGTTCTGGTCAGGATCTCCAGCCAAGCTCTGGTGTTTATTGTCTTGTTACATCTGTATTTATACCAGTTGATTTTAATCCTGTCAATTTCTACTGCATTCCAGGGAGTAAAGATTATGTAGCTTAAGCGTGATTCTTTGTAGTTAGTGATTAACTACCCGCCTGGCACTTAGTTAAGGGATTTTAGTCCCTCCCTAACTTCAGGGAAAAATCCCTACCTGGGGAAACAACCTTTCTTGGAGAGGTGACCTTGGTTAAAACACATAGCACTAAGGGGAGCAAACATATTAAGAACAGTATGCCATATACACCAGGTCCCTTGAAACATATGCTGTGCAGATGTTTCTTTCCTGCAGCGACTGTGTCAACAGCAAGGATGGACCAGCTTCCGGCAAATTCCCCCTTTTTTATTTTTTAAATGATAGCGCATGCAAATCAGTGTCCACCTCTCAGATTGGGCCGTTTAAGACTGGCAAGCAATGACAGTGAGCATAGCTATAAACATAGTGGATGGATTACACAAGGAGCCCCTTTCCTGTAGAAGGTTGCCAGCCTCTTCAGTCAAGGGATTTCAGCTGTCCTCAAGTTGTTGGTTTGATTGTCTTTGTTGGTC
>NW_005356425.1:129982-139011 GCF_000412655.1 Myotis brandtii
GCATTGATCACATATCTTGGGGAACCCAGGTTTCTTCTCCAGGGAGGGCCCAGCTCACGCCATTGGGCGAGAGACAGATCCATGGTACCAGCCACCATGAGGCTTCAACCTCAGCATGAACAGAGAGCTCAGGCAACAGCTATGGGCAATTGGATTGTAAGAAGAGGGTCCCTCTTGACACAAGGGTAAGAGGGGCCAATACAGGACAAAGGAGAGTCCTGGGACAGGGCTTTCTCAGCCCAGGATGTCAGGCTCTTGGCACAAGACAACCAAGAAGGAGCTATGGAGAGTTCTGTAGAATCCTCTTCTTTGTTTGGGGTTTGGAGGTGCCCAGATGAGGCCCAGCTGTGAAGCAATGTAAGCTGCTGTGGGGCCTTGGGCTTTCTTTTGGAAGTTCTGTTTCTCTCTGATTCAGCTGCAGTTTGTTAGGTAGTTTTCAGATTGCAAAGGTCCAGGCCTTTCATATGCAAAAGCCTCTGCCACAGCTTGGGTGGGGCGGGGTCTCCGGGGATTAACAGGGTGGGGCAAACAGCTATGGCTGACACTCAGTTCTACCCTAAGAGGCCCGAGTCTCAGTGTCCCAATAGTCGCTGCAAGCACCTCGAGTTCCACTCGCTGCCAGTCAGCCCAGTTTCTCCCCGTATGAGTCTGGGTCCCCAGAGACTAGCCCGGAACTGGAGTTCAGAGCAGTCGGGAGCTTGAGACTCCTTTCTGATTGAGAAAGACAATCGTGTCCTCAGCCACCAGCCCTCTCCGCATGCACCTCCGCACCTTTGTATTTACTTCGGCACCGCACCTCCTCTGAGTCTCAGTGTGCTTTTCTTTTTCCTTCTAGTTGTAGAATTTCCACTCAGCCAGCCTTCCTGTGGTTCTGGATGATGTCCGTTATGTCTTTTAGTTGTATTTTTGAAGTGGTTGTGCGAGGCAGCAATCTCTGGTGTTTACATATGCCGCCATCTTGGTTTCTCTTCCCATGTCAATTTTAGTTTGTTGTTATTTTTTTCCAATATATCTGCAGAGTCTGAGCAAAGTTTTGAAGGTATTTGGAGGCAACCAATTGCTGTGTCTCATTTTTAGTTTGTTGTTGTTTTTTTCCAATATATCTGCAGAGTCTGAGCAAAGTTTTGAAGGTATTTGGAGGCAACCAATTGCTGTGTCTCCTTCACATCAATGTTTCTCTCTCTGTCTCTGTCTCTCTGTCTCTGTCTCTCTGTCTCTGTCTCTGTCTTTCTCTTTCTCTTTCTCTTTCTCCTTCCTCCCTTTCCATTCTAAAAACCAATGGAAAAAATATCCTGGTGTGAGGATGAAAAATAAAAACAAAAATAAGAAAAACCAAAGTTAAAAACCAGCCACCCATTTTTTCTGTCTCACTTTAGCCTGTGTTCTGTCAACCCTTAACCTGGAGGATTTAAAAATACAGCTCAAATTAAGTCTCTACCACAAGCAAGGGAAGGTTCTGGATCCAAGAGACAACTCACCCAAGTTCACCCAATGGGCAGGGAGCTGGCAGGCTCAATGGGCCCTTCGTTGGATCCTAGCACAGGTCTGGGTCCGAGGGGTGGTCCTGGATGAGCTTTGGAATCCGGACACACTACGCCAAGTAAATGTCAGCATAGAAAAACATTAAAACCTATAGAGAATTTTTGTGACTACTTGAGCCACAAGGACAATTGCTGGGAAGCAAAATCTCCAACCCCAGCAGGTCCAGGGATCCCCAAAGGTGTGGACGGAGTCGTTGAAGAAGGAATGACACGGAGACAGCCTTCAGTTGATCAGCAGCCTAGCCAGGATCTCCAGCCAAATTCTGGTCAGGATCTCCAGCCAAGTTCTGGTTAGGTTCTCCAGCCAAGTTCTGGTGTTTATTGTCTTGTTACATCTGTATTTATACCAGTTGATTTTAATCCTGTCAATTTCTATTGCAAAGGTTAGGGCGTTTCTTATCTCCATTCCAGGGAGTAAAGATTATGTAGCTTAAGCGTGATTGTTTGTAGTTAAAGTGATTAACTACCCGCCTGGCACTTAGTTAAGGGGTTGTATCCCCTCCCTAACCTCAGGGAAAAATCCCCACCTGGGGAAACAACCTTTCTGGGAGAGGTGATCTTGGTTAAAACACATAGCACTAAGGGGAGCAAACATATTAAGAACAGTATGCCATATACACCAGGTCCCTTGAAACATATGCTGTGCAGATGTTTCTTTCCTGCAGCGACTGTGTCAAGCAGCACGGATGGACTGGCTTCCGGCAATCCCTTGCTGACCTGGAGCCTTGGGTGCCCGTGGAGTCCCCAGGCAAGAGCCTAAGGTACTAGCACCTTGACGAAGCTCTCACTGGTACAGGAAGGAAATAGAGTGATGGTCTTTCCCCTTTGCTGGGTTATGGCCGAGTTCTCACTTCCCCTGCTGCTGCTTCCTCCACCCTCTAGAGCAGTGGTTCTCAACCTTGGCTGCACATTAGAATCACCTGGGAATCTTTTTAAAATCCTGATTTCTGGGCCTCATCCTCCGAAAGTTCTGTTTCTTTGTTACTAATGTTGTGGCCTCACCCCATAACAAAGAAACAGAATTTCCGGAGAATGAGGCCCAGAAATCAGGATTTTAAAAAGATTCCCAGGTGATTCTAATGTGCAGCCAAGGTTGAGAACCACAGCTCTATAGGTCCCGTCCTCTTCCTCCCCTCCCAGCTAAGGATCAGGCAGTAAACAGGAAGGACAAGACCATGTGTATCTTTCAAGAAGGCAACTTTGAGGAGGGGGCAACCCCACCCTCAAAACTCCAGCTGGATAACTGCTGCTGGTTGAAAGCTGACAATTACAACTGACAATAAAGTCAAATCAATCCATGGAGTCTGCCTAGGTTTACAAGTGAAACGCCCACTATGCTCTTGACAAAATATGCTTGTAGTGATCCCCAAGGCGCATGAGGAGCTGGCAGCCTGGGCAGTCTTTGGTGACTCTGGAGGTGAGCGGGGCAGACTTCGCCCTCATTTTACAGCCAGGAGGCACCTGCGATTAGGGTAGCCGTGTCTTGTCCAGTGAATCCCTAGGGTGGGGGTGACACCAGGTCTGACCCAGGGTCCAGGAAGCTGCCTGCTGCAGCTGGTGAGCAAACACAGGTGCTCTCTGCACCAGGGACACAGACACAGACGTGGTGAGAGTGAGCCAGGTGGAGGGTGGTTTCAGATCCAGGTGTGACTCTGCAGAGACTTCCCGGCACCGGAAGCGGGGTGGGGGGGCGGGTGGCGGGGGTCGGGCGAGGAGAGGATAGCTGACTCTGGGCTGTCCTGCTGTGCTGCCCGCAGAGAAAAGCACCAGGAGGCCCGGCTTACCCAGCATTCCCCTCTGTGCTGGGCAAGGAGCCTGCCTTGAAGTCAGTTCAGGGTCTGGGGTTGCCGCAGGCTTGTCCAGTTTCACTCACATACACTTAGGCCACGTTCCCTTAGCTTGTTTCCATGTCTGTAAAATGGGGGTTGTAAAACCAGTGAGAATTCTTTAATATATGTTTATTCCTCACTGGAGGACTTTTTTCCATTGATTTTTAGGGAGAGTGGAAGGGAAGGAAAGGGAGAGAGAAAAACATCGGATGTAAGAGAAACACACTGATTGCCCAGGCCTGATCGAACCTGCCACCCAGGTACGTGCCCTTAAAGCGGGAATTGAACCCGAGATCCTTCAGTGCGCAGGCCAGCGCTCCAATCACCCAGCCACACTGGCCAGGGCCCGGTGAGAATTCTTATGGGACCTCAAAGTTTGATCCACACCTTTTGGTTCAGGAACCTGGACCTGCTCTTCTACCTATAATACCAGGGCCTCAGGCGCCTCCCCAGAGCAGTATGTGATGCCTTTGGGGTTGTGCAGCCACGAAGCCCACCCCCAGACCACTCCTAGCACCATGGTGGCTATGGTACCCACTAATTCTCCATTATCATGGGCCCACATGTCCTCTCTAAGAGTGAGATAGATGACCTGGCCGGTGTGGCTCAGTTGTTTGGAGTGTCACCCCGTACACTGAAAGGTGGCGGGTTCGATTCCCAATCAGGACACATAACCGGGTTTCAGGTTCAATCCCCAGGTTGGTTGGGGCACATATGGGAAGCAATCGAAGAAGTTTCTCTCTCACATCGATATCTCCCCTTTTTAAAATCAATAAAAAGCATATTCTCAGGTGAGGAAAAATAAAATAAATTTTAAAAAGAGTGAGAGAGAAGATGGGGCTTTGTATTCTTCTGCCCACCAGAGCCTCCCCAGCCCCGCGCCCGCCCAAAGAGAACAAAGACTAGGTCCAGTTCTGTCCCTCCCTGAAGGGGCCGGCGGAGGGCCAGGCCACCTCCTGAGTTTCCCTCCCTCTGCGGGGAAAGTTCTACCCCACCTCTTTCCAGGCAGAGGCAGATGGGGGTAGGGATTCGAGAGGAAGTGTTAAAGTGCCATTGAAATGCTAGCCTTGGTGGGTGGGAGTCTCCATATCACTGGCATTCCAGCCCCATCACCGTCCCTGCTTCAGGCTCCAACTTTAACCCTTCAGTTTCCAGATCCAACCAAATCCTGGTGGACCAGGGGACCTAAGAGAGGGGCTGGGGCCTCCTGGCCTCTATCCAAGGAGACCTGAGGGCGGGAAATGCATTCTTGTCTAGGTGCCCTAGGAATCTGTCCTCTGCCACACCCACCCCCTGCTGGTCTCTCCAGTTTGGCGACAAATTTTCCCCCTTTTACTCTCCCTCTAGGCAAGCGCCTTATCAAAGAGAGGAAGAATGGGTGTGTCCAGGAAGGAAGCTGAAGGGCCAGGCCAGGCTGGAGGTACCTCCCGCAGGGACTGGTTTCTGGAGGTGTGGGTAAAAGTGGGGGGATCTTTATCATCTGAGCATCCATCTCCCATGCAGCTGGCCAGTCCTTAGCAGTGTGGGGTCTCCCCCTGCTTGAGTGTAGAGATTTGGGGCCAGAGAACTAAGATCTAAAAAAATTAGGGTCCTGCCCTAACCGGTTTGGCTCAGTGGATAGAGTGGGCCAAAGAACTAAGATCTAAAAAAAATTAGGGTCCTCTTATTGCCTTCTTGGGGCACTACCATTACCTGGAGTGCGCAGCACCACACGAGGCCCCGTGACAACGTTAAGGGTTTGCTTGTTTGTTCGTTTATTTGTTTTTAATATATTTTATTGATTTCAGAGAGGAAGGGAGAGGGAGAGAGTGATAGAAATAACTCTCTATCCCTCTCGCTTTCTCTGTAAAAAAAATCAATAAACTGTATTTAAAATAAAAAAATAAAATAAAAAAATTAGGGTCCTCTTATTGTCTTCTTGGGGCACTACCATTACCTGGCGTGCACAGCACCACACAAGGCCCCATGACAACGTTAAGGGTTTGCTTGTTTGTTCGTTTATTTTATCCATTGAGCCACACCAGCCCGGGGAACGTTAAGGATTTAGAGCTGCCTGTGGAACTGGTGGGCCCTGGAAGCAAGGCTGACCCACTGTCCCTGTTTCCCCAGGACGCAGCACTCAGGGCTCAAACCAGAATGTCCCAGGCAAGTCAGGATGAGTTGGTCACCTTATGGCCAAGGCAGGAGGCAGACTTGCTCTGGGTGTGGGGACCACAAAGGCCCTGTGCTGGCTGCCCAGGATGGGAGGCCTTGTGGGCCGGTCAGTGGGCCCTCCCAGAGACCCCTGCTTGCTGAGTCCGCCTGACACCTGCCCAAACCTGTGGGGCTGGATTCCAGGCAGCCCTGCAGACACCCTAGAGCAGTGGTTCTCAACCTTCCTAATGCCGCGACCCTTTAATACAGCTCCTCATATTGTGGTGACCCCCAACCATAAAATTATTTTCATTGCTACTTCATAACTGTAATTTTGCTACTGTTATGAATCGTAATGTAAATATCTGATATGCAGGATGTATTTTCATTGTTACAAATTGAACATAATTAAAGCATAGTGATTAATCACAAAAATAATATGTAATTATATATGTGTTTTCCGATGGTCTTAGGCGACCCCTGTGAAAAGGTCATTCGGCCCCCAAAGGGGTCGAGACCCACAGGTTGAGAACTGCTGCCCTAGAGGGAGCCTACAGAAAGCTTGCTTCTATTTGCCTTTCTTCTCAGACACCCCCTCTCCCCACGCAATGTGAGGCCTGGGAGGCTGGAGGAGCTGGACAAGCCCACCCCGAGATTCCCTGTGTCCATCACAGCCTGCTGGCATCAGCACCCCCCTCCCAGTTCTCAGGCATCCAGAGTCAGCCCCACTTACTGGACAGCACTTCCCACGGCCCTGTGGGGTGGTACGAGACAGGTACCAGGGGTAGAGGAAGCCCCAACCACAGTAGCTCATTTGCAGACCCACCGATGAGCTCTAGCCTCAGTCTCCCCATTTTAGGGGTTCTTAAGCTTTTTTGGGTCAACCATCCCTTTGCAAATCTGATGAAAGTATAAACCTCTCTTAAACTATCCTAAAGAGCAATGCACCAATCTGAAATTAGAATCATTTATAGCCCTGGCCGGGTGGCTCTGTTGGTTGGAGCACCGTCCAGATGGGCCAGGGTTTTGGGTTTGATATCTAGTCAGAGCGCATACAGGAGTCGCTAATGATGGCGTGAATGGGTGGGACAGTGGTAGATGTCTCTCTCTCAATCTTCCTGTCTCTAAAATCAATTTAAAAAATTTTAAATAATTATTTATAAATAGAGCCCCATTGAGCAGATGAGGAAGCACCCAGCGCCCTCCCCTCCCCCAGGGTTGTAGAGTGGTGCAGGGACCAGGTGTGTGGGGGGTACTCCTAGCCCTCCGGGGCACCTGTTGAAGGGCACTTCCTCCCAAGTGGTCAGGCCTCCGGTCTTCCTCAGGAGGCATGGAAGCGAGAGGCTCCCCCCAGGCGCGGCTGCCTTTGAGAGTCCTCACAACCATCTTGTTAAGTTGGAATTTTCATCAGCCTCCCCCCCACCCCCCACCTCCCTGCCTTTTACACAATAATTCTCAGCACCCAGGGAGGGGCTTAAGAGAGTTCACGGACCCCCCCCCCCCAAAGGAGGGGCTCATGTTTGTGGATCTCAGGAGGTTTCTCAAACGGGTCTTTGACCCAAGGAGGTTAAGGACCTTGACTTTCCAAGATCTGTCCAGGTGGGTAGGGCAGGGTTTGAGCCATGGTCTGTGACTCCCAGGCTGCCCTCCACAAGGGGAGTGCCAGGGCTCCAAGGGGTTTTGAGGAAGAGGGTCTTTCTTTTTTTCCTTTTCTTTTTTTTGGAGTCAAATCTACAAATCCATTGCGAAATTTGAGTTCATTAAGATTTATCCCCATATTTTCTTCTGAAAGTTATAGTTTTACACCTTACATTTAGGTTGTTGGTCCATTTTGAGTTCATTTTTGTCTATGGAGTTAGATAGGGTTCCAACTTCGAGACTTTTCTTTTTCTATTGAAAGATCTTGGCATCCTTGTCAAAAATCAATTGTACATCAATATTTTGGTTTATTTGTGGACATATAATGGTACCCTTTGTGCTACAGAGCTGGCCTCATGACTTCCATAAAATCTAGAAAGACAATATACCCAGCTTTTGACTGGTTAGTTCTTCATGTCATCAATCTCGATAACACATTATGAGAACTACTAATATAAAAATCATTTGACCATGCTTAAAGAAATACTAACAGCCCTAGCCGGTTTGGCTCACTGGGTAGAGCGTCAGCCTGCGAACTGAAGGGTCCTGGGTTCGATTCTGATCAAGGGCACATGCCCAGGTTGTGGGCTCCATCCCCAGTAGGGGGCATGCAGGAGCCAGCCAATCAATGATTCTCTTTCATCATTGATGTTTCTCTCTCTCCCTCTCCCTTCCTCTCTGAAATCAATAAAAATATATTTTATAAAAGAAATACTAAAATATGATATTTGTAGGTAAAGAGCTATAATTTTTGTCTTTCCTTTGCCAGCAGAAATAGCAGGTTGAGCTACTGTGTATTGTGTGTGTGTGTGTATTGTGTGTGTGTGTGTGTGTGTGTGTGTGTGTGTGTGTGTGTTTACCTCCAGCCTGGCTGGTGTGGCTCAGTGATTGAGTGTCGACTCATGAACCAGGAGGTCACGGCTTGATTCCCCATCAGGGCGCAGACCCGCCGGGGTTGTGGGCTGGATCCCCAGTAGGGGGCATGCAGGAGGCAGCCGGTCAATGATTCTCATCATTGATGTTTCTATCAGAGCGTCTTTCTTGAGGATGATGAGGCAGGGTTCAAAGAAACCCGAGTCACCTGGGCCTAACCCCTGTTGCCTTTCTTTGTGGAATCTCACCCAGAGTAATCACTCACTTCCCGTGGGCGTGGGAGGGGTCCTGGGCGTCAGCTCCACCCGGTGCTCTGTCCCTGCCTCTCTCCTTTCACTCCAGGCCCTGAGGGCTCCTCCCCCAGCCCACAACGGGCTCTTTATCCCCGGGCCTCTAGGGACTGCAGCCTGGCCCTCGGTTTCAGTGGAGGGGGTGGAGAGGGCATACCTGGGCTGAGGTAGAAGCGAGGGGGTGGTTTTCTAGGCCGTTGCCTGGACGATGCCACCTGAGCTGGGCGCCAGGCACCTGTCGCCTAGGAAACGGTGCGGGCGGGGCCCCTCCCCCTGGGAGCCGCCAGGGCCCTGGGCTGAGACAGGAGGCAGATCGAATTCCGGAGAGACCTAGCGCTGGGTAGGGGCGGGTGGGGTTCTCGATACTGGAAAAGCTGGGGTACCCTTGCATCATCATGAAATGAACCAGCCCGGAAGAGCGAAGACGGCGAGGGAGGGGTGGTTGGGGTGGATTTCTTCTTCCTCTTTTTTTTAGAGAGAGAGAGGATGGGAGAGAGATCTGTTGTTCCACTCAGTTATGCATTCATTGGTTGATTCTTGCATGTACCCTGACCGGGGATGGATCTCCAAGCCTTGGCATATGTGGAGGACACTCAAACGAAATGAGCTACCAGGCCAGGCCTCACCATTCCTTTGTCTCTGGGTTCCCACAGGCATGGATGTTCTTCTTTCCTCCCCTGTTTCTTCCGGGTCATGGTATGCTCTTTCCCCATCCCCGACACTTC
>NW_005356425.1:139079-143570 GCF_000412655.1 Myotis brandtii
AGCACCAGCCTCCCAGTCTTGGTCTGGTGGCTCCTCCCCTGCTTCGGCCTTAAAACCCCTTGTCTGTGGCCAGGAGCGCAGTCCTCAGGTGCCCCGGGCAAGGCTGCACTGCTCCTCCTGATCCTGCGCCGGCCAGAGGGATGAGGCTCTCCCCAGCCTGAAGGTGGGTCCGAGGGTAGGTTCTGCGTAGCTGGTCAGACAGGCGGTGGTAGGAACGCGTCTGCAGAGTGGCAGGAGGAGCAGCAGCCACTAGGCACCTCAAGGGGACACCAGCCATTCAACTGAGCAGGGCTGTGAGATTCTGTTTGTTGGGGACCAGGGACACACTGCGAGGGGCACAGAGCGAGGAGGTGCCTTGCCAGAGGCTCACAAATGTGAGGACTGTCTTGGCCTGAGGACACTGACTGCCCACTCCTGGCAGGCACCGAGACCCTGCTTGGCAGCGTCGGACGCCCCACTCCTCAGTTAACCAGGCCACCGAGAGCGGAGAAGACCTAACTGAGGGGACAGATGGCTTCAGCTGGCCTAGAACTCCTAGGCATGACCCTGGCTGTGCTGGGCTGGCTGGGGACCCTGGTGTCCTGCGCCCTGCCCCTGTGGAAGGTGACCGCCTTCATCGGCAACAGCATTGTGGTGGCCCAGGTGATGTGGGAGGGGCTGTGGATGTCCTGCGTGGTGCAGAGCACAGGCCAGCTGCAGTGCAAGGTGTACGACTCGATGCTGGCGCTGCCCCAGGACCTGCAGGCTGCCCGAGCCCTCTGTGTCGTCGCCCTCCTGCTCTCCCTGCTCGGTCTGCTGGTGGCCATCACGGGGGCCCAGTGCACCACCTGTGTGGAGGACGAAGTCGCAAAAGCCCGAATTGTGCTCACCGCGGGGGTCATCCTCGTCCTCTCGGGCATCCTGGTTCTCATCCCCATCTGCTGGACGGCCCACGCCATCATCCAGGACTTCTACAACCCCCTGGTGGCTGAGGCCCTCAAGCGGGAGCTGGGGGCCTCCCTTTACCTGGGCTGGGCGGCAGCTGCCCTGCTCATGCTGGGCGGGGGCCTCCTCTGCTGCACGTGCCCCCCGCCCCAGATCGACCGGCCCAGAGGACCCAGGCTGGGCTACTCCATCCCCTCCCGCTCTGGCACCTCTGGAATGGACAAGAGGGACTATGTGTGAAGTGTCTCCAGAAGCCCACTGCTCAGAGCCTTGCCTTTGCGCTGGATGCCCTCTCCCACCCCTGCCTTCTACCCTCGACCCCTTCCCCACATGAAACCTACTTTCTAGGCGCTCCAGCCAGGTCTGGCTGCCGGGCTAGTCTCAGATGGCTTGGCTGAGCCCAGATCCTCCTCCATGGGTTCCCCACCTCCTGGCCACCCAACTCCCCCAACCAGTTGCTGTCTTCTGCTTCCTGGACCTACGCTGGCTCTCCTCCCCTTCCTGAGGCCTCCTCTGCCCCTGGAACCGGGGCCTCCCCCAAAGGGCCGTACTCCTTGGCTCAAACAAGGAGAGGATTATGCTCTGCCGGCCCTGGAGCCGGTCCCCTCCAGTCTGGCCACCACCTTCATTCAGAGACCCAGGCCAGGCCCTCTGGGAGAAGCCGATCTCCTCCAGGCCAGAAGGGCCCAGCCCACTCCCTGCCCCCACCCGTTCCCAGAATAAAGAGTATTTGTACCTCTGCTGCCTTGACCTGTGATTGGGCAGGGAAGACCAGGTGGCCCGGGCTGTCAGGCCAAGGTCTGCTCCAGGCCCTGCTGAGCGGTAACCTCGCTCAGGCCGTGCTAGGCAGGTGAGCAACAGAGGTGAGTCGCTCATGTTCACCTTATTCCAGGCTGGAACTCAACAGCCTCCCAGCAACTCCAATGGCAAGTGACAAAACAAAACACTCTTTATTTAGTAAAAACTAGTGGGTGGGTGTGCCATGGCAGAAGTGTGCAGGGCCTGCAGGTGGGAGGGTCAGGGGTCTACAGCATGGCTGGGAAGCAACTCTGAGTCAAGCACGGAAGAGCCAGAGGTCAGAATCCTTGGAGGTAAGTGGTTTTGGGTAACTTATCACCTGCTCTTCTCAAGGGTACTGAGGCTGGAGCTCTGGGTCACAGAGGCCTGACCAAGAAGGCGGGGCTTATCCCTGCAAGCCCTGCCCCACCAGAGCAGGAACTCTTGGGGACAGACTGTCAAAGCACCTTGTTGTCACAAAGTACCTGGCCAGCAAACAGCCTTCACCCAGGGGTCACAGCTCCAGGCTGGCCTCCAAGACGGGAATGTCCAAGGTGGAGAAAGACGGAGAAACTGAAGTGTTGCCTCCTTGGTCTCATCATCCAAAGTGAGAAATGCCAGCAGCAGAGCCCAGGTGAGACTGAATTTCTTCTTGGTTTGGTGTTTAACAAATGGCTTAAAAGAAAAATACCCCCTTGCCCAACAAAAAGGAAAAACAAGATAAAAGCAACCCAGAAACTGTCATGCAGTCTGATTACTCCAGCTCAGGAGTTAAGCTCCATGGTCAAGGGAGCCCCCGTCCTCCTACCCATCAGACGTAATTCTTGGTGGGGTATTCAGAGGGCCCCTGAGAGATGGCTCGTGGAGCAGATGCTGAGTATCGGGCCAGGTAATGGCTGGAGGCCCGGGACCCCCCAGAGGGGCAGGTGTAGCACAGAAGCCCCCCACCCAGCAACAAAAGACCAGAAGCCGCCCAGCCCAGGTAGAGGGAGGCCCCCAGCTCCCGCTTTTGGGGCTCTGCCACGAGGGGGTTGTAGAAGTCCTGGATGATGGCGTGGGCCGTCCAGCAGATGGGGATTAGGGTCAGGACCCCTGAGATGACAAAGATAATCCCAGAGGTGAGCACCAGACGGGCCTTGGAGTCCTTGTCCTCCACACAGGTGGTACACTTGGCCCCACCGAGGTAGATCAGCAGACCCAGCAGGGTGATGAGGAGGGTGATGATGCAGAGGGCTCGGGCAGCCTGCAGGTCCTGGGGCAGCGCCAGCATCGAGTCGTACACCTTGCACTGCAGCTGGCCTGTGCTCTGCACCACGCAGGACATCCACAGCCCCTCCCACATCACCTGGGCCACCACAATGCTGTTGCCGATGAAGGCGGTCACCTTCCACAGGGGCAGAGCGCAGGACACTAGAGCATTCACCCAGCCAAGCAACGTCAGGACGATCCCCAGGATTTGCAGACCAGCAGAGGCCATGATGAGGTTGAGGTTGAAAGGAGCTGCCCTGGGGACAGAACAGAGTAATATTAAGACCAGCTGGCCAAGGTCCCTCATCTCCAATGAGTGCTAATCCCCATGCCCTATGCCATGGCCACACAGAACACCAGGAGTATAAACCTTGGGAGTTGGGGTGCCATGTCTTGCCCCGAGCCTCATTTTCTCATGGGCAAAATGAGCACGAATGCCTTAGCATATATTTCTTTTCCCATAGTTATGAGATAGTCTGTTTTGAGTACAAAGGGAAGATAATATAAAGCCTAAGCCAGCGCTAGTCCCTGGCCTCAGCCACTATGGGTACATTTGATCAAACAGCAAAGTGACAAAAGAGGATGGAGTGACAGGGAAGTTTGCAGGTGTTTCCACAGAGCGCACAGATGGGAGGTTGGTTCTAGCTATTGAGTTTCAATCTCAAAGCCATCAAGATTAGCGATCCAACCTTCTTCCCACCACCCAACAGGAGAGTCCAGACCCCTCACCCCAACATGGTTCGATACCTCAGGCAGGTGGCTACCGGTTTGATCTTAAAGATCTTCTGTGCTGTGTGGCCCACCAGTCCCCACCCGGCCTGCCCCAGCACGGCCTCTCCTCCCCTAAGGCCACTGGCTGTCTCCCTGGGTGCCACTCTCCTGCCCTCCCTTTGGGGCCCTAGAGCATACTGCCAAGGTCGGGGACATTTTTCTTGTGTATTCTTTCCCATAATGCCATCCTCTCAAGACACAACTTCTCGAAAAGGAGCTGAAATCCTTGGGGTCTATCCAGTGAACCAGCTCCTCTACAGCAGCCCCTCCGCCTGTCTCCCCTCACATCTCATTTCATGTTGGAGGACTCCATCCAGATCAGTTCTGTGTAGGTGTTTGTTTCGGCTCTCCATTGCCCACAGGTTCCGGGCCACGGCCTGGACCTAAACCTAGCACCAGCCCAGCAGTGTGACCAGAGAGCAGACTCTCCACTCACTTTTATTTGCACCCGCTAGGCCCGAGCTGAAGACCTGGGCGGGGGAGGCCGGATGGGGTGGGCCAGCCCTCTTCCATCCCAGTCCCGGGTCTACCCCTCCAGGCGTCTGGCCGAGGTGAAGCCGCGGCCCCTCCAGCCCAGGCACCTCGCGCTTCTCCCCTGCCCTCCACTCCGTTCCCGTCCCACATACCATCGGCTCGATTTTGTCCGAGGACGCTCCTTACCGCTCCCGATCCCCCCCTCGGAGTCCCGCCCACAAGTGGGTGTCCTCAGTCCCCCATCTTCCTGGGGGCAGCGCGCGCGCGGGGTAGTTTAGAGGCGGCGCCGGCCTAGGG
>NW_005356425.1:143967-144710 GCF_000412655.1 Myotis brandtii
ACGCAGGTGGGGGAAGGGCGCCCGGGTGTCGGGGCCTTTGTCCCAGGGGAAGAGAGGAGGGGCGTTTAGCCATTTCGAGCCGCCAAAGGACCCGATCTGCCCCCGCCGGGGACCCGGCAGAAGATCAGTCCAGTTCTCCATGCTGCCCGCACCCTGCGCCCCGTTCCTCGAGGCACCCATCTCCTCCCCAGCACGCGCACTGCCCCGAGGCTCACCTGAGCAGGTGGGGCTCTGCCGAGATCCGAAAGAGCCGCGAGTGCGGGGACGGGGCGGAGCGGGGGTCTTAAAGAGGCAGTGACGTCACCGGACCACCGCCCGGGGGAGGGGCAGAGACCCACTGCGGTCCCGCGGATTCCGACATGGTCCTGGGCGCTTGAGACGGGCTGCAGCGCCCGCATCTGGCCGGGGTGGGGGGACATCAGCGACTGACGGGGGCCCGCAGTGAGTCCGGGCGCAGGACGGGAAGCCAAACGGACCTCGGGCCTCGGCTCCTCCACCTTCCCGAGCCTCAGTTTCACACTCTGCAAAATGGAGACAAGTCCACATTTTACTCGGGAACTGTGTCCTAAGGTAAACATTAGAGGACACATCGTCATTGTTTTTATGCTGCCCTCCGAGCTGGGAGGGATGGTTTCATGTCTGACCCTCCGCTCCCCTCCCCCGACACGCACACACCTCCCGGACCTGAGCCCCGAGGGCAGCCCAGTCTGTCCCCGCGAGGTGCCCGCAGCCCGCGGGTGCAG
>NW_005356425.1:145108-148555 GCF_000412655.1 Myotis brandtii
GGGGAACCCCGGACTGGGGATGCGGGAGCCGGTTTGGGGGAGCTAGAGGAGGGGGCAGAACTGGGGGGTGCACGGGATCGGGGGTCAGGTAGTTCCCAGACACCGCGCTTCCTGGCCAGGGGAGGTCCCGTCTCTCTCCGAGCTTCCTTCCCAGTCCCGGCCTCAGTTTCCTGCCGGTCCAACTCGGACTCGGAAGTGGAGAAAGTTTGAAGGCGGGATGTCTCGTCCGGTGAGGGGGCAGGCCCCCAGCCTGGTCAGTACCGGGCCTGCCCAGCCCCAAGGACCGGAGTCGGGGTGGGGTGTCGAGAGGCACGGGGGTCTGTGTCCCCCACACCATGTGGGGTGCTCCCTTCCATCCGGTGACTTCAGTGCCCAGCTATGCGGGGGGGAGGGACCGGGGTCGGGCCCGGTGCCCAGGAATGAGTCACTCGCCGGCGGCGGAGGGGGGGGGCGGTTAGGAGGGACCTGACCCCCCCAGCCTCCTGCCCGCCGGCTCCCCCACCCCGCGCTGCCGTATCCCGGTCGGGCGGTGCGGTCACCTGTGAGGAATGCGGGAAGAGGGCGCCGGTGACTCACGTTATACGAGCCGCCGACCCAGACCTCGGCCCCCAGAATAGCCGCGCCCCGCCCCCAGCCTCTGATCCCCTTCCCCAGGCACCACTCCCTGCTCCCGCGGCAGCTCCTGGAGCGAGGACCTCGACAAGTGCATGAACTGCGAGTCATGTCCAGCCCTACCGCATAGCGACTTCTGCCGGGGATGTGAGTGGGGGCGGGGCCCGAGGCGAGCGGACCCCAGCATAGGGGAGAGTTGCTGGGATAGAGAGGGGAGCAGGTGGCTTTAGATCGGGGGAATTAAGGTGGGAGGCGAATGGGGAAGGGGCGCCAATCCGGGTAGGGGAAGACTTGAGGCTCAGCTCTAGGGGGTGGGGCTGGTCCGGAGAGGGGTGAGGTCTGACTCTGAGTCCTGCCTGCAGGTGCTGGGGCTCCTTCAGCCTCCTTTGGGCTGTTGTGGCCCATCTTGGGGGGCGCCTTGAGCCTAGCCCTTGTGCTGGGGCTGCTTTCTGGCTTCCTGGTCTGGAGACGGTGCCGCAGGAGAGAGAAGTTTACCAGTAAGTGTGCCCGTCCCCCTTGCCCCGCCATCACTCCTCAGCATGTCCCCAGCTCTTGATGACCCCTCTTCTTATTGTGCAGCCCCCATCGAGGAGACCGGCGGGGAGGGCTGTCCCGGCGCAGCGCTGATCCAGTGACCATGAGCTTCCCTGGTCATCAGGAAACTGTGCCCACCCGCCATTCATTCATTCATTCATTCATTGTGGAGCCAGCCCTCGCCTCCCAGACAACTAGAGCCATGCTACTCCCATCACAGGAGTGTGCAGGAGGGGGGGACAGGTGAATCACTTATCCGAGGCCTGGGTCCAGGCTTCAGAGGAACCTTCCAAGGTATCTGACTGCGCTGTCTCTGGCTCCAGGACAGAAAAGGAGACCCAGGCTGGCTCACACCAGATGGCTGACACTAGGAACTGCAACATTTGCACAAAGGCCCCCGATCCCCATGGCTTGGGGGTCAGGCTGAAGTGAGGCACAGACAGAACACCAGGTCCCACCCACTCCTATGTGCTGAAATCCCAGCACTGGGGTCTCAGCCTGGGGGGCTAGGGACCTGTTCCTAACACTAGGGGGCTGGCCCTCTAGGGGGGCTGGCTTTGAGACACTGCCCCCACCAACCCTCAAAGGAGGGGAGATATTTATTTTGGGTAGAAAGTTTGGAGGGGCGGGAGAATTTATTAATAAAAGAATCTTTAACTTTAAATGGATTGGAGAGTGGCATGATTCCCCAGCCTGAGCTGGAGGGAGGAGTGAGTCAGCCTCGGGGGCGGGGGTGAGGCTCTGACTCACACATTCTCAATGCCTGAGCCCAGCCTGCCAGGACCTGGGCAGACCCTGACCGCTTTCCGGGGAAGATCTTGAGGAGAAACTGAAGCATCTTGTGCCCCAGTCTTGCCCTCTCTTCCCAAAGGCCCCAGGTTCCAGACTGAAGCCATCATCTGCTCAGCAATGTTTATTCATTTCTTCTGTGGGGGGGATGGGGGAGAATGCCTCCCTTTTCATGCTACTGTCCCTCCTACCCCAGGCTCTGTCTTTGTTGGGGGAAGGTCTTGATGCTCACAGGCCTGGTCTGGAGGAAAAGCAGGACAGCTGTTCCCTTCATGAGGGTGTTGATCTCCCCCGTTGTGGGGGAGAAGCAGCGTGGGCAGGTACACGGTCTGCCGGCCCTCAGGGCTCCATTATTTCCCCAGCTGGGGTTGCAGGGTAGTGGGAGGCAGGGGTGTCCCCCAGCCTCAGCAGCCTCAGAGCCTCAGGGATCAGGTTTCCAGGGTAGCGCCAGAGGAGCAGTTCAGAGCAAGGGCTCCTGGAAGAGGAAACGACAGTGAGGGCATAGGGCTGAGGGTGGCCTGGCAGAGCCTCCTCCTACCAGGTTCAGGTCCCCCAGGGCTCCTGGGCTGCCTCTACCTTCTAAGGAGCCAAGAGGAGAAACGACAGCGGTTGGCTAGAAGCTAAAAATAGCAGGATGAGGCAAGGCCTGGAGGCTGGCTCCCAGGAGGTGTGATCCTCCAGAAGGCCCGGTCAGCGGATAGGTCAGCGGATAGCGGATGGTGCTTACCTGAGTCGGGGCAGAGCTGGGGAGAATGCCAGGGGGGGGCTGCAGTAAGGGTGGTCATTATGCAGGCTGAGCTGAGAGAAGTGGGTGGCCATATTCTCCTCGGACAGGAACTGCTTGCGCTGGGGCTCCCTGGGGAGAGACCAGGAGGCAGGTAGGCTGGGATATGCGGAGGGGAGGCAGGACGATGGGGACCTGAGTTGCCAGAGGTCTTGTTGGGAGTCCCTCCCTGTCCCCAGACTCACTGCTCCTCCTTCAGACGCCGTTTGGTGCTCAGGGGCACAGCTCCTCGCAGAGGGGAGCTAGGGAGAAAAGAGAGCCAGGTGCACCCCACCCTCTCGGCCCCATGCCAGGATCTGCCAGCCTGAGCCAGGAACGTCCGCCAGGAATCCCCCAGCCCATGTCTCAGCTGACGCCTAAGTCACCCCCACTCTCTGGAAGTCTCCAAACCGGACTCAGCTCCTGCCCAAGTCCTGCTGATTTGCCCCACTGTGTGTCATCTTGCAGACGAGCCCCGAGCCCCCAGCCAAAGCTCTTGCGCCCCTGGGCGAGGCCCACCTGGGGGCCCCCATACACACCTCGCGTTCAGGCTTCGAGGCACCCCCGAGTCGCTCGGGGAGCCACGCTCCAGGGGCTGCTGAAGGATCATTGGAGTTCGGGGTCCTGGGGCAGAGGGTGGGATGCGGGAGGCAGAGGCGGAGCTCCGGAGGCGTGGCCACAAGCGGGGGGCGTGGCTTTAGGTGCGCGCAGCAGCGAGATTCCGCGCGGCGCGGAAGACGGGTGGCGCG
>NW_005356425.1:148632-152815 GCF_000412655.1 Myotis brandtii
TCACCTCAGCTCCTGGGGCTCCGGTGGCACGCGGCGACCGCCTGCCGGCCGAGCCTGCCGGCGGTACTGGACCAGTGGGACGCCGGGAAGGTAAACCGCTCCAGAACACGTCCGGACCCGGGAGGCTGTGTCGCGCAGAGCACTCTGGGATTTGTAGTTCTCGAGATGGAGCGAGCTGTGCCGCCCACGGTGCCTCTGGGTCAGGTGAGGCGACATGGTGCGCGGTGCCTTCTGGGGTTTGTAGTCTATGCCCAGTTCAGAAGGGGAGAGCAAGGAGTCCTTCCTTGAACCGTTTTCCTTTTTTAAAAAACTATTTTGCTTAAAGTACTGTCATGAGGAATCTAGAAAGGACTCTTAGAACTCAACAAGACAACCCAATTTTATTGTTGTTTTTAATCCTCACCCGAGGATATTTTTTCCATAGATTAGAAAGAGTGGAAGGGGGTAAGAGGGGTGGGGGCAGAGAGAGAAACAAACACCCATGCGAGAGAGACACATCAATTGGTTGCCTCCCGCAGGCGCCCCAACCCAGCCGGGGATGGAACCTGTAACCCAGGTATGTGCCCTTGATCAGGAATTGAACCCCGGACCCTTTAGTCTGCAGGCCGACACTCTAACCACTGAACACACCGGCAGGGCAAGTTTTAAAAATTTATCTTTATTGTTGAAAGTATTCCAGATGTCCCCTTTTTCTCCCCATTGACCTCTCCACCCTGCACCTGCTCACCTCCCCCAGGCCTTCACTGTACTGTTGTCCTGAACCCTGTTTTGCGCGGGCTGGTGGTAGGACTTGGACTCTGACCCCTGGGCAGAAGAGTAAGCCAGAAACACCTCGTGGGCCTAACATGAAAGGCAGAGGGTAGGGCTTAGGAAGTAGTACGTTATTCTTTATTGAGGTAATGGAGCCACATTTTGTGCACTTTCAACGAGGCAGCCCATTGTGAAGCTCTTTATATACGGTAGCTCATGCAATCTTTTTTTTTTTAATATATATTTTATTGATTCTAGAGAGGAAGGGAGAAGGAGAGAGAGATAGAAACATCAATGATGAGAGAGAATCATTGATTGGCTGCCTCCTGCACGCCCCCCACCGAGATTCGAGCCCACAACCCAGGCATGTGCCCTTGGCCGGAATTGAACCTGTGACCCTTCAGTCCGCAGGCCGACGCTCTATCCACTGAGCAAAACCAGCTAGGGCAGCTTATACAATCTTGACAGAATCTCCCCTGAGCTCCATTTAACAGTTAAGGAAACTTGGAAGAGAGCCTGGGTGCTTGCTCAAGGTCCTTCTAGGCACCTTGCATCAACTCTCCCCTTCCTTCCTCACCCTCTTCTTGGAGCCACCCCTGGGACTTTATGGGCAGATGCCTGCTTAGGGGGCCTCAATGGAGGTCTGAGAAGTATGGGCAGCAGCTGAACTGGTGGTAGGGGGACCAGGAAGGAGTCTGCAGATTGGAGTTCCCAGACAGCTTCCGTCCGGCCTCTCCCCACAGATGGAGGTGTTTCAGGCCCTGCAGCGGTTGCACATGACTATCTTCTCCCAGTGTTTTTCACCCTGCGGGAAGTTCCTGGCGGCTGGGAACAATTATGGGCAGATCGCCATCTTCAGGTACCCTTGCCTCTGCTCGCCAACACCCATTGGCTCTGGTATGTGGCCTTCCTAGGACTGATGCCCCCTGCTTCCGACTCAGACACTCTCTCCCCTTCTCCTGCAGCTTATCTGCTGCTTTGAGCTCCGAGGCCAAAGAGGAAAGTAAGAAGCCCATCGTGACCTTCCAAGGTGGGTGGCAGCCATTGAGTTTGACTTCGGGGACCCCAAGGTGGAGGAGGGGAGCAGGATAGAGTCCTTCAGTTTCTGCATTTCCATTTAGCCCACGATGGGCCTGTCTACAGCATGGTCTCCACTGATCGACATCTGTTCAGCGCTGGGGACGGGGAGGTGAAAGCCTGGCTTTGGGCAGAGATCCTCAAGAAGGTAAGGAGTGTGGAGCTGTGGGGCAGGGGCACTCGGGCACCCAGCCCCAGAGAGAGCCTTTGAGGTAATCCCAGTGCTTCTCTCCATGAAGGGCTGTAAGGAGCTATGGTGTCGTCAGCCCCCGTACAGGTAAGCCAGGGCCGCGTGGGCAGAGGGCACGTGAGGGTGCAGGTGCTGCCTCACCAGAGCTGACCCTGCTTTCTCTCCTCCAGGACCAGCCTGGAAGTGCCTGAGATCAACGCTTTGCTTCTCGTCCCCAAGGTCTGAGCCTTTTGTGACTAGGGCTCTACCCTGCCCTGTTTCTGGCCCAAACGAATACTTCCCCGATCCCTGTCCTTATTTGACACTGACGGGTGACCCCACCCCATCTTCCACCCTGCAGGAGAATTCCCTCATCTTGGCAGGCGGGGACTGCCAGCTGCATACGATGGACCTAGAGACGGGGGCCTTCACGGTGAGAGGGCCCTGGAGCCGGGCGGGAGGGGGAGGCATTCTTTCCGGATCTCATTCTGACACTGCCCCTCTCCCTGCAGCGGGCCCTCCGGGGCCACACAGACTACATCCACTGCCTGGCGCTGAGGGACCGGAACCCTGAGGTGCTGTCTGGTGGCGAGGATGGGACCGTGCGGCTTTGGGGTAAGGGAGTGACTAGTTGGAGAGGAAGGTGGTGATGAGGAAGGCTGGGGTGGGGTGAGTAGGGTACCTCTCATGGTTTTCCCTCACAGATCTGCGCGTGGCCAAGGAGGTCCAGACAATTGAGGTCTACAAGCATGAGGTGAGGGCCTGCCCCCCACACACCCTGTTCTCCCTTCTCCCTGGGCATCTCCTGTGTCTTGACCTCCTCCTCCCTTCCCCTCCTCCCTCCCAGGAGTGCTCCAGGCCCCACAACGGGCGCTGGATCGGATGCTTGGCAACTGACTCCGACTGGATGGTGAGCCAGGCGAAGTGCAAGATGGGTGGCAGCTCCGGGCCCTCCCAGCTGAGAGCCCGTGGCTTATGGTGGCGGGGGACCCTCGCCTCTCTGCCCAGGTCTGTGGAGGAGGCCCAGCTCTCACCCTCTGGCACCTCCGATCCTCCACACCCACCACCATCTTCCCCATGTGGGCACCACAGAAGCATGTCACCTTCTACCAGGACCTGGTGAGGCTCGCTGCCTTGACTTTGCGACCCCTGCCCGGTTCCTGTGTCTTAGTTCCTGACCCGGAAATCCTCTCCCTGCTCTCCACAGATTCTGTCAGCTGGCCAGGGCCCCTGCGTCAACCAGTGGCAACTGAGTGGGGAACTTAAGGCCCAGGTGCCCGGTTCCTCCCCAGGGCTGCTCAGCCTCAGTCTCAACCAGCAGCCAGCAGCACCGGAGTGCAAGGTGGGTCCTGCAAGGAGCTGTGGGGGTCCTGGGAGGCCAGGGGTGTGGGCAGCTCAGTCACCCCCCTCTTGCCTCCAGGTGCTGACAGCTGCAGGCAACAGCTGCCGGGTGGATGTTTTCACCAATCTGGGCTATCGGGCCTTCTCCCTGTCCTTCTGACCTCCCGAAGCTGGTGGGGCCGGAGCAGGAGGACCTGGACGAGGCCCTAAGCCCACCCTCTCAGGCAGGGAAGAGCCTGGGGCCTCAGCGAGCAGGGGTCGGAACTGTTTTTTCTTTTTACAAAATAAAATGTCAGGCTTTTCTTCCCTGTGCTTTCTTTTCAAGAATGAAGACTAAGTCGGTGCAATGAATTATATATTACTATCTGATCTGATACATAAATAACCACCCCACCCCTTCCCCGGAGCTTGCCAGGGCGCGGGGGCCTGGTGCCCTAGTGCTTAGAAAAGACCTATATAGATTCAAAAAATAGACAGCTCTGCCCCACCTGCCCCCCACCACCGACCTGGGGCCCCTGACCCTCAAAGCTGGGGCCTGCTCCCAGCGAGCCCCTGCCCAGCTTTCCTGGGTTGGGAGGGTACCAGCCCCCTTTGGAAGACAATCTGGGCCCTGTCGCTCCATTGCCCAGAAGAGGAAAGTGAGCCAGAGATGGCAGGGCAGGCCCCTTAGACGGCCCTCAGGTCCTTCGGAAGAGGTTGCTGAAGAAGCCCCCGGCATGGCCAGGGCGCCCCCGCAGTGAGAAGCGCGGTGCTGGACGACTCGGAGCGGACCCAGCGGCGCTCAGCTCCTTCTGGCGCTGGGAGCGCAGCTGCTGCCCAATCACCACTTGCATGTCGTCCTGCGGC
>NW_005356425.1:152915-157984 GCF_000412655.1 Myotis brandtii
CCTTTACCTGCCAGGCCTCCAGCTCTTGCGTCAGCGCCACCTTCTGGCGGATGGTGCGAAGCAGCTCCCGGGAGAGGGAGTCCCGCTCCAGAGAGACGCGGCTGAGCTCCAGGGACAGTTCCAGGGCCCTGCAAGCGGCAGGGCAGAGAGCTAGTTAGAGGGCGAGCAGGGGATCGGGGGTGGGCGGGGCCTCCTGGACCCGGGCAGGAGTGGGACCCGGAACACCGAAACCAAGGAGGTCAGAGGGCCCCTGGGTCGGAGTGGGGCAAATTAGAACCCATGTCACCAGTGAGGCCTAGAAGGACCGGAGTGCCCTGCTGGGGACCTTTAGCCCTGCGAGGGAGGTGGTGAATGGCGGAGGCAGGCTCACTTGTTCACAGCCGTTTCCCTGTCCGAGAGGGCGCAGCTCAGTGCCTCCTCGGGTTCCTGTTCCCGCAGCTCCTTCTGCCTCTGCAGCTCCTCCCGCAGGGACTGGACCTCTGCCTGCTGAAGCTCGATCTGCAGGCAGGGGAGGAGGCAGAGAGGCAAGTAGGCCTCCGGGTCTCCAAGCCCTTGCTCTCCGTGGCAGCCTGGACTTCAGCTTTCCCACCACCCTTCCCTGGCCTGCTCCACAAACACCCCAGGCAGCTGTGGCCCTGTGCTGGAGATGAATCTTCTGAGCCCCCAGGCTGGGGTGGGGCTACTTGGTGGTATAAACCTGCAGGAAGGGTGCATGGAGAAGCATTGGGAGGTGGGACTAAGGGGGCAATGCATCCAGGAAGTCATCCTGGAGGAGGTGGCAAACAGGCTGACTTTTTTTTTTTTTTTTAAATACTCACCAAGTATATTCCTCCCCCCCCCCCCCTTTTTTTTTTTTGGGGGGGGGGGGGGGGGAAAAAGGGTTTTTTTTTTTTTTTTTAAAAACTCCCGAAGTATATTCCCCCCCCCCCCCCTTTTTTTAGGGGGGGGGGGGGGGGGAAAAAGGGTTTTTTTTTTTTTTTTTAAAAACTCCCGAAGTATATTCCCCCCCCCCCCCCTTTTTTTAGGGGGGGGGGGGGGGGGAAAAAGGGTTTTTTTTTTTTTTTTTAAAAACTCCCGAAGTATATTCCCCCCCCCCCCCCTTTTTTTAGGGGGGGGGGGGGGGGGAAAAAGGGTTTTTTTTTTTTTTTTTAAAAACTCCCGAAGTATATTCCCCCCCCCCCCCCTTTTTTTAGGGAGGGAGGGAGAGGGGAAGAGAGAGAGAAACTTCAGTGTGAGCGAGATACATTGACTGGTTGCCTCCCATACCCATACTGATAGGGGCCAGGGATTGAACCTGCAACCCAGGAATGTGCCTTTGACCTGGAATCGAACCCACGACCTTTTAGTGCACAGGCCAACGCTGTAATCACTGAGCAAAACTGGCCAGGGCCAGGCAGGCTCTTGAAGCATGACTGCACGTTTGTTGGGATGAAGGATTATCCAGGTAGAGGGGCATTAGTGGAAAAAGGCTGAGTTATAGATGGAAAAGAGAAACACATTGAGAAGGGCTCTACACCCAGCACTATGTCCTCCCCACCTCATCCTGCAGCCGGGCCACTTCCATCTCCTTCTCCTCCAGTATCTCTCCTGGGCTCAGGGATGCTTTCTTTATGGGAGGCTCCAAGCTCTCCTCCTGGGATGAAGGCTGTTGACTGGATGCCTCCTGGGTCTCCGGGGACAGAGTGGTCTGTTCACCAAAGGAATTAGTCAGTGAGGTGTTGAACCTCGTGGGAAAAGGAAGAGGGGTGGAGTCTGCAGCCCTCCTGGATGGCTGCGGGGCTTCGAGCTCACCGGGGCATCTCTGTGTCCATCTGCGCCCACCTCATCCTGCAGCCGGGCCACTTCCATCTCCTCCTCCAGTATCTCTCCTGGGCTCAGGGATGCTTTCTTTATGGGAGGCTCCAAGCTCTCCTCCTGGGATGAAGGCTGTTGACTGGATGCCTCCTGGGTCTCCGGGGACAGAGTGGTCTGTTCACCAAAGGAATTAGTCAGTGAGGTGTTGAACCTCGTGGGAAAAGGAAGAGGGGTGGAGTCTGCAGCCCTCCTGGATGGCTGCGGGGCTTCGAGCTCACCGGGGCATCTCTGTGTCCATCTGCGTTCTGGTTCTGGTTCTGGTCGCTGTCCAGGCTGTGGGCAAGCTCTGACTGCAGCGAGGCCCCCGATGTGTCGGCGTCCTGCAGGCGTGACTCCTCCTCCAGCTCCGAAACTCGCCGCTGCAGCCTCCGCAGGGTACTCAGTGCCTCCCTGGCCTCGGAGCGCGCACATTCCAGCTGTGCATGCACCCATAGACAAGCGAAGGCGGTCAGCCAGGCGCACCCGCAAGGCATCCCGCGGCTGGCCCATAGAGGGCGCCGGCGTGCCGCGGAGGGCCAGGCAGCCCCGCGCGTCTGCGCATCCCAGCTATAGGTGCCTGCTCCCCCACTCCTGGGTCTCCAGGCGGCAATTGGGTTGTGCACTTCCCCTTACCAATTTCCTCCCCTATAAATCAGGGTGCGGATAGGCGCCTGGGTTTTACAGTTTTCCATCGCCTTCCCTCCAGCCACACCCCATAAGGTAACTTCTCAGAGAGCTCGGCCCTGTCTTTTTCCAGTCAGTCTTCTAACTGCTATCATCCAGCATTTCCTGAGCCGTCCTGCTAAGCCAGCAGTGCTGGGCTCCGTGCCTCACACCCGCAACAAAGCTCTATACCATTACCATCCCATCCCACAGCTTGGGAAACAGGCTGGGTATTTCACAATATAAGAAGAGATCCTGGGATAAGAACCCAGAAAACTTGACCCTGAAGCGCTGCCTCATTTGATTCCCTTTTCGCCATCTCTACCGCCTCAGACCTGGTCCATGTCCCCATCATCTCTGCCCTGAGCTCTAGCCTCAACCTCTTCCTGACCTCCCAGCTGCTTGGTTCTGATGCATTCCAGGAGTGTGCCACCCCTGCGTAATTCCCTTCCATGGCCCCACTTGTCTTATGCTCTCGTGGCCCCGCTGCTGGGCTCCCATTGACCCAGCTCTGGCCTCATCTCCCAGGAAGACCTGAGACAGTGGCCAAGGCCCCAGCTGGATGCACCCACACACCCCAACCCCACTGGTCACCTCCAAGCTGTGCTCCCGCCTCTCTCGCCGCAGTAGCAACAGCTCCTCGTGGGTTGCCTGTAGCCTGCCCTGGCCCTTCTCCACCTCCTCACGCAGTCCTCGGATCTGGGCCTCCAGGTCCTGCCGGCGACTCTGCAGCATCTGGTTCTAGGGAAAGGCCTTAGAGCTGGAGGGGAGGTGCTGGGCTAGCTCCGGATTGCCCCCAGCCCAGCTTTCCTGGCTCCACAGGCCCCCAGCCCTAGCTGGCACTCACCTCCCCCTGCAGACTTTCCAGTCGAGTCCTCAGCTCTGCCCTGGCCAGGGCCTGGGCCTGGCACTGCCCCCGAAGGCCATCTAGTTCCTTCTGAAGCTCCTGCTCAGTCTGGGAGGCCTGGTGGTGGTGGTTGGGGGCGAGAGGGGAACAATGGAGCCCTGAGGTGGCCACAGCCTCAACACCAATCCCAGGGCACCCACCCCCCACCTGGGACCCAGGAATCTGGATGGGTTAGGGCTGTCCCACCTGGGCCAATTGCTGGCTGAGCCGCAGGTTCTGCTCACTGAGTTCCCTGAGGGCCTGGGCTCGTTCTCGTCCACTGTCCTGCTGCTCTGAGCGTTGTTCTCCAAGCTGGGCCCGCAGGGCCTCCACATCCCCCTCCAGCTCCACAGCCCTGGCCTCCCACTCGGCTCCCCGTGCTGCCAGGCCCCGGCGGAGCTCATGATTCTCCTGCTGCAGCCGCTGTGGGGCCAGGACAGAAGGTCAGAGAGAGGGAGAGATGAGACGAACAGACACGAGAGCCCCAGACGGAGAAACAGACCTAAAGAGTTTGAGGGAGTCTGAGACAAGGAGGAAGCAGGCAGAGAGCAAAAGGCAGATTCAGAGAAAAGGAGAGCAGGGTGGGGCACAGTAGAGAGAAGTTTCCAGGCCCGACAGGAGGGGCTGACCACCACCCCCCTCCGGCCATGAGGTGGGGCTCCCTGATGCCCCCTCACCTCTGGCTGCTGCCTGGACTTCTGGACCCGATGTTGCAGGCGCCGTTTCTGGCGCCTGAGTCTGGCAGAATTTAAGCCCCGACCCATAGTCTCACACAACTAGGGGCTCTGGAGGTTGAGCTTCTGCACAGCCTCTGCTCAGCCCCTCTCCCCCAGCTCCTCCCAGCCAGCTCCCTCTAATTAACCCTGGCCAGCCCCTCCTGGGCCCCACGCCTCTGCCCGCCCTCTCCCAAACCTGTCCAACGAGTGGGAGGGCAAGCCTGGCACACCCAGATACCCAGCTTGGGGAGGCAGGCAAGTCGCCCCCACGCTCTAATTATCGAAGCGGGAAAGTGATGCCAGCCACAGTTGCTACAGTTATTAGCAGTACTCCTGCCAGGCCGTGTGCTACTTCATTTAATCCACTAGAGTTAGAATCGTTAACGTCCTCATTTTACAAACGAGAACACAGGCTCAGAGAGGTAAAGATGCCTTGCCAAGGACACATAGTGAATTAGTGGAGCAGGGATCCCAACCCAGGCAGCCAGGTTTTTAACCAAAAACTGTGGGGGCAACACTTCTCTAGGATTAAGCCCACAGGATTGGGGTCCAATGGTCTTGGTTGGTGCTCAGCTCTGCTGCTGCTTTGTGGTCAGGCAAGTCCCTTAATATCACCATGTCCCATCCATCCATCCATCCATCCATCCATCCAATATTGCCTGAGCTTCTCCTATTCTGGGGTCTGGCTGTCAGCAGCAAGCCAGAGCACAGCGTTCCCTGCCTCAAACAGCTTGCGTCCAAGGTCTTAGGCAAATAGACACATGCTTGAACTAGGTGTTTTGGAGGGACAGTAAGGGCTGTAAAGAAACCCTGGAAAGTAATGAAGAGCAGGGTAGGGTGGAGGCTCCCTAGGTAGGAAGTGATGTTTGAATGGACTCCTGCAGGGCAAGAAGGAAGAGGGCTAAATGCAAGGAACAGTAAGTGCAAAGGCCCTGAGGGAACCAACTTGGGCCACTCAAGGAACTGAAAAG
>NW_005356425.1:158016-159633 GCF_000412655.1 Myotis brandtii
GGGGGTTAGCTGAGCTCAGGTTGGGGAAGCCGCCCATGAGCACTTTTAGGCTCTGGTGAGGAGTTTCGATTTCAGTCTAAATGTGATGAAGAACCTTTGGGAGAATCTGAGCAAGGACTGGGATGATCTGATTTGTAATTTTTGAAGATCCCTCTGGCTGCCCCATAGGCAGTGGGCTCCAGGGAGCAAGAGTAGAAGCTGGGGACTGGTGAAGAGGTGGCTGCCGTGTCTGGGGCAAAGACAATCGAGGCTGTGACCAGATGGGAGGCTGTAGAAATGGTAAGGGGGCAGCCTCAGGATCCTGTTTAGAAGAAGAATCAATAGGGCTTGGAGTTGGTCATGGAGTTGCTCAGGGTCTGGTCCTGAGGTGGGGTCAGTGGGTGATGGGTCATAGTGAAGAGGGCCACTTATGCGGAGAGGTGCAGGGAGGTAAGCTACTCAGGTTGGGCTCAGGGCAGCAGTTGGGGCTGATGACATGATCCCGGAGTCAGGGGTGCCCAGGGTGTTCAGGGGCCAGATGTGACCCTGGGTGACAGTGTGGCTGACAACAGAAGCTGGGCAGAGGAAGGAATTGTTCCTACCGCAAAGGTGGAGCGAGAATTGACAGAGATGATGCATGGAAAGTGCTTAGCCCAGAGCCAGGCGGGGAGGGGGTTCCCAGGAACTTGGCTGGGGTTGCTCTATACTAATGAGAGGTGGACCCAAGATTCAGAGAGGGCCAGCAGCTTGCCCAGGATCACACAGTCAGGCCGGGGGTCTGATTCCAGGTCTTGACTTGTCCTCAGAGCCCATGTTCAAACAACACTGCCAGGGGGACTGGGCCCAGCCCCGAATTATTCCAGAAGCACCCCCCTGCCTGGCTTTCCACCCCTGCTCACCTGCCCTCCATCTGCCCACCCTGCCCCCTGCCTGGCTTTCCTGCTCACCTGCCCTCCATCTGCCCACCCTGCCCCCTGCCTGCCACCCCTGCTCACCTGCCCTCCATCTGCCCACCCTGCCCCCTGCCTGCCACCCCTGCTCACCTGCCCTCCATCTGCCCACCCTGCCCCCTGCCTGCCACCCCTGCTCACCTGCCCTCCATCTGCCCACCCTGCCCCCTGCCTGCCACCCCTGCTCACCTGCCCTCCATCTGCCCACCCTGCCCCTGGCTTTCCACCCCTGCTCACCTGCCCTCCATCTGCCCAGCCTGCCCCCTGCCTGCCACCCCTGCTGCCAGCTCACTTCCTCACGCTCAGAGTGCTGGGCGCTGAGCGTCTCCAGCTGCCGCTGCAGCTCCTCGTTGCGCTCCAGAAGCATCTTGCCGAGTTCTGCAGCCAACAGCAAGTCTTTCTCCTTCTGCTGCAGCTGCAGGGCCAGGTCCTCGGGCTCCTGGGGCCCTGGGCCCCCTCCCAGGAATGAGTCCCGCCGCTCCAGCACGAAGGGGAAGAAGCCCTCGTCACAGCTTGGGGAGGCGCCGCCAGAGAGCAGCCCCAACGGGAAGCTTGGCCCTTCTGGGGAGTTCATGGTGCCGCAGTGTCTGGGGGGACAGGTAGGTCTGTGGCACAGGTGGCGGCAGGACACTCTACTCTGCAGCCTGGGGCTTGACAGCTCCCCCCACCCCCCACCCCCGCCAAGACC
>NW_005356425.1:159665-160760 GCF_000412655.1 Myotis brandtii
TGGCCCTCCCTTAATTCTTCACCTGTCCACCGGCCCTCCCAGTCCTTCAGCCAAGGGCCTCCCTGTACCACGAAGGGTTAATGATCCGTGTCTTGGCCCCTCAGCTCAGTCAATGCCCCCAGGGTAAACTGAGGCAGGGAGAAGCAGGAAATGAATGGGTTGCCGCCTGCCTCTAGCAGACATTCTCTGCCCCCGACTTGTCCCAGTGCCCACACTCCCTGCCTCCCTCTTTCTAGACTCCAGATGGATTCTGGTTCCCAGCCTCTCACCGTCTGGGAGACTTCCCAGAACCCAGGTTCCGAGGGACGAAGGACTCAGGTGCGAGTCCAGACCCTTTCCTTCCAAGAATACAGGGCCTTGGGAACGGAGTGTCCTGACCCTCAGCCCCCAGCAATCCAGCCCCTCCTCTTCCAGGAGCCCAGGTGCCCACCCAGCTCCTGGGGACTCAGATGCCCGCCCAGGTATCCTGGCCCCGTTCTCCCATTTTCTCAGGAGTCAGGTGTTTTGCTCCTCACCCCTCAGAACTCGGGTGCCCAGCCGCTCAGCCGTCCTCTCTGGAGTGTAGGCACCAGCCCTGTTCCCCAGGCCCGGGCAGGGCGAGGTAACAGGTTGTGCCAGCCACAGCTGCCCTGCCAATCCCGGTTCCTGTTTACTCCCCAGCGCGCCCTGGGGACAGGCGCTGGCGGCACTCCCCTAGGGCCTCCCAGGGCCCAGCAGTTCAGGGCTCCAGAGGGAGGGGGCACAGGGGGCTTCCCCGGGGTAACCCCCAACACACACCCCTGTCCCTCCCTCTACCCCCCTCACCAGGCGTCCCAGCCCAGGGATCCCAGCAGTCCCAGGCCAGCTGCCCTCGGGCTGCACCCGGGGTCTCCCTGGCATGGCCCCCGCAGCCCGGCCTGCTCTGGAGATCCCGGGGCGTCCCTTCTTCCCTCCCCGAACTGAGCTGCCATTTAGTACCTCAACCCAGGCGGCAGGGCCCATAGTCCCTCGAACCCCCAGCCCAGGTGTCGGAAGCCCAGCCACCGCCTTCCTTGCAGCCTGCGCCCTGTGCTTCCCGGCCCCAGGAGTCCGGCCGGTGCCTCCAGCCCCGAGCCA
>NW_005356425.1:160827-175257 GCF_000412655.1 Myotis brandtii
GACGACGAGGCGATCCCGCCGAGACCCCTGCCGTCCGATCCCTTCTTCCGGAGGCGGCGCCAGGTGCACAGGTGTGGGGCGGTGCCGTGGGCGGGGCTGGGGCGCCCTCTGGTGACCAGAATGGCCAGGCGGGGCCCAAGGGAAGTCACCTCAGCCCAGGTCAGAGGCACTGACCATCTTGCTCCTGTCAGGAACAACAGGGCCCCTTAATTGAGCACCTACTGTGTGCAGACTCTGCGCTGGGCATCCATGTCAGCTCCTTTCCCCTCACAACTGCCCTGTGGGATAGAAAATCATTTGTTTATATATTTTTTCTTTTTCTTTTTTTTTCTTTTAAATATATCTTATTGATTTTTTACAGAGAAGAGGGGAGAAGGATAGAGAGTTAGAAACATCGATGAGAGAGAAACATCGATCAGCTGCCTCTTGCACGCCCCCTACTAGGGATGTGCCCGCAACCCAGGTACATGCCCTTGACCGGAATCGAACCTGGGACCCTTGAGTCCGCAGGCTGACGCTCTATCCGCTGAGCCAAACCGGTTAGGGCTATATATTTTTTCTTTATTTTTCAATTACAGTTGACATACACTATTATATTAGTTGTACATAGTGATTTAGATACCTTACAAAGTGTTCCCTCCAGTAATTCTATTACCCACCTGGCAACATTCATAGTAGTTACAATATTATTGACTATGCTCCCTACGCTGTACTTTATTTACATCCCCATGACTATTTTTACTTTATTATTTATTTAATTTTTAAACAAGGCCACCAAAAATTTGGTTGCCTCCCCTGACTATTTTTAATATATTTTTAAAATTGATTTCAGAGAGGAAGGGAGAAAGAGAGAGAGAAACATCAATGATGAGAGAGAATCATTGATCGGCTGCCTCCTGCATGCCCCTACTGGGGACTGAGCCTGCAACCTGTGTATATGCCCTTGACTGGAATTGAACCCAGGACCCTTCAGTGCACAGGCTGATGCTCTATCTACTGAGCCAAACTGACAAGGGCTCCCATGACTTTTTTAAAACATAAATTTTTTTTTTTGCCCAGCCAGTGTGGCTCAGTGGTTGAGTGTTGACCTATGAGCCAGGAGGTCACGGTTTGATTTCCAGTCAGGGCACATGCCTGGGTTTTAGGCTCGATCCCCAGGGTGGGGCATGCAGGAGGCGGCCCATCAATGATTCTCTCTCATCATTGATGTTTCTGTCTCTTCCTCCCCCTCCCTTCTTCTCTGAAATCAATAAAAAATATTTTTAAAATAAATGTTTTTATTGATTTTAGAGAGAGAGGAAGGGAAAGGGAGAGAGAAACATCAGTGTTGATTGACCGGTTGCCTCCTGCACACCTCCTGCCAGGGATCAAGTCCAAAACCCCGACACGTGCCCTGATCAGGAATTGAACCTGCGACCTCTTGTGCATGGGTTAACGCTTAACCACCGAGCCACATGCTAGGCATATTTTTTTAATTATTAAAAGTATGTTTTTATTGATTTTAGAGAGAGAAGAAAGGAGAGAGAAAGAGAGATAGAAACATCAATCAGCTGCCTCCTATACACCTCCCACTGAGAGTCAATCCTGCAAACCAGACATGTGCCCTGACGGAATTGAATCGGTGACCTCCTGGGACAATGCTCAACCAACTGAGCCACACCGGCCAGGGCTCTCTGATTTATTGGTGATAGCCATTCTGACAAGTGTGAGTCGATAGCTCGTTGTGGTTTGGGATGGGAAATCATTAACAATTATAATAACAAATCTAACACATATTAAGCACTCTGCTAAGTCAGCTCTTTTATAGGCGCAAATGCACAACTTATTTACTTTTGTGACATCCTAATGAAACGGGAACTGCTATTATCTCCATCTTATTGATAAGGATGCTGAGGCGCAGGGAGGGTCTGACTTGCTTGGGGTCACACGGACAGACCTTGAACGTGACCTGCAGCCGTGTGACTTTAGGGTGGGTGCTCTTACACTGATTTCCGTGCTGCAGGGGAGGACAGCTAGAGTGACTTGCCGGTGTGGTTCCCAGCTTGGTGCTCTCAGTTCCCAGGCTGCGTTAGAGCTGGGCGCTGTGCCCTCTAGTCAGGGCCAGAGGCCTTCGAATGGAGACTGGAGGATCCAGGGCTGGGTTCCACGGTCCAGCCCAGTGCAGCCTGGGCATGTAGGTGATGTCCCAGCTGTGGCCTGGTGGCTCGTCTCAAGTCTCCTCAAACTTCCAGGCCCCCTGGGTTCCTGTAACGGGGACCCCTGGCTTGCTGAGCAGTGACGAACGGAGGGCTGGGAGCAGCGTGTGCTGGTGCCTATTTAACAGCAGGCGTCTGCGGGGAAAGAAAGCCTGGATTTGTTGCATTTGCCAGTTCCTGTGGTGTAAACACTCCCTCCCCAGCTGATTGCAGGCAGGGCTACCAACATGACACCGTTGAAGGTGAAGATGGGTGGAGGTGTGCATACCCAGCTTTGCCTGTCAGTACCAGTGGGTCCTGTGTCCTTCTGGCTGGGGGTGAGGACGCCTGAGTCATGGGGAACATCAATCAGCTGCCTCCTGGATCCTAGGAAATAAGAAGATGGGAGCGGGGACTACTGATTTGTGGGAAAATGGGTGCAAAGACTCCTTGTCCCAGTGGTAGAAGAGGAGGGGTGGTTTAGGGGCCGGAACTCCTGGGCCCTGGGGTTGGGACAGGTTTCCTGCCACTCTGGAGTAGAAGGGCCAATTCTTTGCAAAAGGGTCTGGGAGCTCTATTGCCTAGCAAAGCTGCCATGTGCTCCCGTGGCATCTGTGGTAACAACCTGGTGGACTTTGCAGGGCTGACCCCGTCTAAATGCCAGGGTCACCATGGGTTCAACCCATACTCACCCACACCCACACCCACACCCACATTTCCCCAAGTCCTCCTCCTGTCAGGCAGGGGGCTGGGCTCATCTGGAGATGAAATGGTCAAGGCCTGGCTCCCAAGAGATTCACAGCCCACCCCGGAGCCGGAACAGGTCTCAACCCATAAACCAAACATGGGCCAATAAAGCAGGACAGCAAAGGAGCGTGGCTCGTGGGCGCTACATCATATAACCTCAGTCCAGATCCCAGTTTGGCCACTTCTCAGCTGCGCATGCCTGTGTCATTCAGCTGATTAACCTCTGCAACCCTCAGTTTCACCGTCTGTGAAATGGGTGTGACAACTTCCACCTCGTAGAGTTGTGAGGATTAAATGAGGTTGAAGTACAAGCACTTAGGCCGTGCTAGTGATCCTCAGCCTCGCCGCGACGGTGACTCACCACGCACATTATGATGTGTTTTATCCTCATAACACTTTGATGTGTTCATACCCTTCAAGCAGGAAACCAGCTCGGGGAGGTGAAGTGGTTGGCCTGTGCCTACATGGTAGACCCTTACCTGGCTCCTTATCCGTTTAACCTGATGTTTCCAAGTTGTTGTTTTTCCCCAACTTAAAAAGAAAAATCAGCTTTATGAAGGTAGGTATTAGTTTTCTAGAGCTGCTGTAACAAATGAATAAACAACAAAAATTTGCTGTCTCTTCGTGCCGGAGGCCAAACCAAAATTAAGGTGTGGGCAGGGTTGGTTCCTTACAGATGCTCCTAAGATGAAGTCTATTCTATGCCTCTCTCCCAGTGTCTGGTGCTGCCAGCAACCCCTGACATTTCTTGGCTTGTAGACACATCTCTCCAATCTCTGCCTCCATTTTCACTTCCCCTTGGTCTTCTCGGTGTCCCTGGGTCTCATATGGCTCCCTACTTTCTCTTATGAGGACACAGTGATTAGATTTAGGGCCCATCCTAAATCCAGGATGATATCATCTGGAGACTTAACTTACATCTGCAAAGACACCCCCACCCCTTTTTTATTTAATATATTTATTGATTTCAGAGAGGAAGGGAGAGGGAGAGAGAGACAGAAACATCAATGATGAGAGAGAATCATTGATCAGCTGCCTCCCGCACAGGCCCTACTGGGGATCCAGCCCGCAACCGTAACCTGGGCATGTGCCCTGACCAGAATCGAACCAGAGACCTCCTGGTTCCTGGGCCAACACTCAACCGCTGAGCCACACCTGGCTGGGGAAGACCACTTTTTTTTTTTTAAAGTATTTTTTATTGATTTTTTTTCTTTTTCGAGAGAGAGGAAGGGAGAGGGAGAAAGAGAAGCATCAATATGAGACTGAGACTTTAATCGGCTGCCTCTTACATGCCCCATACTGGGGATCGAGCTTGCAACCCTGGCATGTGCCCTGACCCGGAATCAAACTGGCGACCTTTCAGTGCAGGGGATGACGCCAAGGCAAACACCCTCTTTTTATTTTCATTTAAAAAATATATATATTTTATTGATTTTTTACAGAGAGAAAGGGAGAGGGATAGAGAGTTAGAAACATCGATCAGCTGCCTCCTGCACACACCCTACTGGGGATGTGCCCGCAACCAAGGTACATGCCCTTGACTGGAATCAAACCTGGGACCCTTCAGTCCCCAGGCCGACGCTCTATCCACTGAGCCAAAACAGTTAGGGTGGACTTGTATTTTTTGGAGACACAATTCGACCTACTCCAAGGAATAATTTTTATATAATAAAGTTAAGCAATTTTTTTTTAAAGTTAAGCAATTTTAAGTGTTTCGTTTGTTGAGCTTTTGAGAAGTGTATGCAGTTACGTAACTGCCACCACAATCATGATATGGAACACATTTTTTTAAAAAATAGCTGATAGCCCTGGTCGGTTTGGCTCAGTGGATAGAGCGTTGGCCTGTGGACTGAAGGGTCCCAGAATCAATTCTGGTCAAGGGCACATGCCCAGGTTGTGGGCTCGATCCCCAGTGGGGGGTGTGCAGGAAGCAGACAATCAATGATTCTCTCTCATCATTGATGTTTCTATCTCTCTTTCCCTCTCCCTTCTTCTCTGAAATGAATAAAAAATATGTATATTTTTTTAAAAAACAGCTGATAGTCAATTTATTTAAAAGGTTGATTTGGCCGAAACCGGTTTGGCTCAGTGGATAGAGCATCAGCCTGCGGACTGAAAGGTCCCGGGTTCGATTCCGGTCAAGGGCATGTACCTGGGTTGCAGGCACATTCCCAGTGGGAGATGTGCAGGAGGCAGCTGATCGATGTTTCTAACTCTCTATCTCTCTCCCTTCCTCTCTGTAAAAAATCAATAAAATATATTTAAAAAAAAAAAAAAAAGGTTGATTTGAACATCTGCAATGGTGACTTTAACCTTGCCCCCTGGCTCAGTGCCGGTGGAAGTCACCTGATAGCAATCCCAGAGGAACTGTGTCAGTCAATGATCCACTGTGGATCCTCATCTGAAAACAAGCCCACGCGTTAGAACCTTCCCCACAGGGCGTTTTCCTTGTAGTGATTCCCAGAGTCTTGCCAGACAGACATCCGAACTGGCCCTTACAGTTTGAGATTCTTTTCCTTCTCGCCCCTGATCAAGTCAGCACACACCTCCCAAGATTGTACGCCGCGGCTGGTGAGGGTAACTCTAATTCGGTGAATCGCCACCTCTGGTTCCGTGGGTGTCTTTCAGCCTCTTTAAAAGCCGTGGCTGCGGTGCAGCTCGCTGACCCACTTGTTGTTCTGTGAGAGCAAACAGCGGTGAGTCAGGAACGGGAGTGGGCGGAGGAGCGGAGCTCGCTGCAGTGGCCACGGCAGCGTCTTCCTCAAAGAGACACAGAGCACTTTCATCACCACAGAAGTTCCTCATCACCCACTGCAGTCCATCTCCCTCCCACCCCAGCCTCTGGGGATCACCGATCTGCTTTCTGTCACTGTCGCCTTTTCCAGAATGCTCTCTGAATAGAATCATAGATAGTATGTGGTCTTTTGTGCCTGCACCATACGCTTCTTTGGTAAGCTTCGCATAATGCTTCTGAGATACGTCTGTGTTGTATGTCTCAGTGGCATCAATAGGTTTGAGAAGCTTCACACCTGAGGTTAGGTTGCAGGAAGAACGTGATGAATAGCTTCCCCGGAGGCTCACGGTTGTGAACATTTGGCCACATTTGCTCTCCCTCTCTCTTACGCTGCACACGCGGGCACACATTTTGCCAAACCATTGGCTGCTTCGGCTTCTTACTCAGCATCTCCTGACGACGCACATGTTCTCCTGCAGAAGCACATACTATTATCACACGTGACAAACTGGACATTGGTAAAATGCTGTAGATGCAATAATCTTTTTTACTGTTTATTACAGGAATGCCCTTTTTATTGATTATTTTTAGATTTTTTTTTATTGATTTCAGAGAGGAAGAGAAAGGGAGAGAGAGAGATAGAAACATCAATGATAAGAGAAAGTCATTGATCGGCTGCTTCCTACACACCCCCTACTGGGGACTGAGCTCACAACTGGGGCATGTGCCCTGACCAGGAATCCAACCAGTGACCTCCTGGTTCATAGGTTGATGCTCAACCACTGAGCCACGCCGGCCAGGCAGGAATGCCCTTTTCAAATAAATGATTTTTTTTTTTAATCCAGGAGAAGTTCAAAGATCACATATTGCATCTAGCTGTCATTTCTCTTCAGTCTCTTTTAATCTAAAGTAGTCCCTGTGTCTTCTTATGTGTCTTTTACGATACTGACTTTTTAATTTTTTAAAAAGAATCCAGGCAGCTGTTTTCCAGAAGGTTTCTGAGATTTATCCAGGATGATGCACTTGGATTTTGTTTGTCCCTAATAACTGTATGGCATTTCATCCCATGTTTATCCTTACTTTCTGCCTCCACTCTCCTATCAATGACCACTGTTGGCACTTTCCCAACATTCTAATGCACATCCTTTGTACACATATTTCCATGGGCACCTCGGTGGGCGTTTCATGCTACCATCCATCTAGAAGTGGAGTCGTGGGGAGAGCTGGTCCCATGGTCTCTTGCTGCGTCATAACCATCCCACAACTTAGAGGCTTAAAGCAACAATTTGGTTCCGAGGATTGGCTGGTTCTGCGGCGGGTCTTGCTGCCGGGACCTCATGCAGTTGCAGGTACATGGTGGCCTGGGCTGGAGTCATCTGTCGGTTCCTCTGCTGTCACGTCCGATGCCTGAGCTGAATGGCTGTGTGAGCTGGGCCCAGACAGCGTTTCTCTCTCCACACAGCCCCTGCCTGTGGCCTGCGTGGATTTCCTCACAGTTTGACGATCCCAGACGTCTGACATGGCAACTGACTTCCCCCAAAGAGAGGTTCCAAGAAGCTGCAAGTCTTCAGATGCAGCCTGGAGGTCCCAGAACCATCACTTCCATGGCATTCCACTGGCTCAAGGGGAGAGGACTAGATTTCATCTCTTAATGGAAGGAGTGGCAAAGAATTCGCAGCCATCTTTCATCTACCACAGAGGCTACGCTCTTCAGCTTTATTAAATATTGCCAAACTGGTTTCCAAAGTGTAGGTACTAATTTACACTCTGTAATAAAGAGTCTGACTCCATTTTTGATGTTTGATTGCTAACAGACTTAAAGCCCCATGCGTCCTTCCTCGCCTTGGGCTGCATAGCTAGGCAGGCTGAAAAGAAGGCCTTGATGCTGAGGGAAAGTGAAATCAGGAAAGTCCTGGCTGGCAGTGTGGAGGGGCCCTCAGCCCAGCCTCCCTCCCTAACCACCATAAAAGCCCCTCTTTGCCTTTTCAAGACATTTCAGACAAGCCCTGCTCCCCACGAAAACCTATCGTGTGAGTAATCCAGCTCATCATATTCTCTTGGTGTGAGTGGCCCCATCAGTCTCCACATCTGAACCAAATTTTGTGGGGAGGATTGATTCCATTGTGGAGCAACAAAATACACTCCTGTCAGCACAGTGAGGATTTCATCTGGCCGACACCTGCCCAATACTTGGCATCACCAGACTTTGTCATTTTTGTCAATCTGATGACAAACATGGTGTGAGATAATAGAGAGAGAAATATATATATATATATCTGACCCCATTTCCTGGCCCAGAACTCTTAAAACACTTGAAAAAAAAGAAATGAGGTTCTCCTTACCATTGGCATGAGAAAAGTGGGATTTGCTAGTACGGCTCCGGCTCATAGAAACATACGGGTTGGAGAGAGAAAGGATGGAAAGAAGGAGCCTTTGATTCCTAGTGGCCACATGGTTACCCATGGATGGAGGGAGCAACAGCTGGGTTGTGCTCAGTTGCCAAAGGCAAATTTACCAACGGAATTTAGAAATGAGTCTTCCCCTGAGGAGCTGGTTCATGGGATGGATAAGGACATGCAAACTAATAAAAAAGAGGTAAACCCTGGCTGGTATGGCTCATCCCATGCGCCAAAAGGACGTCGGTTCGATTCCCGGTCAGGGCACATACCCAGGTTGTGGGCTCAGTCCCCAGTCGGGATGCATATGGGGGGCAATTTAAAAAGAGTCTGGGGTTGGACCTTGGTGCTAGGACAAGCTCAGACTTTAGTCACAGCTGCTGCTCAAGGTGAAAATTGTGCAGGAAACACGGAAAGGACCTCTAAGATCTGTGGTCACCAAGAAGGTAGTCGACATCAGGGAAGGGCAAAACCAAGAAACTACAGAAACCAGAGGGTAGATCAGTATCAGCAGCTTCCTGAAGAACCTTTACTGAAATGCAATCTGAGAGTAACCAGTTTGGAGGCCGTGTCCCTGGTTTTGATGCTACAGAGTGAGTGGAAGAGCATGTTTGTTAGTACAGGACCGGAAGCTCCTATGGAGCTATCACAGATGGCTCTCCTGATCCAGACACACAAGAAGTTATTCCCGCTCTAGCCGGTTTGGCTCAGTGGATAGAGTGTCGGCCTGTGGACTCAGGGGTCCCGGGTTCAATTCCGGTCAAGGGCATGTACCTTGGTTGCGGCCACATCCCCAGTGGGGAGTGTGCAGGAGGCAGCTGATCAATGTTTCTCTCTCGTTGATGTTTCTGACTCTCTATCCCTATCCCTTCCTCTCTGTAAAAAATCAATAAAATATATTTTTTTTTAAAAAAAGAAGTTATTCCCAAGCAAACTAATAAAAACGAGGTAAACCCTGAGAAGGTGTACTGCTCATTTCCCATCAATGCCAAGTGGAGCGCCACAGCTGAAATGCTCTGTGTGCAAGCCTTGTGGGACTGGCTTCCCCCAGGGAACATGTTCAGTACCTAGGTCATGGCAAATGCTGTGGTTAAGGGTGCCCTGCTGCATAGGCACCCCATGCTTTGAGTAGCTGTTACTACTTTAAGACATAAAATTTACCACAATTTACTGTCCAATCCTCCCCCCAGAAGTTGTAAATGTTCAGAGTTCCATCAGACAGATTCTGTCGAGGTGGGGAGACAGATTCCTGGTGCTTCCTACTCCACCATCTTCCCAGAATTCTCTCTAATCCAAGGCCTTTTGCAGAAGAGTGGGTTAATTGGTCAGGGAGTGAAGAAGAAAAGTTCCCAGGGCTGCTTGATACAGGAGCCCCAAACACTGTGGTACCAAACCCATTGGTGAAGCCATGACTGGGGCTATAATTAGATTGAGATTTAAAATATAAGAGTCTATAAGATTATGAAAGTTGGAATATGTAAACAGGCTTTATGTAAAGAAGTTGTGTCTCCTTTAACTAATGTTTCATGGGAGTGGATATCATGTCCTACTGGGGCACACTTCCCTTACCTACTATTGTAAAACCAAGACCAGTTGATAAATCCCAATAGGGCCTACAGTTAGAAATGTGAGGGTTGATGGAATTCGGGTAAAAGTTAGCAGGAGAATTGGTATGTTTGAGCAGGCTTTATGTGAAGTCATGTCTCTTTTACCTGATTGTGTTACGGGGTGGACATTGTATCTAACTGGGGAACATTTCCCTACCTAGTCTTATAAAACAGGCTTGTAAATGCGTCCTTCAAGCCACATTAACTGGACATGCTGAATGGGCAGCTGTGCAACTGCCTGAGACCACAAAGTGTGGAAGAGAAGCTGAAACAGCTTCTCTGTGCAATAGCCCAAGTGGAGTGTGGGCTGGGGCTATTACAACACCCCATGAGCACCTCCTAGTGACGACTACTGGTACGTTGGACAAGAGAATTTTCATTTTGGGGGCATTTTCTACCTTGCTATCAGACATAAATCAAAGCTACTCATAGACTGAAGGACATAAAGTGATCTTGAAACCTGAACTACCCACAGTGTCTTGGGTGATGTCAGAGAAATGCTCTACTGGGTACTGCAGGGCCCAGAAGTGTTTGATAATGAAATGGAAATGGTTCATACAGGCTCATGCTGCTGGGAACACAAAGACATACTCGCAAGCAGGGAACCTTTCCCCACTGCAACCAACTTTGGAATGGAGTGAGGAGCTCCTGGCTTCTATTGTCACGTGGACAGTGCCCTATACGTAGCCCTTAACTGACCAACAAAGAGCTGCTTGGTTTGTGGACGGCAGTTCCCTGGTGAATGGGTAACATCCTGGTTGGAAGGCCAGTACTCTGATCAGAGAAGGTAAGGACAGAGCAGTTCAGTGGACTGACTTGCATGCTGTTTTCCCAGCAGTGATGGAAGAATTGAACAGGAAAATTCCCTATGTTTTTGTTTCTACCAACTCATGGGTAGTGACCAAGGGCCTGGCCATCTGAGCAGGCAGGAGGGCAGTGGAAACTTGGTCCCTGTGGAGATCCCTATGGGAACTTGAGGAGTGAATAAAGTAGGACATGCAGACGTCCATCTGAAGAACCCCCTTCCAGACTTGGAAGACGATTAGAATCAGCCAGCAGATATCTCTATGTGCTCACCATAAACTAAGCGTACAGGAAGACGGCAGTGGCTCTGGGGCAAATTCCCTGGGGCAAAGGCTTTGATCATAGCTGGCGAGTCAGAGTGATGCTGGTGGCCCTAGTGGGCTAAAGATGGGTCCTGGTCAGAACAGACACTGAGTCTGGACTGGGCTTTGCTTACTCAGCGATAGATGCAAATGCTCAGATGCTATTAAAAAAAACACACGCACCAGAACAGCCCTAGCTGGTTTGGCTCAGTGGATAGAGCGTCAGCTGTGGACTGAAGAGTCCCGGGTTCGATTCCGGTCAAGGGCACATACCTCTGTTGCAGGCTCAATTCCTAGCCCTGGTGGGCGTGTATGGGAGGTAACCAATCGATGTGTCTTTCTGACATCGATGTTTCTCTCTCTGTCTCTCCCTCTCCCTTCCACTCTCTCTGAAAATCAATGGAAAAATATCCTTGGGGGAGGATTAACAACAACAACAGAACAGAACAGAAGATAGTGCACCAATTATTATGGCCAATTGTCATTTCTTCAGGCCAAGGACCACACTTATAGCCCTGATGTCCAGCAATGGGCAGAGAGATGTCCTTCTCAGAGTTCTATTTGATAGAGAATTGGAAGGGGCAATAGAAACATTTATTGTCTAAAATGAAAGGAGATAAAGGCTTACACACCTTCATGAGTGTGTGCTCACACTCAGCAGGAACATGAGTGGGGCTAAAGGGGTTTCCCCACTGGATCTGGGGGGAGAGGGTGGAGAATTATGCTGGTAAGACACTGCCATTCTTCCCAAGAGGAGAAGATGGTGGTATAACGACTCAATCTTTTTCTTTCTTCTTTCCCACATCACCTTAACTGTTTTTTCATACCTGATTCAGTGGTCGTATAACCAGGGCTGCAAATGCAAGTGCCTGAAACAGCAATGATTCCTAAATAAGAGTTTGCAACTATATTTTATTTTATTTATTTATTTTTTAAATATATTTTATTGATTTTTCACAGAGAGGAAGAGAGAGGGACAGAGAGCCAGAAACATCGATGAGAGAGAAACATGGATCAGCTGCCTCTTGCACACCCCCCACTGGGGATGTGCCCGCAACCAAGGCACATGCCCCTGGCCGGAATCGAACCTGGGACCTTTCAGTCCGCAGGCCGACACTCTATCCACTGAGCCAAACCGGTCAGGGCTGCAACTATATTTTAAACCTTATGAGAGAATTCCTAAGGGCCTGGTGGAGCAAGATGTGCCTTCATCTGCTCCACCTGCCAAAATCGGTGTTCACAGTGAGTGCAGCTATATACCTGGTGGTAAGAACAGCTCACAAGGTCTGCACCGGTGTAACCTCACCCCACGCGAACGGGAGTGGATCGAAGGGGAGGCACTTGCTAGACTAGTGTTGCTGCTGCGATCTAGACCAGCACAACGGCCAAACCTAATGTCTCTTCCAACAGTGTAAGAGTCTGGGCATAAATAAAGCGGAGAAACAGCAGCTACGGCAGTGGTTCTCAACCTTCTGGCCCTTTAAATACAGTTCCTCATGTTGTGACCCAACCATAAAATTATTTTCGTTGCTACTTCAAAACTGTAATGTTGCTACTGTTATGAATTGTAATGTAAATATCTGATATGCAGGATGGTCTTAGGCGACCCCTGTGAAAGGGTCCTTCGACCGCCAAAGGGGTCATGACCCATAGGTTGAGAACCGCTGAGCTAAGGGAAAAGTTATGAACAAATGGGTTATGTAATGAGAGACCAATATTACATTAAAATTTCAAAAGAAGCTCAGAGCAAGAGATGATATCGTGTATTAGCACGATCATATCAGATACCTGAGAGGGTGTACCCATGTTTGCTGGGACCACTTCTGCTTTTGGAACCTCGGCTTTTGCAAGATTGAATGGAAGCCTGCAAACCTGAGGGGCCTCGTTCTGGGGGACGTTTTCATATGATATGATGACTGACTGAAATGAATACTAATGACTGTGTGGGGTTCTAGCAATGTGCCAATATCTTTTGAGTCGTATATCATTTTGCTGTAAGTGTTCTGTGGCCAGAGGCCGGGGGGTGGGCTGTGAAATAATAGAAAATATATGTATTGGTCTCTGCTCCTAGTTCCTGGCACAGAGTTCCTAAAACCCTTTTAATTTCCTAAGTGATAAGAGCACTAAGGGCAGCCCTAACCGGTTTGGCTCAGTGGATAGAGCATCGGCCTGCGGACTGAAGGGTCCCAGGTTCGATTCCGGTCAAGGGCATGTACCTTGGTTTCGGGCACATCCCCAGTAGGAGGTGTGCAGGAGGCAGCTGATGGATGTTTCTCTCTCATGGATGTTTCTAACTCTCTATCCCTCTCCCTTCCTCTCTGTACAAAACCAATAAAAAAAAATATATTTTTTTTTAAAAAAAAAGAGCACTAAGGGCATCTTTGGCTCTATTTGGTCTCCCCCCCCCAGTTCCTGACACAGGGCTCTAAATCCCTAGGGATCTCCTGGGTCATAAAGGGGTGTTTCTTGTTCTAATGAGGCAACTTTGAGGGGGCTCCTGATACCTCCGGGATGGGGGCTGGTCACCCGGAAGACCATGATTAGCATCTTGGAACTTAGAGCCCCACAGCTCACGTTTCAGGAAGGGGAGAGGGGAGAGGGATTGAGTTAGTAACTGGTCATGCCGATGCGATGAGTCACCATAAAAATCCCAGAAGTATGGGGTTCAGAGAGCTTCAGGGTTGGTGAGCATTGACATGTCGGGAGGGTGGCGCCCCAACTCTACATGGACAGCAGCTCTTTTGCTGGGTTGGGACCCTTCCAGATCTCACCCGATGTGTCTGGCTGTTTATCTGTATCTTTTATTATTTTTTAAACATATTTTATTAATTTTTTACAGAGAGGAAGGGAGAGGGATAGAGAGTTAGAAACATCGATGAGAGAGAAACATCAGCTGCCTCCTGCACACTCCCAACTGGGTATGTGCCCACAACCAAGGTACATGCCCTTGACCGGAATCAAACCTGGGACCCTTGAGTCCGAAGGCCAACGCTCTATCCACTGAGCCAAACCGGTTAGGGCTGCATCTTTTATTATATTTCCCTGAATTCTGTGAGCTGTTCTAGCAAATAATGTGTGGTGGTCATAGGAACCTACGCATTGTAGTCAAGTCAATAGAAATTGTGTTTAAACTTGGTCCCACTGTCTGTAATTGGCATCTGAAAATGGGGGAAGTCTCCTGGGACTGAGCCCTTAGCCTGTGGGGTATGTGCTAGCTCTGGTTAGTGTTGGAAGTGAGTTTTAGGACACTGAGCTGGTGTCAGAGGATTACTTGGCGTGGGGAGTGGGGAGGAACCCACACAGCTGCTGTCAGAGGCGTTGGCAGTGTGGCAATAGTGAGAGAGTGGAGGGGAAACACCCAGGAGGGTGGGGTCTGTAACAGACTGAATTGTGCCCCCCAACCTCCCACCCCAGGACCTCAGAATGTGACTGTATTTGAAGGCAGGGCTTTTACAGAGGTGATTAAGGCTAAATGAGGCCATTAGGGTGGATCCTTATCTAACTTATCTAACTGGTGCCTTTTTTTAAAAAAACCTTTAGGTGTCTTTGTTGTTGTTGTTAATCCTCACCCAAGGATATTTTTTCCATTGATTTTCAGATAGAATGGAAGGAGGGAGGGAGAGAGAAACATAGATGTGAGAGAGACACATTAATTGGTTGCCACCT
>NW_005356425.1:175385-176415 GCF_000412655.1 Myotis brandtii
TCCCCCCGATTTCCCCCCCCCCCCCCCCCCCCAATTGAGCCCATGACCTAAGCACTGAGCCACACCCGCCAGGGCTTGACTGGTATCTTTTTTTTTTTAAATATGTATTTTTATTGATTTCAGAGAGAGAAAGGGAGAGAGAGGGAGGGAGAGAGGTAGAAACATCAATGATGAGAGAGAATCCTTGATTGGTTGCTTCCTGCACAGCTTACTGGGGATTGAGCCCACAACCTGGGCATGTGCCCTGACAGGGAATCAAACCAGTGACCTCCTGGTCATGCTCAACCACTGAGCGGCCGCGGCTGGGCTTGACAGGTGTGGTGTGTGTGTGTGTGTGTGTGTGTGTGTGTGTGTGCGCGCAAGGAAGAGGACATGTGGACACACACAGGCATCTGGGCTGCATGGGCTACAGAGGAAAGACCATGTGAGCACACAGGGAAGAAGCAGCCACTTTCAAGCTAAGCAGAGAGGCCTTGAAATGGTCGGAGAAACCAACCTTGCCCGCTCCTTCATCTTGGACTTCAGCTTCCAGGATGTGCGAACATGATGTCGGTTGCTCATGTCACCCGGTCTGCAATAGCCGGCTATGGCAGCCCAGAGGACGCACGCAGGAGCTCGGTGTCTTAGCTTGTACCTCCGGCTCGCTATCCTGCTCGCTCTTTGTCTAAACCACCCCTGGGTCCTGTGGCTGCCCTGCTCCAGAGACAGAGCTGGGTCCCTCGCACCCGTCCCGCACCGGCCAGGTGCCCACGGTTCCTCTTAATTCGGCTCTAGCTGCCTGGCCTCCCGGCCCTGGGCTCCCCAGGCGGCATGGCGAGGGCGAGGCGGGGTTCTACGGGCCCTCAAATCTCTGCCTCCGGGATCTGCTGCCCTCGCGCTCCAGCCCTTCCGCGGACGTTCCTAGGCTACGAGGTCTCCGGTCTGCGGAGAAAGCGCGCGGTCCCGGCAGCTCCAGGTCTGGGAATCGGAGGTGCCTGGACCCCGCGTGCGGAGGCTGAGACCGCGCGGCATAGGCGGTGGGGGGACGAAC
>NW_005356425.1:177550-182335 GCF_000412655.1 Myotis brandtii
GCGGGGGCGGGAAGGGGGGAGGACCAGGACCCTGGGTTCCTAACTGGTGAGAGGTGAGGCTTTCAGAAGGCGGTGGGGAGGCAGGTCCCATCGCTGCCGCCCTTCCCGCTTCACCTGCTCACTTGTCCGGCCCAGGACTGGCTGACCCGCTATGGCTACCTGCCACCGCCTGACCCAGCCCAGGCCCAGCTGCGGAGCCCTGAAAAGCTCCGGGATGCCATCAAGGTGATGCAGAGGTTTGCTGGGCTGCCTGAGACCGGCCTCCTGGGTAGGTGCCCCCAGCCCTGCCTCCGCACCCAGCCTGACCGTTACCCAGCTGTTCTTAAACCGCAGCACGCACTGAATCATGGGGGTTATGACAATGCTGATCTCAGGTCCTAACCCAAGGAATTCCCAAGCATTCCTCCTTCAATGCATATGTATCGAGAATCTCTTACGTGAGAGGCCATTTCAGGCTCCGCTCGTACAGCAGTGAACAAAGTAGATAACTCCCTGCTCTCGTAGAGCTAACCTTCTAGAGACGAATACATTTCTAAGAGATCAGAAACAGAAATATGCAAGATCATTTCAGATAGTGGTGTTTTGAAGAAAATAAAATGCTAACGGTATTGAGGGGCTGGTCTGGTCAGGCCAGGGTCCTCTGACAGGTGTCATATGAGTCAAGAGGAATTCCTATGACACAGAGAACTCATAGGACACAACGAGGAGGAGCCCGCCATGGGAAGATGCGGGAGAAGAGTGTACCAGGCCAGTGCAAAGGCCCTGTGGCAGGCACAGGCTGTGCACCTGTGATGAGAGAGGAGTAAGGAGCTAAGCAAATGCCTGGTGGGAGGAGGCTTGCAAGGTGTTTGGGTTGGATTCGGAAGCACAGTAAGAAACCACGGAAGGGTTTGAAGGAGGAAGGCAACTTGGTCTGTTTTTCAGTTTTACATTTCCTTTGGTTGCTGATGGAGATGGTGGGTGGGGAACACGGAGGCCAGCGAGGAGGTCACGCAGTGTCCAGGCAGGGGCTGCTGGTGGGAGGTGTGATGAGAAGTGGTTGAAGCCAGAGTGCACATTTTGGAGGTAGAGCTGAGCAGCTCATCTGTTGGGTTAAATGGGGAAGAAGAGAGAACTGGTGGGTTCCTGGCTAGCTGCGAGGGAAGGCAGGGTCTTCCCCTGCCCTGCTTGGCATCTACATGGGCTCAATTACACATTGTGACCTCAACCATCGAGGTGAGGTTTGACCTTCTGTTGAGGAGGAGGAGACTGCTGGGAATTGAGCTCAGCTGGAAAAGGGGATTCCAGGCAGCTCTAACCCAGGAGGGGGTGGTTAGTCACAGGAAACCAGAGACCCAACGGGCGTGGGGACTCCGGACTTTATCACGATAGGGTCTTGGAACCTCTGGTGTGGGGTGTGGGCACCCTCCTAGGGGTTCCCAGCCTCAGAGAGAGGAGTTTGCACTGCACCCCCAGGGCTCCTTCCTTGAGCCCAATTGCCAGGACTCAGGGAAGTTCCCTGCCTGAGGCTCTGAGCACCACCTCCAGGGCCAGGTGCTGGTTTGGATGAGCTGGCTTACAGAATCAGACTGTCTGGGTTCAAATCCAAGTGGGGGCAAGTTTCTTCATCTCCCTGAACCTGTTTCCCCATGTGGAAAGTTAGCTGGTACCATGATTCGGGCAGATTGTCCTTCTGCTGATCCCGCTTCCCCAACCTGTCCCACAGACCCAGTGACGATGGCCACCATGCACAAGCCCCGCTGCTCTCTGCCCGACGTGCTGGGGGTGGCAGAGCTGGTTAGGCGCCGGCGCCGGCGCTATGCCCTGAGCGGCAGTATTTGGAAGAAGCGAACCCTGACGTGGAGGTAGGTCCTGGTGCCTACCCCACCCTGGGCTGGCCTGCTGGGCCCTAGTCTCTGTGTCCCAGGCTATCCTTACCCTCCACTCCTCTTTCCCCAGGATACACTCCTTCCCCCGGAGCTCTGCCCTGAGCCAGGAGACTGTGCGGACTCTCATGCACCATGCCTTGGCCGCCTGGGGTATTGAGTCAGGCCTCAAATTCCGGGAGGTGGGTTCTCAGGGCCCACCAGAGGCTGACATCCTCATCGACTTTGTGCGGGCCTACCACCAGGACAGTTACCCTTTCGACGGGCAGGGGGGGACCCTCGCCCACGCCTTCTTCCCCGGGGAACACTCCATCTCTGGGGACACTCACTTCGACGATGAGGAAATCTGGACTTTTGGGTCAAAAGGTACAAATGTTCCTTCTTCTGAGAAGTCCTCTCCCCAGGTCTGTCTGTCTGTCCTTAAGAATTAGGTTTAAAGTACATTTATCGATGGAGGCTGTATCAGCTGGGCTTCTCCAGGGAAATAGAACCAATAAGATGGGAGTATGTGCACATGGGCATGATTTATTTTAAGGAATTGGTGCACGGAATTGTGGGACTGGCAAGTCCAAAATCGGTAAGGCAGGCTGGAAGTTCAGGTGAGAATTGATGTGGCAATTTTGAGTCCAAAATCTGTAGGGCCAGCCAGCCGGCTGGACAGCCAAGCAGGCTTTCTATGGTGCAGTCTGAAGGCAGAATTCTTCTTCTGGGGAAGCCCAGTTTTTGCTCTTAAGCCCTTCAACTGATGAGGTGAGGCCCACCCACAGTCCCGAGAGTTACCTGCTTTACTTAAAATGACATCTACAGAATATCCTCCATAGCAACATCCAGGCTGGCATTTGACCAAGCAACTGGGCGCCACAGTCCGGCCACTCTGACATAGAAAATGACCCACCAAAGAGGCCTGTTAGATGCCCAGCTCCGAGCTGGGGCTGAGAACTTAAAAAGGCGAAAACGCAGTTCTGTGCAGCAGCTGAGTCAGATGAGTAAGTGGCAGTTGCTACACATCATGACACAACTACAGAGAGTTACAACAGGGAAGTCCTCAAGCCTGCGGTGCTCAGAGAAAGGACTGATCTGAGGCTTTTGGCTGCAGGGGACTTCCTGGAAGCAGTGATTCTGTTTTCTTCTCTCTCTCTCTCTCTCTCCTTCTCTCTCTCTCTCTCTCTCTCTCTCTCCTTTCTCACACACACACTGAGTGCCAGCTAGCACACAAGGTCCTGCTCTCCCGGAGTATACAGGGAGGGGCTGAGGCACAATATGGAAGCACAAGCCAATGGCTAGCTGAGTAGTCAGGGTGGTCAAGGATGAGAGCACTGGGGTGAGAAATGGCCTAGGTCAGTGGTCGGCAAACTCATTAGTCAACAGAGCCAAATGTCAACAGTACAATGATTGAAATTTCGTTTGAGAGCCAAATTTTTTAAACTTAAACTATATAGGTAGGTACATTGTGATTAACTTAATTAGGGGACTCCTAAGCTGGCCTTTGCTAAAAACGTCCTCAGTCTGATTGAGGTACGTTTGCTGAGGTCGACCCCTTCCAACTCTCCCATCCACACTCGTCTTGTATACTTGTTTCGTCTATCTCCTTTCGTTCATCCTCTCTATATGTCCACCCCCCACTTCTTCTAACGCCACTTCTTCAAAATAGACTCGCCCAGGCCGAAAACCGACTTCTGCGCATGGGCCACGAAGTTTCAATTGCACTGTACATGCGCAGGTGGTATTTTGTGGAAGAGCCACACTCAAGGGGCCAAAGAGCCGCAGTTTGCCGACCACTGGCCTAGGACATTTGGGGCTGGAAGGCAAAAAATACAGTGTCAGAAGGGAGACCATGGAGGATGGATGGAAGGTTTTATGCCACACAAAGGGCCTTGGAGAGCACGGGGAGGAATCTGAACTGTAGGATTCTGAAGGCAAGAGATGTGGAAGGTTTTGCATTCTAGAAGTGCCACTGGCTGCGGAGCAGGGCAAGATAGGGCAAGACGGCAGAAAGTTGCTGCAGAGTCACTGTGAGAGATGGTGGTGGGAGATGGGAGGTGCTGAATGGAGGGCAGTGGACGGCTCTAAGGGAAGTTTAATCAGGATGGGCAAAGGTTGGGGCCTGACTGGATCCTGGGGGCAAAGGGTATAGGAGGTTGGCGTGCTGGCCCCTGGAGGACAGTCCTGTTAATGCAGGTGGGAAGTGTGGGAGCAGAAGCAGGCTGGGCGAAGGTAGGGGTGAGTTTAGGTGGGGGGTGTGTCTGCAGTGCTTATGGGCAGTCAGTGCAACTAGTGCATTGGTGGTTCAGTATGTTGCTCTAGAGCTTGGACTCCTCTGACTTAGGTCAGGTTCCCCAGAATTGGAGCTCACGATGTAAATTCTTATGCAAGCAGTTTCTCAGGGGTACGTTCTCAGGGGAAAGGGAAGCAGGAGAAGACGGAGAGAAGCTGAGCAAGGATGTGGTCTCGGCTCCAGAGGAGCCTGACCCCACTAGGAGCTCTGGAGCACAAATGGTGTCACAGGATTGGTCCTCCCTGGAGGCGAAGTGCCCAGCTCTCCTAGTCCTGCATCAATCAGCCATTGTGACCTGCTGGGCCTGGGAGGGGGAGAGAGCCATTTTCTGAGGAAGGGGGCAGCCAGGGAATAGGCACACAGGCTCAGAGAGGATTTGGGCAAGGTACAGCTAGCAGCCACAATAGTGAGACTGTGTAACACAGCATTTAAGAACACAAGCTTGCACTGGCCTGTGTGGTTCAGTGGGTTGGGTGTCATCCCCTGCACTGAAAGGTTGTAGGTTTGATTCCCAAGGCATATGCCTGGGTTTCAGGCTCAATCCCCAGTAGGAGGCATGCAGGAGGCAGCCTATCAATGTGCCTCTCTCTCTCTCTCTCTCTCTCTCTTCTCTCTCTCTCTCTCTCTCTCTCTCTCTCCTTGCCC
>NW_005356425.1:182766-187376 GCF_000412655.1 Myotis brandtii
CTCTCTCTCTCTCTCTCTCTCTTCCTTCTCTCTCTCTCTCTCTCTCTCTCTCCTTGCCCGTCTCTCTCTCTTCCTCTCAAAAACAAAACACAACAAAAACAAAAGATTGCAAGCTTGAAGCAGAACTCAAGGCTGGGATCCTGTTTGCTATGTGTATAAGTTACTTGACTTCAGTGTGCTTAGGTTTTGCACTGAGAAATGGGAATAATATTACCTGCTGGTAGCGTGGACTTACGGATTTAATGAGTAATTCACCTCCAGCGCTCTGCACGAGGCCTGACACAGAGTAGGGCTCTGCTCATTGCCAGCAGCTACCTGATCTGCCCCCTTCCTCAGATTTAAGAGTCAGAGGTACTGGGGGGTTGGTAAGGAGGAGAGTGTGGAATGTGAAGGTCGAATATAGAGCTGTGGAGAGCCCCATAGTAAAGGGGAAGGCATCAAGGGAGGAAGAAATAAAGAAATAAAGAAAGAACAGGCCAAAAGGTGATCAAGAACAAGAGTGAAAAAGGAAGTGGTCAGCATGGCAGACCAATCCCGTGATTGACATGGCCTTGGATTTGGTCCTCTGGGGATGAAGTGACCTTAGTGCCTGTAGGCTTGGTGGGTGGGGAAGAATCCAGACCACAGTAGGGGTAGGCGTGAGAGGAACCGAGGAAGTGGACTGACAGGTCTAGGGAGTGTCTTAGGATGCGGGAGTCTTGAGCGCTCGGGGATGCCGAATGAGTTACTAGAAAGAAAGGGTTGGTGGATGGACGGATAAACAGACAGATGGAAGCGTGGAAGGGTGCAGGCATGGACGAATGGGTGGGGCATTGTTCTTGTCCTAGAGGAGTTGAGCAAGGCAGGCTCCTTGAACAGGGCAGGGCAGGAGGTGAGCATGGGGGAGATGAAGCTACCTGTTCTGGGTACACAGGAAATTACAAATTACAAAGGATGGCCTGTCTTGAAATAGGAAATGCATTTGTCAGCACTTGTCATCTAAGAGTTGGGGCTGGACCTGGGTGGTAACTTGAGGGGCTTTGGGCTCGGAACTGAGGCCGAGAGCAAAGCAGCTTCCAGCCGAGGCCCAGGGCAAGTTTAAGAGGAGGTGTTGAGGACCCCACAGTCTAATCTGGGGCTGATCTGCACAGTTGGGTAATTTCCCCCAGCTGCAGAGCATGAGAAGAATGCAAGGAAGGGGTGTGGCCAAAGGAGAAGCTAGACAGAGGAGGGGCGGGGGCGGTGAAAGATGAAAGAGAGCTACCTGATTAAGACACCTAACTGGCCCTGGCCAGTGTTGCTAAGTGGTTAGAGTGTTGGCTCAGGCATGGATTCCCAGTCAAGGGGACATACCTAGGTTTCGGGATTCGCCCAGTAGGGCAAGTGGGGGAGGCAACCAGCCAATGGACATCGATGTTTCTCTCTCTCTCTCTCCCCCTCCCTCTCCCTCTCTCTCTCTCTCTCTCTCTCTCTCTCCCTCTCCATTCCTCCCTCCCTCTCTTCCTCCATCCTTCCATCCCTCCCTCCCTCCTCTCCACTCTCTCTGAAAAGCAATGGAAAAAATATCCTCCTGTGAGGATAACAGCAACAACAACAACAACAACAACAAAAAACCACCAAACTTCCTCGTTTCTCAGAAAAAGGACCCAGAGCGATCAGAAACCCACAGGCAACATAGGACATAGGAGCTCATCAGCACATACGAGTGTGAAGAGACCACCCGCAGTCACTGCTGAGAGCAGGACAGCACAGCCAGAGGACTCGGCCTTGGTTTCAGCTGTCATTGAACCTCACCTCTCAGTGCCTCGGCGTCCTGGCCTGTGAATGTGGTTGGAGGTCGAGGTTCTGTGGGCAGTAAATGAGGGAAGTGTTTGTTGCTCCTCTTGTGACGTACACATTCCACTCTTAGACTCCCAGTTAGTGGTCTTCAGGAGCTGAGAGAAAATTGCTTCTCCGTTCCGAGGCCATGTCCAGTTCACCCATGTTCAACACTGCTGATGCCAGTTCGAGATGTCCAGGAAGCAGATCAACCTCGGGGGGAATCTGTGCCTCCTGGGGGCTGCTCACCCCTCTGACCGTCTCTGTCTCTTTTGGCCTCTCACCTGCTTAGCAGGAGCCAGCAGGAAGCGTGTGGATGGATGAGGAGCTGAGATCTGGCTTGCTGCTGGCGCCTGGGCTGGGTCCCCAAGGAAGAGGCCTCTGTGTTCAGAGAGGCTGGGAGCGAGGCTGGGCACCCAGGCCAGCAGACTGTGGTCAGAGAGTGCCTGCTGAGGCTGCGGGTTCTGAGGAGATGGATGAAGGCTGCAGTGGTGGGGAGGAGAGGCCAGGACCCCAGGGAGGTGGGGAGTGGTGGAGGCTGTGGGAGGGAGAGATGGGGAAGGGCGGTAGAGATGGGAGGAGGGGAGGTGGAAGAACCATGGGGGTGGGAGTGGGATTCTGAGGGTCTTGGGAGCAGAGGCCAAGGTGATGGAGCAGCATTCCTCACGGGTGGGAGTGGGAAGGGTGTGGAGGGGTGGGGACTCAGACCACTGGTTGGAGCTGGGAGGGGGAGACTGCAAGGGCTGGGGCTGCCTTGAGAGAATTGTGTGCACCCCGGGCTCCTGCTTCCCCTCCCCCATGTTTCTGCGGGCAGGCCTCCATCAGTGTAAGCTGGCCTTCCTTGGTCCAGGCTGTCTCCTCCTGCCCGTTCCCTCACCTGTTCTATGGGTCATTTGAGCCCAGTATCCCAGTGTCTAGCACTGCCAAGCAAAAATATTTGCTGAATAAATAGACTCGTACAGGAAGGATGAGGTGGCTCGGGGAGGCTTTTGGGCAGAGGACGCTGTGACCACCTCTGAGGGTCTCCTGGCTGTTCCTGGCTGCCAGCAGGCCCCGCTCCCAGGGGCTTCCTTGCTGCCCCTTTCCTGGCTGCTCCAGCTCCAGCCCAGTCTCCCTTCCTCCCTAGATGGTGAGGGGACAGACCTGTTTGCGGTGGCAGTTCATGAGTTTGGCCACGCACTGGGCCTGGGCCACTCCTCTGCGCCTGACTCCATCATGAGGCCCTTTTACCAGGGTCCTGTCGGGGAGCCCACCAAGTACCGCCTGTCCCAGGATGACCGTGAAGGCCTGCAGCAGCTCTACGGTACAGGGAGTTGTGTCGGGGGCGCTCCCCATGTGGCCTCTGCAGCAGCGTTGGGGAACACATGTCTCTCTGACTCTCTCTACAGGGAAAGGACCCCAGACCCCATATGATAAGCCCACAATGAAACCCCTGGCTCCTCCTCCCCCGCCCCCTGCCCTGCCCCCAGGCAGGTGAGTCCTCCTCCAGCTTTGCCCTCTTGGGTGAGCTTCCTGCCCGTGGAGTCCTCTTTGGTGAGAGGGCTTGGTAAGAGTCCCTGCCCCATAGGGCTGTCCTCAAGGTGAAGTACAGACAGGAGGAGCCCTGACCCCTTTCTCCTCACCTCTCCTTTCCTCCTCAGCCCCTCCCTTCCTGTCCCTGATCGATGTGATGGCAATTTTGATGCTATCGCCAACATCCGTGGGGAAACCTTCTTCTTTAAAGGTGAGTCACTCCGGTCTTCCCTGGCCCCGTAGAGTTGGTTTCCTACCCACTTAGGGTGACCCACCAGGCCTGTGGGGTTTCCCAGGATGTGGACTTTCAAGCTGGGTGGGAGTGGCTCCCTGTGGAGCACACCAGTGACTGCCCTTCCCCAATCCCTTACTTTCCCCAGCGCACACTCTTTGAAGCTCACCTGAGCCTCTCCCCCCACCTCCCCCAGGCTATATCCTTGCTTTTTCTCTGAAGCCCTACATTTCTCTCTGTAACTTGCCTCCTGAGCCCACCCAGCCCAGCTGGCTCACTTATCCCAGAGCTCACTTCTACCTGTGTGACTTTCTATATAAACTTTTGCTTGTATTTGAAACACAAACAAACAAAGTGTGGGTGGAGGTAGAAGGAAAGTCCTGGGCCATCTGGTCACCCTAGAGCAGTGGTTCTCAACCTTGGCTGCACATTAGAATCACCTGGGAATCTTTTTAAAATCCTGATTTCTGGGCCCCATCCTCCAGAAATTTTGTTTCTTTGTTATGGGGTGGGGCCACAACATTAGTACAAAGAAACAGAATTTCCGGAGGAGGAGACCCAGAAATCAGGATTTTAAAAAGATTCCCAGGTGATTCTAATGTGCAGCCAAGGTTGAGAACCACAGCCCTAGAGCCACTGGGCCCTTTGATTTTCAGATGGACCTTCCACCCAGCACTAAGTCCCAGCCACACACCCTGGGGGACAAGGCCACTTGCCACCTCATGCTCCAGGCCCATCCCTTCTCCCACAGGCCCCTGGTTCTGGCGCCTCCAGCCCTCAGGACAGCTGGTGTCCCCCCGGCCTGCCAGGCTCCACCGCTTCTGGGAGGGGCTGCCCCCCCAGGTGACTGTCATCCAGGCTGCCTACACCCGGCACCGAGATGGCCGAATCCTACTCTTCAGTGGTGAGTGGGGTGCCCCCCTGGGACGCGCGGGGCGTGGGAGCAGTTGCTCAGCAGGCTCCCTCCTGCAGGCCCGCAGTTCTGGGTGTTCCGGGACCGGCAGCTAGAGGGCGACGCGCGGCCGCTGGCCGAGCTGGGGCTGCCCGCAGGGGAGGAGGTGGACGCCGC
>NW_005356425.1:187547-195402 GCF_000412655.1 Myotis brandtii
GGGCTGGAGGTGGGCCTGGGGGTGCCGAGGAGTCCTCGGGTGGGCGGGGCGGGGGCAGCCGGCACCAGCCCTGCAGCTCTCCGCCCACCTTGCAGGTGCCACCTACTTCTTCAAGGGCGCCCACTACTGGCGCTTTCCCAAGGGCAGCGTCAAGGCCGATCCGGACTCCCCGCAGCCCATGGGCCCCCAGTGGCTGGACTGCCCGGCCCCCAGCGCTGGCCCTCGCTACCCCAGACCCCCCAAAGCGACTCTCAAGCCCGAACCCTGCAATTGTCATTGCGAGATCAACCAGGCCGCTGGGCGCTTGTCCTCGTCTTCGTCGTGGGTGACCCTCCTGCTGCTCCTTCTGCCCCTGCTGGTGGGGGACATCACCTCCCGCTGAGGGGGTCAGGCGGGAGCCGGTTCTCCCACCACCGGCCTGTCCGGGGTGGTGATGGCCTGTCGGGGGTGGTGATCGCTGCCCGGCCCCATCCTCTGTTCCCAGGGCGGGCCCAGCAAGGTGGGTGGAGCTAAGCCCTGGGGGTAGGGGGTGGGGTGGGTGGGACACGAAGGCTGGCCCTGGACCGAACACAGGAAGTGCTCAGCCTCCCCTCCCCCAAACCCGCCTCCACCTGCTTTGGCCCCCAGGATGTGCATTTCCCGGAATGGCTGGCTTTTCTCAGAACACAGCCTGCTGACTCCTTGCAGCGCAAGCCCTGCCTGGCAACAGCGGCTCAGGTGCATGGGTCTTTAGAGGACAGGCCTGATCGGGAGACTGAGCCCCAGCACGTCCCCCCTCCCCCCACTTTTCCAGAAGTGTCTCTCACCCTGTTCGGCTTCCACCAGGTCCCAGTCAACACCACATGGGTGGGGAACTGGGACCCAGTCCTGAGACCACCCCTGGGCACCAGTGCTGCCCGTTCTGGGTGGCACCAATGACCACAAGGGTGACCTTCCACAATCTGGCCCCTGGACCTCCTTGCTGGTCACCACCCTGAATGCAGAACTGTCCCATTCAATAGGACACCCTCCCCATCTTTAAAAACCTCTTTTTGCCTCCACCCGGCGTGTCTGCAGTTCCCTCAAGGAGAACTCCTTCGCTCCTGTCTGCTCAGTGCTGACCACAGACAGTAGATTGAGCAGTCTCTTCACCTGGGGTAGCTGCTTCCTCAGCACTCCTGGCTGATGAGTGGGGAAAACCTGGGCCATCTCATTCATTTCCCACTCTCCCCAGAATTCAGGATCTAAATCAGTGCCCCTGGAACTGTGCTTCTGGAACATTCCACATCAGAATCACCCAGGGAACTTAAAAATGCAAATCCCATGCCCTCACCCTGAATCTTCACTTGGGATGGGACTGTCTTGTGGTTTTCTGTGTCTCTGCCATGTTCTCCCAGGAGCCAACTTTTCATGTCGCCTACAGAGCCAAGCTGATGGCCACAGTTGATAGGGGTCACCCCCATGGTTGGAGTCACTTAGAGGCCTTTTCTTGGGTTGCTATCCACCTCATGCTCCGCAGTGCTACCTAGAGCTGAGGCTGTGGGCTGCAGTCCCAGTGAGCACAGACAGTGCCTGCTGTTTATCAAGGCAAGCAGACCAGTGTGAAGACAACAGCCAGGCACATCTTTGACCTGTCCATGACCTGAGAACTCTAAGCCATCAGAAAAACCACCTCAGGCTCCGTCAGGATCCTGTTAAAGTACAAGGAGGGGGAAAATTATATTTTCAAAGCTTATCAGGTTGGTTTGGCTCAGTGGATAGAGCATCAGCCTGCGGACTGAAGAGTTCTGGGTTTGATTCAAGTCAAGGACACATGCCGGGGTTGGGGGCTTGATCCAGGTAGGGGACATGCAGGAGGCAGCCGATCAGTGATTCTCTTTCATCACTGATGTTTCTATCTCTCCCGCTCCCTCTCTGAAATCAATAAAAATATATTTTTAAAAAAAGAGGTAGCTGGCTCTCGATTTGGTCAGGGCACATGCCCTGGTTGCAGCTCAATCTCTGGTGCAGGGAGGGGGAGGGGGCGTGCAGGAGGCAGCCAATCTGATTCTCTACAGGTAAAGCACCCTAAACCCTATATAATGAGTCCTGATATATTTCTCTCATCAATGTTTCTATCTCTCTTTCCCTCTTCCTCTCTCTCTCAAAAAAAAATCAATAAAAACATTTTTTAAAAATGTGGTACAGTGCCCAATGAAACACAAAATGTCTTCAGATGGTGGCTTTTGTGAGACAGTCATGGAGGAGTGGAGTGTTATGGGGGGTCAGGGAGCCAGGCTTCTGGAGACAAAGCCCAGTAGTAATACTTGTACCTGAAGCAGAAGCAGCTCCCTTCTCTCCCACCCTGGAATTCAAAGACAGCTCAGGGAAGGATCTGGACTTCCTAGGTGTGGAAGGGGTTTCAGACAATTGAATGGGTTTTTTAAGGGACAGGGAGATGGCAGCTGAGGTCCAGCTAACCCAAGTGAGACTTTCACTAAGGAAGTGCGATGTATAGGTCTGTCCTTATGGGGCTCATGAGTGGCCTCTCAGGGGCCAGGTTCTCTTTGAGGATCTTAGGGGTTGAATTGTGTTCCTCCACAAATTCATATGCTGAAGCCCTAACCCCCAGTACTTCAGAATATCACCTTAGCAGGAGACAGGGTCTTTATGAAGGGAATCAGGTAAAATGAGGTCACTAGGGTAGGCCCTAATCCAATAGAACCAGTGTCCTCATAAAAGTGGGAAGTTAGTAGCCAGGCATGGATACAGGGAGAATGCCATGTGAACATGAAGACGGCATCTACAAACCTAGGAGCCTTCCCTTGCAGCTTCAGAAGGAACCAACTCTGCCAACAGCTTGATTTAGACGTCTAGCCCCCAGAACTGTGAGGAAATCAGTTTGTGTTGTTTAGCCACCCAGTCTGTGGTGTGTTGTTCTGGCAGCCCTGGGACACTAACACAGAGGGCAGACAGTGGCTGTGCTGAGCTGTGTGGGGCTTTGGCCCAGAGTTGGGTGTTAGGGAAGAGCTGAGAGGTGAGCAAGGCTATGTGTGACAAAGCCACCACAGGGGTCTTGCAGGTCTTGCCATGTCCTGAGCCTGTCGCTGCTATCAAACCTCTGGACTCTGAAGCTGGGGTGCACTCTGTTCGAGGGACCTGGTGGACATTCCAGACGTTCCCCTCCACCTTGACTCCCCAGCGGGAAGCTCTTTATTCTGGAAGCTCTGAGAAATGGTCCAACCTGCTTTTGAAATCTGCCCTTTCCTCTTCCCCTCCTCTGTCTCAGGCTGATGAGGAGATGAGGAGGAGGCCCATTCCTGGTCTCAGAGATTCCCTGGTTCAGAGAGTGGAGGAGCCATGGTCAGAGTTTAGGGATGTGCCCTCCCTTCCCTGAGCCCTTCGCCCTCTCCCTTCCTGTCTTTCCTCCTTCTCTATTTTTGTCTCATCCCCTCCCCCCACCCCACAATGTCAGTTAGCCCTACTTTATTCTCTAGGACAGGTCACCCTCCCTCTCCTCTGCTGCTCTGAAATCAGCTGACCTCCCTCTGTTGAAGAAACCTCAGCTGGTTCTGTGCTGGGAGGATGAGGAAGAATGTGATTGGCTCAGTGGGGGCCTTAAAAAGAGCTGCAACCAAAGGGATTCTGTAGAAGAGGCTGCTTCTCTGAAACACTTCTCATACCTGTTCCTCGCCATCAGGCCACAGCCCTCTGAAACCTGAAAGGTCACCCTCCCCCACCTCTCCCACCCCCCAGGCCCTCCTCTGCTGCTCTGAAATCAGCTGACCTCCTCTGGTGCAGAAACCTCAGAAACCTCAGCTAGCTCTGTGCTGGGAGGATGTGGGAGAGAAGGTGATTGGCTCAGTGGGGGCCCCAAAAGGAGCTGCAGCCAAAGGGATTCTGTAGAAGAGGCTGCTCCTCTGAAACACTTCTCATACCTGTTCCTCGCCATCAAGCCACAGCCCTCTGAACCCTGAGCAACCATGGGCTTCGCCAAGGTGAGTGAGAGCAAATGATGAGGGGACAGTAGGCCCTGGAATCCCATTTCCCACTGTGTGTTTTTTCCCCTCTCCCACCAGTGCAGCCCCACCCTAGCTGAATCTCTACATGCACCCAGCTCTGTTCCATTCTCCCGGGCCATGGGGAGACCCCTGGAAGCAGGGTGTCATGAGAATGTGACCTGTATGGTCATCGTGATGGCCCTGAGCCTGGTTGATTAAATGCTATCCTGGCACCAAACTGAAATTCTGAATAATTCTTGACAAAGGCCCCACAGTTTCATTTTGTGCTCAGCCTTTCACTTCATGTAGCAGGTTCTGATTGTGGGGCCAAAACTCATGTCCGGGAGAGAAATTATGGGGGCAACTCTGTGTGTATGAGAAGAGGGGTGTGTGTGTGTGTGTGTGTGTGTGTGTGTGTGTGTGTGAGACTGAGAAACAATGAGTCTTATGGGACAAAGTGTTACTTTAACAATTAGACCTGACATATTTGTGGGAAGAGCTGGAGAATGGAGGGTCTATAGGTGAGAAGAAACACCAATCCCAGTAGATCCTTTATATCTTAATACCCTGAAGGTGGGAGGTGGGAGGTGGGCAGTGCTTTCCTGGAAACTTAAAAATCCTCTCAGGTGCCTGGGCCAGCAGCCCAGTACTGGCATTGGCCTCAGTGTCTATTCCTCCTTTTTGTGGTGCCTTCCAACCTCCCCACACCCTACCATCGCCCCCAGCCCCACCCGCATTCTAACCATGAGGTTGAGCTGATGCTCCAGGATGCTTTGGGATGGTGACCAAGGGATCGTGGAATCATCGTTGAGGAATAAAGTGATCCAGGGCTCAGTGACCAGATTGGGGCCATAAGGTGGAGACTCTTGAGGAAGTCTATGGGGTACTCCCTGCCTCGTTGGTTGAGCCAAGGGGTTAGGGGTGAAAGGGGCCTGGGGTGCTGTGGGCCTGCAAGGTCAGCAGTCAGGAAGAGCAGCTGGATGTAGGCACCGCTGTGTCTGTCCCCTCCTCAGAGAGGGATGGCCACTGCCAATTCCTCCCTCAGCCAACTCTCACCAGTACCATAGAGGGTTGGGTATCTGGGAACCAGATTGCCCTGCACACTCCAGAACAATGTTCATACTTGTACGCTTGTGTGTCATGGTAAGTGTGAGTGTGTGAGCATGTGTACCACAGGTCTGGGAGTTGGTAAGTCATATAAGATCAATGTCACTGTTACCTCCACAGACATCCATAAGAAACTGAGGAGTGAAATGGTAAGAAGCTCTTCCCCATGTTTAGATAGGGTGTGGGCGGGGGCCTGGGTTTTACTGTGGGAGGGTAAGAATGTTCTGGCCCTCCTGGGGTCCAGGAGGGAGAAGGATCAGATCTCTTTGTCCCAACTCTATCTCTTTTTACAGCTCAAGGCTGTAAACACATTCTGTGATAAAGTCAAACCCGAAGAAGAGGACCAGGTGGGTCAGGGTTCCCACTCCTGTGCTCTGCACAATTTGGGTGGGGTAGTTTCACAATGATGATGATAATGACAATGATGATGATGATGAAGGTGCCACCTCAGGTTGGCTCATTCCTTACACTAGACAAAGTTCACACCTGCGTGGCAGGTGAGTACACAGGTGGGGGATAGGAAGGCCCAGGGAGCTTGAGAGGCGTCATAGTCATAGGTATACTGATGACAGAGCAGGTCCCCAGGCACATGGCTGGACCAGTTATGGGGAGATGGCAAGCTGAGAACAGGGGATAAGACTGAAAGTGAGGGAGGCCAGAGGAATTTAAACAAAGTCATTTTTTCCCAACAGGTCCACATATGCCTAGAAGAGCTGGAGGTGAGTTTTGACCTCGCCCCTCCCCCAAAGCTCAGTCCCCAGGAGTTTGGCCGGGCCAGGTTATTGGGGTGAGCTTTGGCTCCCTTGGAGGTCACAGTGGGGACTACAGACCACAGCAGGCAGGAGCAGGTCTGCAGCCTCCACACCCTCTTCTCCTCAGAACAACTTCAATGAGGCTGCGCTGGATACCGTATTTGCTCACTGTGAGAACAACCAGGTGAGTCTGAGGCTCCTGTCACAGCCCTCTGTGCTTCCCCTTCACCCCTAATCGCTTGTGATGTTAGCACTGCCATGTGCATACACAGCCCCTGAGTGGGGTGGGGGTGGCGGGGTGGCTGGCACCAGCTCCTGACCTCCCCACCCAGCACACAGTGGCCAAAGCCCTGCCCTCAACTTCATGTGTTAATGAGGAACCCCCTGGGCCTGGTGCTGGCCTCAGAGGCCAGTCAGCCAACAAGCAGGTACGACCATCGTGGTTTAGCTACAAAGGGGAGTTGGGGCGCTGAACCTCCGCGAGAAGTCTTTGTCTGTGGACTGCAGGCAGCTCCCTGTGTGAGCTTCTGTCAGGACCTGGTCGGACCCTACACATGCCCCATCCCCACAGGAATCTACTCCCTTACTTCCGGAGCAGCAGCAGGAACTGCGTAACAGGGTCCGTAGCAGAGTCCGCCCTGGACAGAAACCAGGCCCGGAGTGGGACCCTGAGCCAGAAGGATCGCACAACCAAAGTCCAGGTGATTTTGAGAGAATGTTAATTAAAGCTGGGGACAGTGAATCTGGGTGATTCAACATGGCCATAGAGATAGTACGTCTCTATTTACTTGAATTTCAAGTGTTTCTTACACGTTCCTAATCATTTCCCGGGAGTATCATTGTGTATTTTAAGAGTTTTTCCACAATTAGACAGTTTTCTTAGCAGTATATACATGAATCTTCAGGATTCAACTGTTTTATAAAAAATAAATAAATAAAATAAATAAATAAATAAATAAATAAATAAATAAATAAAATAAAGCTGGGGACAGTGAAATGAGGAGGACTTCGGATAGAAGAAGCACCAGCAGAGAGCCTAGGCGGGGCTCCTTTGGCTCTCTGGAAATTTAGAGAAAAGGGGGGCCTTGGAGACAGGTTTGGGGGGGTCAGTCCAGATGAGCTGCTGCTGCTCACTGCTCCCCTGGTTGCAAGTCTCCTGGGGACCCAGGGTTTAGGCGATGCATGCCTGAAAGGGAAGAAAGGTGTGGGCTTGCTCCTGGGTCCTTTGTCTTAAGGGTTTAAAGGCTGGGCGTTTAGAGGAGGTCTTGGGGAAGGATCTCGATAGAATATTCATCAGCTTTATGCTGATGTGCCAAAATGAGATGTGTTCCTTTAACTTATCTGTGCTTGGGTTTGTTTGGCACTAATTAGATTTCTGCTATCTATCTCCCTGAGTGGGGTGATTTAAGCTATTTATTCCCTGTTTTGGGAGGAGAAGTATGAGCCTCTTAGTCTTTTTTTTTAATCCTCACCTGAGGATATGTTTATTGATTTTAGAGAGAGAGGAAGGGGGAGAGAGATAGAGAGAGAGAGAGAAGGAGAGAAACATCTATGTGAGAGAGAAACATTAATTGGTTGCCTCTTGTATTGCTTTGAATAGAGATTGAACGTGCAAGCTAGGTATGTCCCCTGACTGGGAATCGAACCCACAACCTGTGTTGGTGTACGGGATGATGCTCTAAACCAGTGACGGCGAACCTTTTGAGCTCGGCTTGTCAGCATTTTGAAAAACCCTAACTTAACTCTGGTGCTGTATCACATACAGAAATTTTTTAATATTTGCAACCATCTACACTAATAAAAGACAAACATGCAAATTGACCATACCTTTGCTATGCCTTAAGCCACGCCCACCAGCCAATCAGAGCGACTATATGCAAATTAACCTAACCAAGATGGTGGCCGGCAGCCACGGAGCTGGAGCAAGCAGGAGGCTTGGTTGCCCCAGTGATGGAGGAAGCTAAGCTTCCCACCTGCCGCGGCCGGCTCTGAGCTCCACTCAAGGCAACAAAGTTTCAATTATAGAAGATAAATAAA
>NW_005356425.1:196441-203086 GCF_000412655.1 Myotis brandtii
TTAGGGAAGACAGGATTTTGCAATGTACTAGTATTAGTTGGCTGTAAAGGCTTGGTTGTTTAATCATCTGTCTCAGTTTCCCTATTCCACTTGCCCTGGCTTCCTAACTAGTCTCTCTCACAGGGGCCCAGAAGCCTTGGGAGAGCTTTTGTGAATGGATAATGAGGTTGTTCCAAAAGATGCTAAGTCGACTGCAGAAGATGTGGCAGGACGTGGTGGCCTGGGTGCAGGAGAAGTGGGCCTCCTTTGTCAGCGTGGTGAAGTCCATCTGGATCGACATTAAGGATTTCTGCTCCCGTGTGGCACAGTACTTCTCAAGTTAATTCCTGGTCTAAAGAGTCCCATGAGGTACTGGAGGAGCTCAGTCACACCTCCCAGCCCTTTGATTCCCCCCCACTCCTTCTCAGAAAGAATCTTCTGAAGTAACATTTGCTTTCCTGCTCACCCTTGACCCATCCTCGACAACCTCCCTCACTTCCACCCTGTTCACAGCCTCTCCATCTAGCTTGCCTGGGTTTCGTTCTCTTGCTACAGCATTTTATTAAACGTTGGTTGGCCTGGGGAGGGGGCAGGAGTGGGTGGAGGAGGTCAATGGGGAAAAGGGAGCTCTGTAATACTTTCAACAATAAAGGTAATTTGCTTCAAAAGTTGATTGAACCAAGTTGAGTGCCCGTCTGGATGGGTGGCAGGGTGCTCAGTGGTTACAGGGAGAGGCTGTGCAACAATCAGATGGATCTAGGCCTGGATCTCGGCTCTGGTGAGAAAGGAGAAGCCACCTGACCTCTCTGATCTGTAGACAGGGCCCTGGTCACACTGGCCACGGATTATAATGAGCACAGGAGGATTTCAGCCTGTGCACGGCTTCTCGCAGGGCCTGGCACATCGTAAGTGCTCCATAGCTGCCCGTTCCTGAACGCAAGGAGCTCAGGCCTGAGGGACTTTGGCCCCTTTTCTTTTCCTGACCACCCTCTTTGGGCCTTCATCACTGGGGCAGGGCTGGGCCTCTGAAACGCCTTCATCTTTCTTCCAAGATCAGAGGCCCAGGGACTGGGGCAGTGGTGGTGTAGGGAGCAGGCAGAGTGCACTTCTGTGTGAGCCTGGAAGGAAGGCAGAGTAGGGAGGGGGCAGCCATCTGATCTCTGGGCTGGCCACCTCACCTGGGACTGCAAATGCAGAGACTGGGGAGAGCCTGGAGCAAGGCCTGAGGCCTGAGGGGGGCAGCACTGCTCACCATCTATGAGGCCAAATGCCTCCCACCCCCCAGCCCTGACTTCCTGCTCCAGGCAGATGCATACAGACCCGCTTTGCATTCAGGGGTGACAGGCAGCAAACAGCAGTTGCTGAGATGAGATGAAGGTGGGGCTGACCTGAAGCGGGAAGAAAAGGGAGGAAGTGGGCCTGATGAAGAGCAAGCACACCAGCAGTGGGTGTGTGGCAGGTGGGGGGCGGGAGGGGACGGAGCCAGGAGACCTGAAGGATGGGGGCATTTCTGTGGGTCAGTATCCTGCACCCTCCTCTGCCAGCTTCACACCCTTTGGCTGGTAGGAACATCTTGATTCCTAGGAGGAGCTCCCGGTAAGGGCCAGCTGTCAGTCCTGCAAGAGGAGCAATGGCTGGACCCAGACCCTTCTGGTAGCTTCTCAGTGATCCCAATAATGCTGAGGGACCCGGCCCCAGCAGGGAGGGCACGAGTGGCAAGGATCTTCCTCACCTTTGGCCCTGGCCCCTACCTTCCTGAGGAAGAAGGCAGCCCCTCTGAGAGTTCCTTTTAGCAGAGCCCCACCCGTGCTCACATCCTATCCTCCTTCACTTCCAGGGGACCCTCTGACATGTCTTCACACGGTAAGGCCCATCTCTGGCCTGAATTCCCCGGCTCCAAGGGCTGCCCACTGCAGGTCCTGACCAGCCTTCACTTACCCTTGGCCATATCCTCACCTCACGTCCCAGGCACCATTCTTTTTTTTTTCCTTTATGTTTCTATAGATTTTTAAAAACATATGTTTTTATTGATTTCAGAGAGGAAGGGAGAGGGAGAAAGAGGTAGAAACATCCATGATGAGAATTATTGATCAGCTGCCTCCTGTACATACCCTACTGGGAATCGAGCCCACAACCCAGGCATGTGCCCTGACCAGGAATCGAACCGTGACCTCCTGGTTCATAGGTTGATGCTCAACCACTAAGCCACGCCACGCCAGCTGGGCTCTTTTAGAGATTTATGGATTTTTTAGAGAGAGAGGAAGGGAGAGATAGAAGCATCAATGAGAAGGAAACAAAGGGAGAGATAGAAGCATCAATGAGAAGGAAACATTGATCAGCTGCCTCCTGCACGCCCCCTACTGGGGATGGAGCCTGCAACCTGGGCATGTGCCTTAACTGGGAATCGAACAGGTTGGTTCATGAATCAACTTCTGAGCCACACCAGCTGGGCATCAGTCACCATTCTTGTTCTTTCAAACCCTGTCCCTGAATTTCCCAAGTGACCCTGTATCAAACCACTGACCTCTGCTCATGCCCTCCCACTTAATTCCTCTAACAGAAAAAACTGTCCCCCTGTGCTAATGCCACCAGGAGCTTTGTGCCCATCAATCCCTTGAGGTCACCTCCTGGCTCACCTCCCAGTCTTGCCTCCTTTCAGTCCAGTAGCCAAGCTCTAAATGCTTTCATTGTTAAAAATGAAATAACTCCCGGCCTGAAAATCTCCTGTGTTCCCCATGTGAGTGAAGCCCAACCCTGGCCTGTAAGGCTCTGCCTGCATCATAGGTCCCTGCAGACCCCCCTCCTGGACAACGTTCTTTAGCTGCCTGCCAAGCCTCGCCCATCTCAGGGCCTTTGCCCATGCTGTTCCCTCTGTGCGGGAGGCCTTCCCACTCTCCTGAGGCTGCCTCCCTCCCTCTATTGGAGTCTTTGTTCCCCTCAATAGCCCACACAGTCCCTGGCACACAGTAGGTGCTCAATCAATAATAAGCTTTCAATGCCGTGGGTTCTCCCAGCTCCTCTCAGTCTCCTGGTTGACCAATCCTTCCTCTTTGAAATTTCTCCCCCTGGGGTTTTTCATAAGTTAAATGTGTTGTGTGACATCTGGTGGCTCTCTATATCCCAATCTTCCTCCCAACCCCCAAAATGCTGACCTTTGCTAGACTCAGAGCTTTCCCACCCACCTCCCTTAGTCCCCTGAGCCATGGTGAATAAGTTCTCTAACTTTCTACAAAAACTTGTTAAAGAGCAGTTATGTGTCAAGTGGGGTGGAGGGGCCACAGAAACTCAGACACAGCATTTTTGTGGGTGAAAAGCCACAGACAACAACAGGAAGTTCTGATGTGCTGTGGAGCTGGGGTGGGCTGTCTTCGTCTCCTGTATTTCTTTTTCATAATTTGTGTATTTTAATGTTTTTTTAAATTGATTTCAGAGAGAGAAAGGGAGAAGGAGAGAGAGATAGAAACATCAGTCGGCTGCCTCCTACAGCCCCCTACTGAGCATTAAGCCTGCAACCTAGGGAATTGAACTGGTGACCTCCTGGTGCATGGACCAACACTCAACCATTGGCCAGGCTCTCCTGTAATTTTATTAGAAATCACATGATTTAGTCTGTCCAGCATAGTTCAGTGGTTGAGCATCGACCTATGAACCAGAGGTCACTGTTCGATTCCCGGTCAGGGCACATGCCCGAGTTGTGAGCTCGATCCCTAGTAGGGGACATGAAGGAGGCAGCCAATCAGTGATTCTCTCTCATCATTGATGTTTCTATTTCTCTCTCCCTCGCCCCTCCTCTCTGGAATCAATATATTTTTTAAAAGGTAAGACATTTCCAAATAAAAAATTTCAAAATTATATTAATTGACTACTGCTGTTCTATGACTATAGAACTCTATCCCGGAAGGCATACAATGTAATATCAAAACTGAGAAGAGAGAGAGAAAAAAAAAGGATAAAACAAACTGAGAAGAGCAAATTGGTTCCAATTTGAGCAACAAAGGGTTTGATGGGCAGTGGCCGCCTCGCTGTGTAGAGAAGGGTCACCAGGCTCAATTTGGCCTCATCAAGGAAATCCCTGAGCTGTGCTTGCCATGGGCGCTGAGAGCAAGGCCAGAGGGAGATTTGCATTTGACATCCCGAATCTCACCCAGAGCTTTCACTTTGAAGAGAAGGAATGTGATGGCCACAAAAGCCACCTTCTTTGCCATTTTAGTTTAGTCTCAAGTCAGCATCTAAGGCAAATATAAAGGCATTTTAATATTTTGGATGATTTTTTTGAAATTATTTCTTTCAATCCTTGTTATCAATACAGAGCCGACTTCATTTTGCTTTCCTCTCTGGCATTATCATCAAGTTAGTGAATGTAATTCCTTTTTTCATCCTCAGTTCTTTCTGCACTCTGCCTTTAATTTTTTTCTTTAGACCAGCGATTTTCCATCTTCTTTATCCGATGGCACACATAAATTACTAAAATCCTGCGGCACACCAAAAATATATTTCTTGCCCATCTGACCAAAAAATAGGTATAATTTTAATTCATTCACATTGGATGGCTATTGTGTTGGATGCTGTCACTTTTTTATTTGACAATCTAAAGGAAAAGAGGTCAGTGCCCATGACTACATAGTCAGGTATTGCACGTTGTAAAACTTTTTGCAGCACACCAGTTGAAAATCGCTGGCCTAGACACTTCTGGTCACACGTAGACATTTATCCAATTGTCTCTCTTTTGACCAAATATTTTTCTCTTCTCTTTTTTTGTTTTATTCCTGATTAAGAGAAAACTACCAGTATTCTAACAGATATTAAGTTCTAGTAGCCAGTTAATGAATGATGAACTTTAACACTCATTAAGTACAAGCGTCAGCTTTACTAAAAAACAACACAAGCAACACACACAAAGAAAACTGTCCAGCCCTAGTCAGTTTGGCTCAGTGGATAGAGCATTGGCCTGCGGACTGAAGAGTCCCAGGTTTGATTCCAGTCAAGGGCAAATGCCCGGGGTTGCGGGCTCGATCCCCAGTAAGGGGCGTGCAGGAGGCAGCCGATCAATGATTCTCTCTCATTGATGTTTCTATCTCTCACTCCCTCTGAAATCAATAAAAATATATTTAAAAAAGAAAAGAAACAAAACCTGTCCAGCCCAGCCGGATAGTTCAGTTGGTTAGAGTGTCAGCCCAATAGGTCAAGGTTGCAGGTTCGATCCCCAGTCAGGGCACATACAAGAATAAACCAATGAATGCCTAAATAAGTGGAACAACAAATCCATGTTTCTCTCTCCCTTTGTCTCTCTCAAATAAAAAAAGTCCTGGAGTTGGCTGGAACATCGTCACTGTTAGGGTCACCAAAGGAGGAACGCACGAGGCCCAAAGGGGTAAAGAATTATGAATTTATTAGGTCACTGGAAAACCAGATGGGCTGAGCCCCAAAATGGCACCAGCACCCGGGGACTGGGAGTCAGCGATTCTAAAGGATTCTAGGCGGGCATTTTCTGGGCAGAGAATTCCCTGGGCGGGTCCTGAGGGGAGAGATAATGGTCTTAGCAAGTGGAATGTGGTCTCAGCAAGTGCTAAGCAAGAGGGAATGACTGTTGTGAAGTGGCCTAAAGGCCAGCTCCCAGGGGAGGGTCTCCATTCAATTATTCCATCAGATCTAACAGCCACGCACACCTGGTCAAGGCACATACCTGGGTTGTGGGTTCAATCCCTAGTCAGGGTGCAGATGGAAGGCAACCACCAATGGTTCTCTCTCATATCCATGTTTCTCTCCCTTCCTTTCTCTAAAAAATTCAAGTAAAAAAAAACTGCCCATGGGAGGGGGAGACAGGTCAAGAATGCCTGATGGGTGGGAAAAAGAAGGTGGGGGGCACACTGACAATCTAGCTTTGGGTTGCAGTGGTTCTCAACCTGTGGGTCGAGACCCCTTTGGGGGTCTAACGACCCTTTCACAGGGGTCACCTAAGACCATGCTGCATATCAGATGTTTACATTAAGATTCATAACATAGCAACATTACAGTTATGAAGTAGCAACGAAAATAATTTTATGGTTGGGTCACAACATGAGGAACTGTATTTAAAGGGCCAGAGGTACAGAACCACTGGTTTAGAGGATTATAAGTGGTGAGGGGCCCCCAGCTGATAACCTGACTTAGCTGCAGGCAGGTTTCGTTTCACCTGCTAGCATTTCCCATTTGAATTAGTTACCAACATTCCCAAACAGTTTCCCATAATCATCCAGAAACTGGGACTTTAAATTTTATTCAATCTTAATTAATTTAAAGAGCCACCTATGGCTAGAGGATACTGTATTGGACAGCACAGATAGGGTCCACTCCAGAGCAGAAGAAATTCCAGGGTGAGGTTCCTTGGCCCTGCCCACGGCTGGCTGTGACAGAGCCACCTCCTCTCTCACACAGCCCACTCCGGGCCTTCTGGGGAGGGGGGAGGGAGAAAGCCCCAGTGTGACAGTCAGGAGGGTGATAGGTGTCTTTAGGGTAAATGTAAAAAAAAAAAAGAGGAGCTCTAGCCGGTTTGGCTCAGTGGGTAGAGCGTTGGCCTGTAGACTGAAGGATCCTGGCTTTGATTCTGGTCAAGGGCACGTACCATGGTTGAAGCTCCTCCCTGGCCTGGGCCCTGGTCAGGGCACGTGCAGGAGGCAACCAATTGAT
>NW_005356425.1:205951-213217 GCF_000412655.1 Myotis brandtii
GGGCTGGAGGTGGGCCTGGGGGTGCCGAGGAGTCCTCGGGTGGGCGGGGCGGGGGCAGCCGGCACCAGCCCTGCAGCTCTCCGCCCACCTTGCAGGTGCCACCTACTTCTTCAAGGGCGCCCACTACTGGCGCTTTCCCAAGGGCAGCGTCAAGGCCGATCCGGACTCCCCGCAGCCCATGGGCCCCCAGTGGCTGGACTGCCCGGCCCCCAGCGCTGGCCCTCGCTACCCCAGACCCCCCAAAGCGACTCTCAAGCCCGAACCCTGCAATTGTCATTGCGAGATCAACCAGGCCGCTGGGCGCTTGTCCTCGTCTTCGTCGTGGGTGACCCTCCTGCTGCTCCTTCTGCCCCTGCTGGTGGGGGACATCACCTCCCGCTGAGGGGGTCAGGCGGGAGCCGGTTCTCCCACCACCGGCCTGTCCGGGGTGGTGATGGCCTGTCGGGGGTGGTGATCGCTGCCCGGCCCCATCCTCTGTTCCCAGGGCGGGCCCAGCAAGGTGGGTGGAGCTAAGCCCTGGGGGTAGGGGGTGGGGTGGGTGGGACACGAAGGCTGGCCCTGGACCGAACACAGGAAGTGCTCAGCCTCCCCTCCCCCAAACCCGCCTCCACCTGCTTTGGCCCCCAGGATGTGCATTTCCCGGAATGGCTGGCTTTTCTCAGAACACAGCCTGCTGACTCCTTGCAGCGCAAGCCCTGCCTGGCAACAGCGGCTCAGGTGCATGGGTCTTTAGAGGACAGGCCTGATCGGGAGACTGAGCCCCAGCACGTCCCCCCTCCCCCCACTTTTCCAGAAGTGTCTCTCACCCTGTTCGGCTTCCACCAGGTCCCAGTCAACACCACATGGGTGGGGAACTGGGACCCAGTCCTGAGACCACCCCTGGGCACCAGTGCTGCCCGTTCTGGGTGGCACCAATGACCACAAGGATGACTTTCCACAATCTGGCCCCTGGACATCCTTGCTGGTCACCACCCTGAATGCAGAACTGTCCCATTCAATAGGACACCCTCCCCATCTTTAAAAACCTCTTTTTGCCTCCACCCCGAGTGTCTGCAGTTCCCTCAAGGACAGTGGTTCTCAACCTTCCTAATGCTGCGACCCTTTAATACAGTTCCTCATCTCGTGGTGCCCCCCAACCATAAAATTATTTTTATTGCTACTTCATAACTGTAATTTTGCTTCTATTATGAATCATAATGTAAATATCTGATATGCAGGATGTATTTTCATTGTTACAAATTGAACATAATTAAAGCATAGTGATTAATCACGAAAACAATATGTAATTATATATGTGTTTTCCGATGTTCTTAGGCGACCCCTGTGAAAGGGTCTTTCGACCCCCAAAGGTGTCGAGACACACAGGTTGAGAACCGCTGTTCAAAGAGAACTCCCTCGCTCCTGTCTGCTCAGTGCTGACCATAGACAGTAGATGAAGCAATCTCTTCACCTGGGGTCGCTGCTTCCTCAGCACTCCTGGCTGATGAGTGGGTGAAACCTGGGCCATTTCATTCATTTCCCACTCTCCCCAGAATTCAGGATCTAAATCAGTGCCCCTGGAACTGTGCTTCTGGAACATTCCACATCAGAATCACCCAGGGAACTTAAAAATGCAAATCCCATGCCCTCACCCTGAGTCTTCACTTGGGATGGGGCCAGAAGTCTGCATTTGAACAAGCTGGGGTGGGGGTGGGATGGCCTGATGGGCCAGGAGGCTGTCTTGTGGTTTTCTGTGTCTCTGCCATGTTCTCCCAGGAGCCAACTTTTCATGTCGCCTACAGAGCCAAGCTGATGGCCACAGTTGATAGGGGTCACCCCCATGGCTGGAGTCACTTAGTGGCCTTTTCTTGGGCTGCTGTCCAGCCTCATGATCCACAGTGCCACCTGGAGCTGAGGCTGTGGGCTCCAGTCCCAGTGAGTACAGACAGTGCCTGCTGTTTATCAAGGCAAGCAGACCAGTGTGAAGACAACAGCCAGGCACATGTTTGACCTGTCCATGACCTGAGAACTCTAAGCCATCTGAGGCTCTGTCAGGATCCTTTTTAAGTACAAGGAGGGGGAAATTTGTATTGTAAAAGCTTATCAGGTTGGTTTGGCTCAGTGGATAGAGCGTCAGCCTGCGGACTGAAGAGTTCTGGATTTGATTGTGGTCAAGGACACATGCCCGGGTTGTGGGCTTGATCCCGGGTAGGGGGCATGCAGGAGGCAGCCAATCAGTGATTCTCTCTCATCACTGATGTTTCTATGTCTCCCTCTCCCTTCCTCTCTGAAATCAATAAAAATATATTTTAAAAAAAGAGGTAGCTTTTTGGTCAGGGCACATGCCCTGGTTGCAGGCTCAATCTCTGGTGGGAGGTGTGCAGGAGGCAGCCAATCTGACTCTCTCTACAAGGAAAGCACCCTGAACTCTATATAATGAGCCGTGATGTATTTCTCTCATCAATGTTTCTATCTCTCTTTCCCTCTTCCTCTCTCTCTCAAAAAAAAAATCAATAAAAACATTTTTTTTAAAGTGGTACAATGCACAATAAAACACAAAATGTCTTCAGATGGTGGCTTTTGTGAGACAGTCATGGAGGAGTGGAGTGTTATGGGGGGTCAGGGAGCCAGGCTTCTGGAGACAAAGCCCAGTAGTAATACTTGTACCTGAAGCAGAAGCAGCTCCCTTCTCTCCCACCCTGGAATTCAAAGACAGCTCAGGGAAGGATCTGGACTTCCTAGGTGTGGAAGGGGGTTTCAGACAATTGAATGGGTTTTTAAGGGACAGGGAGATGTCAGCTGAGGTCCAGCTAACCCAAGTGAGACTTTCACTAAGGAAGTGCGATGTATAGGTCTGTCCTTATGGGGCTCATGAGTGGCCTCTCAGGGGCCAGGTTCTCTTTGAGGATCTTAGGGGTTGAATTGTGTCCCTCCACAAAGTCGTATGATGAAGCCCTAACCCCCGGTACTTCAAAATATCACCTTACTAGGAGACAGGGTCTTTATAAAAGGAATCAGGTTAAATGAGGTCACTAGGGTAGGCCCTAATCCAATAGAACCAGTGTCCTCATAAAAGTGGGAAGTTAGTAGCCAGGCATGGATACAGGGAGAATGCCATGTGAACATGAAGACGGCATCTACAAACCTAGGAGCCTTCCCTTGCAGCTTCAGAAGGAACCAACTCTGCCAACAGCTTGATTTAGACGTCTAGCCCCCAGAACTGTGAGGAAATCAGTTTGTGTTGTTTGGCCACCCAGTCTGTGGTGCATTGTTCTGGCAGCCCTGGGTCACTAATACAGAGGGCAGACAGTGGCTGTGCTGAGCTGTGTGGGGCTTTGGCCCAGAGTTGGGTGTTAGGGAAGAGCTGAGAGGTGAGCAAAGCTATGTGTGACAAAGCCACCTCAGGGGTCTTGCAGGTCTTGCCATGTCCTGAGCCTGTCACTGCTATCGAACCTCTGGACTCTGAAGCTGGGGTGCACTCTGTTCGAGGGACCTGGTGGACATTCCCGACATTCCCCTGCACCTTGACTCCCCAGTGGGAAGCTCTTGATTCTGGAAGCTCTGAGAAATGCTCCAACCTGCTTTTGAAATCTGCCCTTTCCCTCTGCCCCTCCTCAGTCTCAGGCTGATGAGGGGCTGAGGAGGAGACCCATTCCTGGTCTCAGAGATTCCCTGGTTCAGAGAGTGGAGGAGCCACCCTCAGAGTTTAGGGATGTGCCCTCCCTTCCCAGAGTCCTTTGCCTCCCCCTTCCTGTCTTTCCTCCGTCTCTATTTTTGTCTCATCCCCTCCCCCCACTCCACACTGTCAGTCAGCCCTACTTTATTCTCTAGGGCAGGTCACCTTCCCCCACCTCTCCTACCCCCCAGGCCCTCCTCTGCTGCTCTGAAATCAGCTGACCTTCTGGTGCAGAAACCTTAGGAACTCTGCTAGCTCTGTGTTGGAAGGATGTGGAAGAAGGTGATTGGCTCAGTGGAGGCCTTAAATGAGCTGCAACCAAAGGGATTCTGGAGAAGAGGCTGCTCCTCTGAAACACTTCTCATACCTGTTCCTCGCCATCAAGCCACAGCCCTCTGAACCCTGAGCAACCATGGGCTTCGCCAAGGTGAGTGAGAGCAAATGATGAGGGGACAGTAGGCCCTGGAGTCCCATTTCCCACTGTGTGTTTGTTCCCCTCTCCCATCAGTGCAGCCCCACCCTAGCTGATCTCTACATGCACCCAGCTCTGTTCCATTCTCCTGGGCCATTGGGAGACCCCTAGAAGGAGGGTGTCATGAGAATGTGACCTGTATGGTCATTGTGATGGCCATGAGCCTGGTTGGTTGAATGCTATCCTGGCACCAAACTAAAATTCTGAATAATTCTTGACAAAGGCCGCACAATTTCATTTTGTGCTCAGCCTTTCACTTCATGTAGCAGGTTCTGATTGTGGGGCCAAAACTCATGTCTGGGAGAGAAATTATGGGGGCAACTCTGTGTGTATGAGAAGAGGGTTGTGTGTTGTGTGTGTGTGTGTGTGTGTGTGTATATGTGTGTGATTGAGAAACAATGAGTCTTATAGTGTGGCCGAAGACCAAGGAAATACTAAGCACGCTTCCTAGAGAAAGGGAGGGACCCCGTTTATTAACACTAGTGGACTCCGGGAATAATTTCCAAATCAGAGTGAAGTAATGCGCAGAGGGCTTCACTTTTTATAACCTTCTGGGGTCTTTGTCTTGCAGATATGGTTCCGCCTCCTTTCTTGGGCTTACAGGAAGGCCCCCAGGTGTTGGGGGTCCCCAGGCCATATCTGATTATCTGTCCTGGGGCCAGCGATAATGACCTCCCCTCCCACCCCCCAGGGCAGTGCATTGTTCAGTTTTTATGGCTTGATACACCTTGCAAGACCAGTTTCCTCCTCATTTCCCCCCCCCTCCGCCCCGTCTTCGGAGAGAGACAACAAATCACGTTGGGGGGGGGGGGGGAGGGGGGGGGGTGGGGGGGGGGGGGGGGGGGGGGGGGGGTGACGACTGCTCTTAGCTACTTCCTTCTGGAAAGGGACGATGGCCAAGGGGTTAGCAACCAGCTTCTCCCTCTCAGAGGGGTTTGTAGGGAGTTCTTCTGGTTGCAGGCAGGCAGAGGTAAGCAGTGGTCCCACACGCATAGAATGTTCCTGCAGGGGGTACCAGGGGTAGGTGGTGTTTTCAGCCTTGGAGGTAGAGTTGCATAGTTTCATCTGGGAGGTGACCTGTTGGATGTTGGCCCTGCGTACTGTTGAAACAAATAGGAGCAACATTAGTTAGCTGCACATTGGCCGTGACAGGTCCTATTATTATTTTTTCGGTCCAATACAATCCCCACCCCCCACACACGTGCATTTGGTAGTAGAGTCGTATCATGCCACAGGCTGATAAGTATAGCTAACAAAAATCTGGCTTGATTGGGTTTTCTTGTGGACTACCTGGTCTAGCATATTTGGGTAGAGAGTTTCTAAGCAAGTAGTTATTATTCTCATGCACTCCTCAGTGTTAAAGAGCAAGAGAAGGAGTTGCTTGCAATCGACCCAAGTGGGCTTCTGGGTCTGACAGATTGGCTTGAGGTTTGTCAAAATAAGTGGGAGTGTGATGCTTCCAATTTAAGACATCGGTCATAGTGAAAGGCTGATAGTAAAAGACCAATCCCCCCTCTTGTGGGGTCCTGTTTTCTCCAATTATATGAGGACCCTGCATTTCTTGGAAAGGCATCTGGAAAGCCAGGAGTGGTTTGGGTCCCCGATCAGCTGAGCGCAAATATCATCCAACTGGCTCTGGAGAGTCCAGTTGTGGGGAGACGGAAGGAGGTGGTGTATCTAGGCTTCCCTGGCTAGGCAAAGGGCCACTGGGTACTGCTTGAGGCATGTATGGAGGTGGTAGAACTGGCAGGGCTTCCTCAGGGAGTTCCTGCAGAATAGGAGGCTTATTCCCCTTCTGAGGGTCCTGCCCTTTTCCCTTATATACACAAAACCGGATCCAAAGCAGCTTAAGCTCTGCTATTTCTAGCCACTGGTCAATATAAGGGAACTGGTCGGGATGACCTGGGTCTCCTGTGATAATTCTGTGAACATTCCTGATCGCGGGGACATCCAATGTGCCCTCTGGTGGCCATCCTACTCCAAAAGATGGCCAGTCTATTTCACACATTCTTTTTAACTCCCAGGGGAATAGTTTTACTCCATAGTCCCCAACCAACCCCTTTTTTAAATTCTTTAACATACATTCTAAGACAGTAGAGTTTGAGGAGGAGCTATTACCCATGTTGCAGGGAGGGACTGGGTTGCCTCCTCTTTAAAAAATACCTGAATAAAAGAACTAATCAAAATAAGGCTGATTTTCTAACTTCATTTGTCCTTGGGTGTGGACAGCAAATGACACTAATCAGATTTCTATCAGTCTCCCTGAGTACATTGACATAAACTATTTAACCTCTGTTTAGGGAGGCAAATACAAATCATTTACTCCCAAGTGTCCTTGGTTTAGGGAAGACAGGATTTACAAGATGGCTCCAATGTCCTTGATTTAGGGAAGACAGGATTTAAGGATTTAGGGAAGACAGGATTTCTGCTCAGTTTCCCTATTCTACTTGTCCCAGCTTACTGGCCTGTCATCCATTCAACTTTCTTTCAACTTTTCTCTTTACCTTCCTCCATTACACCAAAGCCATACTTTTCAGTTAGTTAGAACTCTTAGCCTTAATTTTTAGGTGACATGTAAATAATTAACATTCCTCAGATTGGCAATACATTCATATTTTTTAAAGAGACACAAACAGAAATTTCACTAGCTAAACAATTTTAAACAAACAACAAAGACACATATTTAAACAATAATGACAGATAACATTCCCCATTAAAAACTTTGAATCACCATGGAAACTCGAGAGAGGTTTAGAAGGGTGTTTTTTTAAAAAAACAAAACAGAAACAAACAAACATAAAAACACTTTTACACCGGCATGCTCCGCATTTACACCACAGAATACCACCAAATCAGTTTCAGTTGTGCAGAGATACAGAACAAGTCCCTGAACAGAGGCAGTAGAAAACTGCCTAGGAACGCTTCTCTCCTATCTTTTTTAAAAAAGACAGGCTAGACTCGAACCTTTAGCCAGTCCGAGTTTTGACTTCCATCCCGGAAGTCCCAGAGACAATGAATACCGTCTAGAAGCCATTCCTCCAGATACAGGACAAGTCCCAGTCAGACAAGAAAAGCCACAAATACCTTTAAATCTACCCGAGAATTCCAAAATTTCAACCTAACACAGCAAAATCACAGA
>NW_005356425.1:213422-220421 GCF_000412655.1 Myotis brandtii
GCTTTCACACAGACCAGTTAATCAGCAGATAATTATGCCAAGACAGACAAACATCCGTACTCACACTCTCTCAGACTAGCCCAGACTGGAGCTGAGCAGGTAATGCCCAACTCCCCAGATAGGCATGGGGGCACTCCTGGCATCCACACCCGAGACCAGAATTCTCAACCCACGTGTCGGTGAGAACCTACCAGAGGAGTTAAAGCTGTGTCCAGCCCCCCTTCTCGGTAGCAAATTGGCTAGTCCCACACACAAACAGAAGAGTGAACCCGTAATTCCTTAATCAAATCTGAATTCACTCACCGCCAAAGTCCTGATTCCTGATTTACCTGACGAAGTCCTATGACTTCCAGGGAGGTGATCAAGCTCCCCCTTCCACTCACTTGGAGTGGGCCTGACTGACTGGGGCCCCTACCTTACAGATTCTGTCGACAAGTTCAGAGGTGTCCGTCCACTTTCTCCAGATGCCGGCCAGGTCCTGGGCTGAGGTCTGGGAGCGTCTGGAGTCTCCCCGCCCCCCCATTCAATTCTGCTAAAATCAGCAGCAGGAGCCTTCCGGAGGCCTGTCCCATGCTCCCGGGGCCCCAAACCCTGTCCACTCACTGGAGGCAAGAACCAAACGCGATTAGCTTTCGGGTCAGGGAACCATATGTTTCAGAAGACCAAAGAAATATCAAGCACATTTCCTAGAGAAAGGCAGGAACCCCATTTATTAACACTAGTGGACTCCGGAAATAATTTCCAAATAAGAGTGAAGTAACATGCAGAGGGCTTCACTTTTTATAACCTTCTGGGGTCTTTGACTTGCAGATATGGTTCCTCCCCCTTTTGTGGGCTTATAGGAAGGCCCCCAGGTGTTGGGGGTCCCCAGGGCATATCCAATGATCTGTCCTGGGGCCAGCGATAATGACCTTCCCCCTCACCAGCCCCCCACCCCAGGGCAGTGCATTGTTCACAGTTTTTATGGCCTGACACACCTTGCAAGACCAGTTTCCTCCTCAACAGGACAAAGTGTTACTTTAATAATTAGACCTGACATATCTGTGGGAAGAGCTGGAGAATGGAGGGTCTGTAGGTGAGAAGAAACACCAATCCCAGTAGACCCTTTATATCCTAAAACCCTGAAGGTGGGAGGTGAGCAGTGCTTTCCTAGGAACTTAAAAATCCTCTCAGGTGCCTGGGCCAGCAGCCCAGTACTGGCATTGGCCTCAGTGTCTATTCCTCCTTTTTGTGGTGCCTTCCAACCTCCCCACACCCTACCAGGCCCTCAGCCCCACCCGCACCCTAACCGTGAGGTTGGCTGATGCTCCAGGATGCTTTGGGATCGTGACCAAGGGATCCTGGAATCATCATTGAGGAATAAAGTGATCCAGGGCTCAGTGACCAGATTGGGGCCATAAGGTGGAGACTCTTGAGGAAGTCTATGGGGTACTCCCTGCCTCGTTGGTTGAGCCAAGGGGTTAGGGGTGAAAGGGGCCTGGGGTGCTGTGGGCCTGCAAGGTCAGCAGTCAGGAAGAGCAGCTGGATGTAGGCACCGCTGTGTCTGTCCCCTCCTCAGAGAGGGAAGGTCACTGCCAATTCCTCCCTCAGCCAACTCTTTCCTGTGTTAACATAAAAACAAACAAACAAACAAAAACACAAAGCATTGAAACCTGTACAGAATTTTTGTGAGTTTATTTGAGCTAAACTGTTGACATATGCAGGGAAGGAGAACCTCAACAAATTGAGATAATGCTCCAGAGAATGGTGGGTTACATCTGTATTTATACATTGCAATCAAAGGAGGGATGTGGGTGGGTTACAGGAATTCATTGGTGATAGATTAAGGAGGTGTGATAAAGCAAAGCAGGGGAAACCCCTGGGATTGGATAAAAAGTAAAATGATGGACACATACTTAGGTGGGTGCAGGAACAATTAACATGATAATGAAGGAATTTTGGTATTGGCTCTGGCGCCCAGTGCTTTTGGTTGTGCCCAGGGGATCCAGAAAAAGGGAAGTTACAAGTTACCCAGACATTTCAAGGGTATGTTATCATAGATGCAAAAAGACAGATGGGCTCAGTTAAGGTAAAGGTTGACCTTGTCAGTGAAGATACCGACCTAGGACGTAACTGCCCACCATAATTGCTTTTAGTCAAAGTTTAATTTCAGACCATCCTTTGTGGTTACTTTAGGTCTCTGAATTTGCAAGACTGCCATGCAGGCCTCCCCTGAGCTTGTCAGGTCAACATGTGGCCCCTTTCGTCCACACCAGTACCATAGAGGGTTGGGTATCTGGGAACCAAATTGCCCTGTACACTCCAGAACAATGTTCATACTTGTACGCTTGTGTGCAATGGTGAGTGTGAGTGTGTGAACATGTGTACAACAGGTCTGAGGGTTGGTAAGTCATATAAGATCAATGTCACTGTTACCTCGACAGATATCCGAAGACGATCGTGAGAAAATGAGGAGTGAAATGGTAAGAAGCTCTTCCCCATGTATAGATAGGGTGTGGGCGGGGGCCTGGGTTTTACTGTGGGAGGGTAAGAATGTTCTGGCCCTCCTGGGGTCCAGGAGGGAGAAGGATCAGATCTCTTTGTCCCAACTCTCTCTCTCTTTTTACAGCACAAGGGTATAGACATATTCTGTGATCAACTCAAATGCCAAGATATGGAGCAGGTGGGTCAGGGTTCCCACTCCTGTGCTCTGCACAATTTGGGTGGGGTGGTTTCACAATGATGATGATGATGATGATGATGATGATGATGATGATGAAGGTGCCACCTCAGGTTATGATGATGATGATGATGATGATGATGATGATGATGATGATGATGATGATGATGATGATGATGATGATGATGATGATGATGATGATGATGATGATGATGATGATGATGATGGTGCCACCTCAGGTTGGCTCATTCCTTACACTGGACAAAATTCACACCTGTGTGGTGGGTGAGTACACAGGTGCGGGATAGGAAGGCCCAAGGAGCCTGAGAGGTGTCATAGTCATAGGTATATTGATGACAGAGCAGGTCCCCAGGCACATGGCTGGACCAGTTATGGGGAGACGGTGAGCTGAGAACAGGGGATAAGACTGAAAGTGAGGGAGGCCAGGGGAATTTAAACCAAGTCATTTTTTCCCAATAGGCCCACAGAGGCATAGAACAGCTGAAGGTGAGTTTTGGCTTCCCCTCTCCCCCAAAGCTTAGTCCCCAGGAACTTGGCTGAGTCAGGTTATTGGGGTGAGCTTTGGCTCCCTTGGAGGTCACAGTGGGGACTACAGACCACAGCAGGCAGGAGCAGGTCTGCAGCCTCCACACCCTCCTCTCCTCAGAACAACTTCAATGAGGCCGCGCTTGATATTGTATTTGCTCACTGTGAGAACAACCAGGTGAGTCTGAGGCTCCTGTCACAGCCCTCTGTGCTTCCCCTTCACCCCTAATCGCTTGTGATGTTGGCGCTGCCATGTGCGTACACAGCCCCTGAGTGGGGTGGGGGTGGAGGGTGGCTGGCACCAGCTCCTGACCTCCCCTCCCAGCACGCAGTGGCCAAAGCCCTGCCCTCAACTTCATGCGTTAATGAGGAACCCCCTGGGCCTGGTGCTGGCCTCAGAGGCCAGTCAGCCAACAAGCAGGTACGACCATCGTGGTTTAGCTACAAAGGGGAGTTGGGGCGCTGAACCTCTGTGAGAAGTTTTTGTCTGTGGACTGCCGGCAAGAAAGCAGGCAGCTCCCTGTGTGAGCTTCTGTCAGGACCTGGTCGGACCCTACACATGCCCCATCCCCACAGGAATCTACTCCCTTACTTCCGGAGCAGCAGCAGGAACTGCGTAACAGGGTCCATGGACAGAAACCGGGCCCGGAGCAGGACTCTGAGCCAGAAGGATCGCCCAACCAAAGTCCAGGTGATTTTGAGAGGATGTTTGTTTTTGTTTATTTTTAAAAATACATATTTTTATTGATTTCAGAGAGAAAGGGAGAGGGAGAGAGAGATAGAAACACCAATGATGAGAGAGAATTATTGATCATCTGCCTCCTGCACTCCCCACACTGGGGATCAAGCCCACAACCTGGGCATGTGCCCTTGACCGGAATCGAACCTGGGACCCTTCAGTCCATAGGCCGAAGCTCTATTCGCTGAGCCAAACTGGCTAGGGCAAGAGGATGTTTATTAAAGCTGGGGACAGTGAAACGAGTAGGGCTTAGGATAGAAGCAGTACCAGCAGAGAGCCTAGACAGGGCTGCTTTTGCTCACTGTTAATTTAGAGAAAAACGGGGGCCTAGGAGACAGGTTTGAGGGGGTCAGTCCATATGAGCTGCTGCTGCCCACTGCTCCTCTGGTTGCAAGTCTCCCGGGGACCCAGAGTTTAGGCCAGTGGTCGGCAAACTGCGGCTCGCGAGCCACATGCGGCTCTTTGGACCCTTGAGTGTGGCTCTTCCACAAAATTCCGGCTCTTCCACAAAATACCGACTTCTGCACATGGGCCACGAAGTTTCAATCGCACTGTACATGCACACCCACATGGGGTATTTTGTGAAAGAGCCACACTCAAGGGGCCAAAGAGCCGCATGTGGCTCGCGAGCCGCAGTTTGCTGACCACGGGTTTAGAGGATGCATGCCTAAAAGGGAAGAAAGGTGTGGGCTTGCTCCTGGTCCTTTGTGTTGAGGGGTTTAAAGGCTGGGAGTTTAGAGGAGGTCTTGGGGAAGGATCTCAATAGAATATTCATCAGCTTTATGCTGATGTGCCAAAATGAGATGTGTTCCTTTAACTCAGCAGTTCTCAACCTGTGGGTCGCGACCCCTTTGGGGGGGTCAAACGACCCTTTCGCAGGGGTCGCCTAAGACCATCGGAAAACACATATATAATTACGTATTGTTTTTGTGATTAATCACTATGCTTTAATTATGTTCAATTTGTAACAATGAAATTGGGGGTCACCACAACATGAGGAGCTGTATTAAAGGGTCGCGGCATTAGGAAGGTTGAGAACCACTGCTTTAACTTTACCTGTGCTTGGGTGTGGTTGGCACTAATTAGATTTCTGCTATCTGTCTCCCTGAGTGGGGTGATTTAAGCTATTTATTCCATTTTGGGGGGAGAAGTATGAGCCACTTAGTCTTTTTTTTTTTTTTAATCCTCACCTGAGGACATGTTTATTGATTTTAGAGAAAGAGGAAGGCGGAGAGAGAGAGAAAGAGAGAGAGAAGGAGAGAAACATCTATGTGAGAGAGAAACATTAATTGGTTGCCTCTTGTATTTGCTTTGAACAGGGATTGAACCTGCAAGCTGGGTGTGTGCCCTGACTGGGAATCGAACCCACAACCTGTATTGGTGTATGGGATGATGCTCTAAACGATTTACTCATTTTTAAAAAAATATATTTTATTGATTTTTTACAGAGAGGAAGAGAGAGGGATAGAGAGTTAGAAACATCGATGAGAGAGAAACATCGATCAGGTGCCACCTGCACACCCCCTACTGGGGATGTGCCCGCAACCAAGGCACACGCCTTTTACTGGAATCGAACCTGGGATCCTTGAGTCTGCAGGCTGACGCTCTATCCACTGAGCCAAACCGGTTAGGGCTAAACCATTTACTCTTGTGTCCTTGGTTAGGGAAGACAGGATTTTGCAATGTACTAGATGGTTATAAAGGCTTGGTTGCTTAACCATCTGCCTCAGTTTCCCTATTCCACTTGCCCTGGCTTCCTAACTAGTCTCTCTCACAGGGGCCCAGAAGACTGGGAAGAGCTTTTGTGAAGAGGTACTGAGTTTGTTCCAAGAGATGCTAAGTCAACTGCAGAAGACGTGGCTGGATGTGCTGAACTGGGTGCAGGAGTCCCTTGTCAGCGTGGTGAAGTTCATCTTGAGTCAGATTATGAATTTCTGCTCCATTGCGGCACAGTCCTTCTCAAGTTTATTCCTGGTCCAAGGAGTCGCATGAGGGCCTGGAGGAGCTCAGTCACACCTCCCAGCCCTTGGGTTCCCCCTTCTCAGAAAGAATCTTCTAGAGTAACATTTGCTTTCCTGCTCACCCTTGACCCATCCTCGACAACCTCCCTCACTTCCACCCTGTTCACAGCCTCTCCATCTAGCTTGCCTGGGTTTCGTTCTCTTGCTACAGCATTTTATTAAACGTTGGTTGGCCTGGGGAGGGGGCAGGAGTGGGTGGAGGAGGTCAATGGGGAAAAGGGAGCTCTGTAATACTTTCAACAATAAAGGTAATTTGCTTCAAAAGTTGATTGAACCAAGTTGAGTGCCCGTCTGGATGGGTGGCAGGGTGCTCAGTGGTTACAGGGAGAGGCTGTGCAACAATCAGATGGATCTAGGCCTGGATCTCGGCTCTGGTGAGAAAGGAGAAGCCACCTGACCTCTCTAATCTGTAGACAGGGCGCTGGTCACACTGGCCACGGACTTATAATGAGCACATGAGGATGTCAGCCTGTGCACGGCTTCTCGCAGGGCCTGGCACACAGTAAGTGCTCCATAGCTGCCCGTTCCTGAACACAAGGAGCTCAGGCTGGAGGCACTTTGGTCCCTTTTCTTTTCCTGACCACCCTCTTTGGGCCTTCATCACTGGGGCTGGGCTGGGCCTCTGAAATGCCTTCATCTTTCTTCTAAGATCTGAGGCCCAGGGACTGGGGCAGTGGTGGTGTAGGGAGCAGGCAGAGTGCACTTCTGTGTGAGCCTGGAAGGAAGGCAGAGTAGGGAGGGGGCAGCCATCTGATCTCTGGGCTGGCCACCTCACCTGGGACTGCAAATGCAGAGACTGGGGAGAGCCTGGAGCAAGGCCTGAGGCCTGAGGGGGGCAGCACTGCTCACCATCTGTGAGGCCAGATGCCTCCCATCCCCCAGCCCTGACTCCCTGCTCCAAGCAGATGCATAAAGACTAGCTTTGCATTCAGGGGTGACAGGCAGCAAACAGCAGCTGCTGAGATGAGATGAAGGTGGGGCTGACCTGAAGCGGGAAGAAAAGGGAGGAAGTGGGCCTGATGAAGAGCAAGCAC
>NW_005356425.1:221008-221917 GCF_000412655.1 Myotis brandtii
TTTTTTACAGAGAGGAAGGGAGAGGGATAGCGAGTCAGAAACATCAATGAGAGAAACATCGATCAGCTGCCTCCTGCACACCTCCTACTGGGGATGTGCCTGCAACCAAGGTACATGCCCTTGACCGGAATCGAACCCGGGACCCTTTACTCCACAGGCCGACGCTCTATCCACTGAGCCAAACTGGTCAGGGCTCATTTATTTTTCTTTATGTTTCTATGGATTTTTTATAAAAATATGTTTTTATTGATTTCAGAGAGGAAGGGAGAGGGAGAAAGAGGTAGAAACATCCATGATGAGAGAGAATTATTGATCAACTGCCTCCTGTACATCCCCTACTGGGAATCAAGCCCACAACCCAGGCATGTGCCCTGACCAGGAATCAAACTGTGACCTCCTGGTTCATAGGTCGATGCTCAACCACTGAGCCACGCCACGCCAGCTGGGCTCTTTTAGACATTTATGGAGTTTTTAGAGAGAGAGGAAGGGATAGAAACATCAATGAGGAGGAAACATTGATCAGCTGCCTCTTGCACGCCCCCCTACTGGGGATGGAGCCTGCAACCTGGGCATTTGCCTGACTGGGAATCGAACAGGCGACCTCTTGGTTCATGAGTCAACTTCTGAGCCACACTGGCCGGGCATCAGTCACCATTCTTTTTTTAAGAAAATATATTTTATTGATTTTTTACAGAGAGGAAGGGAGAGGGATAGAGAGTTAGAAACATTGATCAGCTGCCTCCTGCACACCCCCTGCAGGGGATGTGCCCGCAACCAACGTACATGCCCTTAACAGGAATTGAACCTGGGACCTTTCAGTCCGCAGGCCAATTCTCTATCCACTGAGCAAAACTGGTTAGGGCTCAGTCACTATTCTTGTTCTTTCAAACCCTGCCCCTGAATTTCCCA
>NW_005356426.1:0-1599 GCF_000412655.1 Myotis brandtii
GTCAATTACCATGATTGTCTATTATTAGATAGGATTGGTCAGGAATCTGATCTGGTTGTTTTTGGATAGAAATTTTTCATGAGATTATAGTCAGATATTCACTGGGGCTGTAATAACTTGAAGGCTTGACTGGGGCTGGTGGATCCACTTTCATGATGGTTCAGTCCTATGCCTGTTGCAGGAGGCAATGTGGGCCTCTCCATAGAGTTGCTTGAGTGTCCTCATGACATGACCGCTGACTTCCAAACCCAGGGCAAGTGATTCAAGAGTGAGAGAGTGTGTTAGGAGAAAGCCACAATACCTTTTAAAGACCTATTCTTAGAAGCAATACACCATCATTTCCACCACATTCTATGTGTCAAAAGTGAGTCACTAAGTAAAGCCCATACTCAAAGGGGAGAGAAATGAGGCTCCCCTTTTTGAAGGGAAGAATACCAAAGAATTTTCCATGTATTTAAAACCACTACAGAGACTAACAGAAAAAGATCAAGTGGAGAAGGGAGAATGGAGTGCTGATGAAGGGTAGGTTGTCATCTTAGATGGCTACCTGGGGAATGCATCACTGAGAAGGTGAAACTTGAGTAAATATCTGGAGGAGGCTAGTGTGATTGGAGCAGAGTGGCAGGAGGGTGAGTAGCAGGAGATAAAACCAGAGGGATAGTGGGGTGTGTGGAGCAGATGGGAAAGGGCTTTTTAGAATGGTGTTAAGATGTTGGCTTTTACTTTGAGTGAAATGGGGGTTAATGGAAGCTTTTGAGGGTGATGATTTTTTCTGTTCTGTGGAGAATAGAGTGTAGGAAAGCAAGAACAGAAATAGGGAGACCAGTTAGAATTTCTTAAAATAATCTAGGTGAGAGAGGATCATGGCTTGGCTTTAGAGGGAATTTGTGTGGGGATGAATAGCAGATGTGGTGAGGGGTGGTTGCATTCTGGATATATTTGCAGGTAGTGCTACAAGATTTGCTGATAGATTGGATATGGGATGTGAGCAAAATAAAAAGTGAAAGGGATCACTGCAAGGGTTTTGGCTTGTAGAACTGAAAGAATTGAATTGGCATATAGTAAGATGTTATGTAATTATCATCCATCTCAACAAGTTTGATGTACAAAACTCATTAAAACTTCTTTAATGATAATGAGCATTTTTTACTTTGTCATTTTAAAACCAGCAAAAATACTCAAAAGTAAACAATGATTATTGAATCCTCTGGCATCTATCTTTCCAATTAATATCCAAAGAGTTTAGAAAAGAACATGGACTTGATGAATTTTTATAACCATCATTGTTGATAATCTAAAAGAGTAAGGAAAATGGTTATTAACAATGTCTATAAATGCTCAGAGTTCCTGAAAATAGTGATCATAACTTCAACAATGAACTACAAGGAGATATCTCTGATAGAAAAGTAATCAATGTAAATGAGAAAAAGAAATTTACACAAAAGACTGCCCCATATGCAAAACAAACTAGAGAACTCTTGCTCATTCAGTTGAACATTCTCATTTTAAATATTTGAAAATTCATTTTTCATTCAATAAATATTTATAGATCACCTAATATGTAGTAGGTGCTGTTCAAGGTTCTGATCTAAGGCAGAA
>NW_005356427.1:0-785 GCF_000412655.1 Myotis brandtii
TATATGCACCCCTATGTTCATAGCAGTGCTATTTACAGTAACTAAATTCTGGGAACAGCCCAAGTGCCCATCAGTAGATGAGTGGTTAAAAAAGCTATGGTACATTTACACCATGGAATACTGTAATTTGTAAAAAATAAGAATCTCTTACTCTTTGAGATAGCATGGCTGGACCTGGATAGTATTATGCTAAGTGAAATAAGCTATTCAGAGAAAGACAAGTATCACATGATCTCACTTATATGTGGAATCTAATGAGCAAAATAAACTGATAAACAAAATGGATCCAGAGACATAGAAGCATGGAATAGACTGACAAATCTCAGAGGGAAGGTAGGGGTGGGTGTGGTGGGAAGAGATTAAGCAAAGAATTTATATGCATATATGCATAATCCATTGACATAGACAATAGTGTAGTAAAGGCCTGTGAGGGGATGGGAGTGGGGTGGATGGGGTAAATGGGGGGATAAAAGAGGGACCTCTGTAATATTTTCAACAATAAAGATAAATTAAAATAAAAGTAAAGTGATGGGAAAAGATATACCATGCTAACACTTACCAAAAGAAAGTGGGCAGAGCTATATTAATTTCAGACAAAGGGGCTACAGAAAAAAGAAAATTATCAGGAGTAAATTGGGGCACTACAAAAAAGATAATGGGTCAATTCCCAGGAATACATAACAATCCAACATATAGGCACCTAACAGCATCAAAATAAGGGATGCTAAAATCATTCTCACATGGCAGAAAGAGGCATCCTTCTCATCAGAACCAGTTTGTTGAAA
>NW_005356428.1:0-783 GCF_000412655.1 Myotis brandtii
AAATGTACACAGCGGCATTCTTTAATTTTCTGTGTTTCATTTTTAAAATATATTTTTGTTGATTTCAGAGAGGGGGGGAGAGAGAGAGAGCAACATCAATGATGAGAGAGAATCATTGATTGGCCCCTCCTGCATGCCCCTGCATTGAGGATCAAGGCCACAGCCCAGTGGTGTGCCCTGGCCTGGAATCAAATCGTGACCTCCTGGTTCATAGGTTGATGCTCAACCACTGAGCCATGGCGGCCAGGCCGCATTAGCATTCCTGAGATGGACATCTTCAGATATTTGATCTCCCGTCCTGGGGCTCACTTTCCCAATGACCTCAGAATAACCTCAGGGGGTAGATGTGTCGGTCCTGCCTCAGGGGTGGGGAAACTGAGGCACAGACCAGGTGCAGGGATGGCACCTTTCACTCCAGGGAGCCTCTGCCAATGTTGGGAGGCATGTTTGGTTGCCACCATTTGGGAGGTTGCTATTTGACTGATTGATTCAAACAATTCCTTTTTTGTAGAGAGAATGAGGAAGGGAGAGAGAGGGAAACATCCCTGTGTTGTTCCACTGAAAGTGTGAGTGTTGGGTAGGACACATGCAAGGAGTAGGATACATCCCGGGTCTTATCTTGTTTAATTTTCTCCCCAAAGAAGGTCGTCACCTTCCAAGGGCAGAAGTACCTTCAGGAGAATTCCGATGTCCAGATGGCCGATGAGGAAGACGGTGACACAGACCAGGTGTTGGACTTGTCCCTGAAGTCCCGATCCCCCATCAGTCAGACGGGGGTACATC
>NW_005356429.1:0-279 GCF_000412655.1 Myotis brandtii
GCAGACATGTCATCTATTCTTCTGCAGACAGTGTCGTCAGATAAGGAAATTGCACTCAATTTTGTAACAAATTAGTCTCTGATCATAACTCAAACAATGTCTTTGGCCGCTGGCAACAGTAAATCCTCAGTAATGGTGTGAGGTTTCATAGCTCTGGCGATTCTGAGTGCCACCAAATATGAAGTTTCAACGGCTGCTACGTTTTGTTTGTGGTACTTGCCACCAGTGTCAAGTCTGGCTTTCTTGAGTCCATCAGCTTTGCTTCTAAAATAGTTGGTA
>NW_005356429.1:688-1611 GCF_000412655.1 Myotis brandtii
GATCAGCATCCAGATTAAGTTCCCATGGTACAGATATTTTTTTGCAGTAGTTGATGATTTTATAGTACAATGATTTTACTTTACCCAGTAATTATAATTCATGAAGTGTCCTTTTACCTCCAATACTAAAGCTTTCTACACAGTAGCTGCTCTCTACACATGTGTGACTGGTCCGCATAAGTACGTTATGGCGCCAGCCCTGTCACATACACCTGTTTTTGTACCAGGTATATGTGATGGGGTTGGCTCGATGATGTCATCACGCCAGGTATTCTTATGTGGGCATATCTGTATATGGGCAGACCTGCCTTCAGACGGATAGAAAAGCGGTGTCTCGGTTCCTAAGACCATGGAAAATATGTGTTTTACGATGGTCTTAGGTGACCCCTGTGAAAGGGTCCTTTGACCCCCAAAGGGGTCGCCACCCACGGGTTGAGAACCACTGCCCTAGAGGCACGAGAGTGGATGAGGGAGACAAACTGGACAGTATTGCTGAGGTCCAACTATTTATTTGAAAACTAATATCTGAAAGGCAGTTCAAGATACCTTAAGATCCTTGATCAGCGCTAAACTTCTGACCTCAATGTGCTCCTCCAGAATTATGCTGAATCACTTTCTCTGTCTCCCACACCCCACATCCAATCTTTCAGCAAATCCTCTTGAATCAATGCTTTCAACAAATACGGAAACTGACCCCTTCTTCCCATGCTTGTCTGACCACCCTCACCTGTCACCTGGATGACTGCACTTGCCTCCTCACTGGGCTCCTTGCCCTCCACCCAGCAGCCACACAGGTGCTGAGGAATTTATGCTAAGGTGAACACCCTGATTCTTTCTTGAGCAAATTTTTCTATCTGAATCTATGGCAGGAATGGGGTAGGGGCGTTGGGGTGGGGAGGGGTCAAAAGTTCTTTCTGAGATTT
>NW_005356430.1:0-2143 GCF_000412655.1 Myotis brandtii
TTACTGAGTACCTACTAAGTGGATTTCAGAAATAAATCGCTTCCCAGGGCCCTGAAAGGAGAGGTGCTTGTCCCGTCTCATGGTACAGCCAGTAATCCCTCTAGGGTACGTCTGGCGGCTCAAGGGGACACAGAGAACAGCCAGCTGGCAGTGCACGCACTGGGGAAATGCTCCCTGAGCATTTCTATTTGTTTTTCTGTTTCAAATAAGCCATGATCGACTTTGGAAACCCATTTGACAAAAAAAAAAATGCTAATAAGGATTTTTTAGTTATATAGCTAACCCATTAGAAAAGAAAATATCCTGTAGGCTCTAGTAAGACTGTCTGCCCACATCAAAAAAATCTCTTAGTTATGCATTTGTTAATGCAAACAGGTACTCACAGAGGCTGCACAAAAACAGTGTTTCAGAAATGCGGTTCCTGGTCTACATGTGCAGAAATGCAGTCCCTGGTCTACAAGTGCAGGGATGCAATCCCTGGTCTGCACATTCAGGAAGGCGTTCCCTGGTCTACAGGTTCAGGAAGGCGTCCCCTGGTCTACATGTGCAGGAAGGCGTCATCTGGTCTACAGGTGCAGGAAGGGGTCCCCTGGTCTACAGGTGCAGTGCTGGGGTCCAGCCCCAACAGGTCCAGGGCTTCCCCATAGGTGTGGACAGAGTCAGGGAAGAAGAAAGGACTCGGAGGCTGCATTCAGGTGATCATCATGGCTAGGTTCTCCCTCCATGTTCTCTAGCTAGGTTCTCCAGCCAAGTTCTCCAGGTTCTCCAGCCAGGTTCGGTCGCCAGGTTCTATCCAGGTTCTGTTGCTAGGTTCTGTCTCTAGGTTCTCCTGCCAAGTTCTGTAGCCATGTTTTGTCCAGGATCTTTTGACAGGGAGGTGTTCCCTGGTCTACAGATGCAGGAAGTCGTCCCCTGGTCTACAGGTGCAGGAAGGCATTTCCTGGTCTACAGGTGCAGGAAGTTGTCCCCTGGTCTACAGGTGCAGGAAGGGGTCCCCTGGTCTACAGGTGCAGTGCTGGGGTCCAGCCCCAACAGGTCCAGGGCTTCCCCATAGGTGTGGACAGAGTCAGGGAAGAAGAAAGGACTCGGAGGCTGCATTCAGGTGATCATCATGGCTAGGTTCTCCCTCCATGTTCTCTAGCTAGGTTCTCCAGCCAAGTTCTCCAGGTTCTCCAGCCAGGTTCGGTCGCCAGGTTCTATCCAGGTTCTGTTGCTAGGTTCTGTCTCTAGGTTCTCCTGCCAAGTTCTGTAGCCATGTTTTGTCCAGGATCTTTTGCCATGTTCTCTCGCTAGGTTCTCTCTCTAGGTTCTGTTTCTAGGTTCTGTCTCTAGGTTCTGTTACATCTGTATTTATATCAGTTGATTTTAATCCTGTCAATTTCTATTCCAAAGGTTAGGGTGTTTCTTATCTCCATTCCAGGGAGTAAAGATTATGTAGCTTAAGCGTGATTGTTTGTAGTTAAAGTGATTAACTACCCACTTAGTTAAGGGGTTTTATTCCCTCCCTAACTTCAGGGGAAAATCCCTACCTGGGGAAACAACCTTTCTCGGAGAGGTGACCTTGGTTAAAACACATAGCGCCAAGAAGGGGAGCAAACATATTAAGAACAGTATGCCATATACGCCAGGTCCCTTGAAACATATGCTGTGCAGATGTTTCTTCCCTGCAGCGACTATGTCAAGCAGCAAGGATGGACCTGCTCCCGGCAGTGCAGGAAGGCGTCCCCTGGTCTACAGGTGCAGGAAGGCGTCCCCTCGTCTGCACGTGCAGGAAGGTGTTCTTTGGTCTACAGGTACAGGAAGGTGTTCTTTGGTATTGATTAGGTTTCAGGAAAGAAAATAAGAACTTTGATCACTGAGAAAATTTCTCACCAAATCACAGAATCAGGGAATTTACTTTGAGATGGAATGACCATGGGGATGCAGAGGGATAGATAATAATGAAGTCCAGTGGGTTGAGGCTGATCTTAGGGTGATGGGTGAGCATGTTAACATCAGATTCCCCAAACAGGCTCTCACACTCAATGCCTACAAAGGCCCGGCTGGCAAAACAAATTGAGGAGCCGGCCTGGGGAGTAGTCCCCCATCTCCTGATCGGGTCTGCTGTGCAGACTTAGTCCTATGTCAGATCTTCAATGCTCAA
>NW_005356431.1:0-735 GCF_000412655.1 Myotis brandtii
CTGCCAAGGGCCATTTGGATATTTATAACGTCATTCAAGGTCTATACAAAATTATCCACCTGAAAGTCAGCCTTCTGTATTTGGTCAAACATTGAATTAACTCACCCCTAATGCCTTGGCAGGGCCAGAGCAAATGATTTCTCGGGCCTTAGCCCACGGGCTGGATGTTCCCCACCCCTGGTTTAAGTGATGCCAAACCACTTGGTGAGACTTTTTTCCCCCGCAACAAGTACTTCATAAAAAAAATAGTCCCAAGCCGTAATTCTTCAAAGCACTGGTTTGGCCTTTAGTTGTTAAACATTTTCTCTCTGGTTCACAATAACCAATGAATTCCACCTTTGTCAGCCCTAGAACCACAGCTCAGAGCCCCGAGATGAGTTCTGTGTCGCACAGTCGAATGGCATCAAGTCCATCATCCCCCAACGACCTCACTTCCTGTGAAGTCTGCGTGCTTCTTAGAATTCTTCTGGAATCACTCAGAAACCCAGATCATCACGGGAAATGAGAGATGAGAGACTGACTGGCACACATTAAATGATTATAAATATGTACAAAGGAGTTCATAGATTTAAAATAAATTCCTATGGAGCTGGTACAGTCGATGGGCCTGGCTTTCTATACAGTAGTGAGTTCTGTGGAAAGGGACAGACTTGAGTGTGTTTGCACACTTTCATATAGATTCTAGGTCAGTGATGGCAAACCTATGACACACGCGAACTCATTTTTTTGGTTGAT
>NW_005356432.1:0-798 GCF_000412655.1 Myotis brandtii
ATTGATGGGCTGCCTCCTGCACGCCCCCCACTGGGGAATAGCCCGCAACCCTGCAGGTGTCCTCACCTGGAATGGAACCCTGGCCTCCTGGTTCATAGGTCAATGCTCAGCCACTGAGCCACACCAGGTCTGGCGCATGTTTATGTGCCAGAATGAATGACACAGACACTACCATGGCTGAGGTTTGGTGAACTGGCTCACACTTTCTCATACATGAACGTGAGCTTCTCCCTTCAGGAAATATCACCTGGCAGGTGCCAACTGACAGTCCTGTTGTCTTGATAAAATGTCAGCTCCCAAGAGAAAACCAGAATGTTGGAACAGGTGTGTCCCACCACGAAAGCTAGACCCCTTCCCAGTGCTGACACGCTCTCCTAGGGGGCTCTGTGGGGACAGCAACACATGTGAGCTTTGATGATGTGATTAAATGCATCAGCACGGGAAGGTCTCTAGGACTTAGAGATACAAGGCATCACTTTACATAACCTGCATGAGGACAAGAGCCAACCAGCAAGACAGCCCTGGGGACTGTGACAGAACAGAACAGGAAATATTCAATATTCCCAAGCCAGCCTGGCTCAGTGGTTGAACATTGATCTATGAACCAGGAGGTCACAGTTCAACTTTTTGTCAGGGCACATGCCCGGGTTGTGGGCTCCATCCCCAGTGTGGGGCATGATCAATGATTTCTCATCATTAATGTTTGTATCTCTCTCTCCCTCTCTGAAATTAAAAAAAAATATATTTTAAAAAATCAAAACGAGAAGAATATAGTCAATATGGTTTCAGGTTTCACTT
>NW_005356433.1:0-1268 GCF_000412655.1 Myotis brandtii
TAGAGAGATAGAAACATTGATGAGAGAGACACATCATCGATCAGCTGCCTCCTGCAGGCCCCCCACAGGGGATAGAACCCGCAACCCGGGCATGTGCCCTGATGCCCTGACCGGGAACAGAACCGGTGGCCTCCTGATTCCTGGCTCCATGCTCAACCACAGAGCCACACCCTGCTGGTCGGTCCTATTCTTATTGCATGCCCTTCCCCCTATCACTGTATCTCCTCAACTCTAGAGAGGAAGCAAAAGGGTGAGGATGAACAGAGTTTGGCTCCCCAAAATACACCTTTGGGGATATTGCTTCTTTCAAGCTGACTATTTTGAAGAAAAAAAGACTCAAGACAAGCCTTCCACTCCCCCTCACCTGCCTAAAGGAATTCAGATGGACAAACCTGCTCCAGGAAGGGAGCTATCTTCACACTTGACTATATTTCAATATGAACTGAGTGTGGCAGACAAGGAGGAACCTGCCAGGTCTGTTATTTATACTCCCTGTGTGTCCCCTGATTCTGATCACCATTGGCAACATGTTGTTTACCTAATGTTTGCTCCTTCTCATCCACCTGTGAATTGCCTTACCCCCTCTCCCTTAAGCGCAAGATGGCATAGAAGCCCCAACTGCTCCATTTTTCTTCTGGCCCCATGTTCCTCTGCTATTTTAACAAGCACCCCTGACAGTTTCAATGAAGGGGTCTGAGGCCACACTTAGGGAGACCCTGACCTAAACAGCTGACATTGTCAAGAGCAACTGGGGTTTTCAAGCTCTTTCCACCTTTCTGATTCTACAATCTAAACAAATACAGAATTCCTGATGGTATGAACACACCTCAGAGCTAAGTTCACTGTTAACCGTGTTGCCGCCTGTCTCACCTGTACGTAACACAGCCTCTGTTATCGTCACTGTCTTCCCAGAGTCAGGAGTTCCGAAGAGAATATACAGGAGGCTGCAGCAGTCACCACTCAGAATTCTCCCAAGGGTCAGCTTCTGGTTTTGGCTGGGCAGTGGATGTAAAATTCCTTCCCTCTCGCCTCCTGAGTCTGAATTTCATTTCCTGCATTCGAAGTGGAGGAACAGTGTTGGGCAGATGGAGAACAGGCACATCAGCCCTGGCCACCATGGAGGCCACCAGGCAGCCTGGGCAGCTCCTCCAGTGACACCAGGAGGCCACAGTCCAAGGCGGTCCCTCTAACAGCCTCGGAGCTTCACTCAACAGCCAGGAAAGTTAGCAGCCTGAGAGCAAAAACAGGACATACAACTCATTCTCCCA
>NW_005356433.1:2094-9566 GCF_000412655.1 Myotis brandtii
CCAGGCACTAGGTCACGGCAGCTCCCTGCAACCTCCTCCATAATTGAAAAGCTGTTACTTTAGACTGGGAACATCCCTGAGGCACAGGGAGACAAAATGTTGGGGAGCCCTTTCTCTTCCACAGGACTCAGTTGCTCAAGTTCCAACCACATTGCTTATTATCAATATTTTAAATTCCTTCCTATTTAACTGGAGAAAAAGTTGTATTTATGTTTGTTTTATTTTGCTGTGTACTGATAAACAGTAAGTTTAAGGGTCTTATCAGCTGGGGAGCAGTAAGCTACTCTGGTTAGATGGAGAGCTCGGCAGCCACACAGAATCTGCTGAGGGCAAATCCAGGACCCGCGAGTCCCTGGGAAACCCCCCACAGCACCCTCTCCTCAGCAGAGGGACACCCCTGAGAGCTCAGGTGGAAACTCGGCCCTGAGCAGAGTGTCCATCTGTTCAGGTAAGGCCAAGTGCCGGCATTGCTTCGTTGTCAGCTGTGTTCAACATCTTGAGGACTCCACCTGCTGGGCTGTGGGAACAACCATTCCCAGCGCTGTGGGAACACAGGGTTCCTCTCTGATCTGCAGGGCTCTTTCCCCTTAGAAGTGTGCACTGATCAGTCCTCAGGGGGAACTCAAGCGGGGGTGAGGGGGCGGCTCTTTGCAGACCCCAAAGCAGACTCTGTCCTGTGAAGTCCACACATCTTTCTTCCATGGCCATGTGTGGTCTCTTGGGCCCCCTTTCTGCTCCTCAGCCTGCAGCCTCTCTGAAGGTTGTAAACTGAGGCCATCACAGGGCTCATCTCATTTGTCTCCTCTCTCAGGAATCACTGTCCTGTGATATCTGATGCTCAGTGTCTGAAACTGTTGTTTCGTGCATTTCGTCTGGAAGGTAAATCCAGTCCCTGTGATTCCATCTTGCTTAATGTGTGGAATGCCCTTGAGTTTATTTGCAACCTAGCCAATCCATAAGAAGATAATATTCTGCAATTAAATATGTTGAGATTTAGCCCATGTGGAGTGTGACCTACCTAAACAGCAACACCCCACCTCACTCCCAGCAGCAGCATCACAGACCCTCCCTGAGACCAGCCAGTGGGACCGGCCAGGACAGGGGTGATGACACTGCATCTGTGTCCAATGAACTAAACAGATATGAAGCACACAGCAGGTGATATTAATGGAAACCTTTGCTGTTTCTTTATAGAATTTTCTGTGATTGTGTAAACATTCTGAAACCGTTAGTTTTACATTTTTGGAGAGGGACTATAAAATGGTGAAAGTGTTTCTAAATGTTAGATACAATTCAATGGAACACTATGCAGCTGTAAAAAGAAGGACCTCTTACCCTTCGAGACAGCATGGAGGGACCAAATTTAGGAATGAGTTGGTGCCAAGGAACCTTTTGTTGACAAGTTAAAGTTATTTTATTGCACATTAGCAATCGTCATGTTGGACTTCCCATTGAGTTAAAAAAATAGCTACACAAAATGTTTTCTGAAAGCATTGTCCAACAATGGAGATTGTGAGGGCAAGGGGGAAGGAGGAGGAAGAGGGCAAAGAGGACATAAAGGAAATAAATGGTGATGGTAAAAAATAACTCCAATCAATTACAGGGAAAATTCTAATTGTTAAGTAAAAATATAAAAATTAATCTAAAAACAAAATAAAAGCATTGTCTAATGTACTATATTTAGAGAGTATAATGGTAGTGATAGAAACCTGTTTGAAGAAGAGGGGAAAAAACAACAACAAAAACTTTCATTTTCCTGTTAAATCTCTGAACCATGTGAAAGAAGATGCCTACTAAGAAAGGCTCCTGTCAACTAACTGGGATCAAATTTAAAATCAGAGCCTAGCCACCATTTCTACACAGGTCCCCCTCTGGCAAACTGTGCTTCATAGAGAAGGTTGCACTAAACTGCCTGCCTCCAGCACTAGTGCTTGCATTGTATTCCTGCCACCTGAGCCAGCCCTATAAAGGGGTCCCTGAAATTGTATTTCAACCAATAGGACTGAGACTTTACCTGTCCAATCCCAGCTGCACAGCTCTATCCCCCATCTGCATTTTCACCAACCAATCAGAATGGCACTATTCTGACCAATCAGGACAGTACTTTTGGGACCAATCAAACTGTGAGGATTTGCAGTCCTCATTTGCCTGAGAACGGGCCAATCATGGCTAAGGGGAGGAGACTTCTGTCAATATAAATGAGCTCCTTGCTAATAGAGCACACTTTCCTATGCAATGAAGAGGTGGCAGCGAGGAGCGGCGGTTGGAGCTCCCAGAACCACCTTGCTTTGGTGCTTCCTCACAGACAGGCTGGTTCAAGCTGTGCTGCTTCATAATTATGCTGTTGCACTACTGAGCTGTTCACAACCACACTCCTCTCATAGGCATACTGTCACATTTAAGTTCTCTGCAGAGAATAAAGTATATTTCTTCACTGCACCCCCAAATTGGGGATTGGTTTAGCACTAAGGACCATTAAGAAATTGAAATAATTGTATTGCACAATAGTAACCTTCATGCTGAGCTTTATATTGAGTTAAAAAAAAACAGATATACAGTAAGTACACGTGAACCCATACCAATAATAAATGCTTGAATTAATTTTTAAGCCCACTTAGCCACCAGCAGCTCTTTTTGATAGCTATTTTCTTTCTCGGGTTAAAGAAGTGGGGACTGGAGACAAACTGTCTTTATGAAGTTATTCCAAGTGATATATGCAGACACCCTGCTCCTGATATCGTTATAATGACCTGGTTATTTTTATCAACAGAAAAGGAGTAAAGGGAAGACTAGATAATATAGGCATGCCATTTATACAGCGTTGCTAGAAAGCTGTAATTTAATGCTCTCCAAGTCTGCTCCCTGCTGATTGATGGGGAAGAGACTGGACAAAGGCAGTTTGGGCACATGCCCAGTAAGGTCTGAGTGCCATGGGAAGATGCTTACCTGTCACTCACATCTGGGGACAAGTCAGTGGCCACAATAGGAGTGGTCACTGCAAGGGTGTGAATCCTGAACATTTAAACTCCTGCACAAAGGGTGTTCCTCTCTTGGCTGGCTTACGTGCTATTTGCACCAGATTCCTGTTGCAGGGGCTCATACACTGGGCTAATACTTTAACGAGCTGATGCTCTGTTGAACACAGCTGTAACATGGAACCGTGCCACCCTTGCCGCCTTGCTCTTTCAATTTTTGCTGACTCACAATCAAGCTGTTGCACTATTATGCTGTACCACAGCCTTGCTCCTCTCATAGGCATGCTGTATCACCTTTATGCTGGTTGCACAGAATAAGTTTCCTTTTCACTGCACCCCCAAATTGGGGATTAAATTGATACATTGATACAAAGGACCATTGGTTGACAAATCAAGTTGCACTTTGGTAATTTGCATGCTGGACTTTACACCTACACAATATGTTGTCTAAAGGCATTGTCTAATAGTGTGGTGATTTCTCGGGTGGGGGATGAGGGTGGGGGCAGGTTCCAATCACATACAGTGTGATTGTAGTTAAGTAAAAACAAAAGTAAATGTAAAAAACAGGTTTTAAAAAAGCATTGTGTAATTTACTATATTTACATAGTATAATGGTGGTGACAGAAAACTTTCACGTTTCTGACTTAGTTAAGTCTGAACTCTTAGGAAATGCCAACTAAGAAAGGCTCCTGGTGGCTAACTGGGCTCAAATTTAAAAGCAAGAGTCTAGTAGCCATTTCTACAGGTCTCTCTCAGGCAAACTGCTTCAGGGTGAAGTCTGAGCTAAACTCCTCGTCTGCACTGTGTTGCTGCCATCTGAGCCAGCCCTTACGAAGGAATTGTATTTCTACCAATAGAACCGAGGCTTCCCGTGTCCAATCCAAGCTGCACAGCTCTATCCTCCCACCCCCCCATCATTTTCACTGACCAATCAGATTTGGTCTGTTATGACCCATCAGGACAGTGGTTTTTGGACCAATCAAACTGTGAGGATTTGGTGTCCTTATATGAGAGCAGACCAATCATGACTCAGGGATGGAGATTTCTATCTATATAAATGAGCTCCCAGGTGTCTTGGTGAGCACAGTTTTTTTCCACTGAAGACTTCCCTGCTGAAACTGAAACACTGAAGTCTTCTACCTGGAGCTGGATGCCGCCCTCCCTACAAGTGGGCCACCTTGCTTTACTGCCTCCACCCAGCATGCTCTTTTCAAGCTTTGCTACTTCACAATTAGCTGTTGCACTATTGCGCTGTTCCACATCCAGCTCTTCTCATGGGCATCTATATCACCTTTAAGCTGTTTATACAGAATAAAGTTTCCTTTTCACTGCATCCCCAAACTGGGGATTTCATTGGTGCTAAGGACCATTGGTTGACAAATCAAAATTATTGCTCGGTAAGTTTCATGCAGGACTTTACTTTGAGTTAAAAAACAACCCGACTACACAATAAGTATACATGAATCCATACCCATATAATACATGTTTGAATACATAAATGTTAACAGATTGTCACTGGCACCAATTGAATGGCACCAGGACTCTCCAATTTGGGGTGAAGGGAGACTTTATTCACAGCAGACAGCTCAACTGTGATAGAGCATGGCTGGGAGGCAGCCCTTGGATAAGGCAGCCCAGCCCAGTGATAGACAGGTCTGCTCTGCTCAGCTCTTCTCTGGTCCACTCTGCTTTTGCCAAGATAGCTCTACTCCAGTTAGCCTAGACAGGACATCCTCACTCTCTTTTGGGGAGTGTTTTCAGTGTTTCAGTTGGAAACAGTCTTAGGTTGGAATGGAAAGTGTGCTCTTCTAGGCAGAGAGCAGCTGACTGTAGAGAAGTCCCTGCCTTTGAAGAACAAGGAAAATAGGTTTATTTGTGTTACGCTTATTAATTTGTGCAGTTATTCTGTGTCTTGTAAGTTAATGGTAAATAAAAACTATTAATTTTTATTAAAATGTTCTATTGTTTTATGTTAAGGACTAGGGGGCCAGTGCACAAATTTGTGCACCTTGAAAGGAAGTGTGGGCCACAGGGCTGCAGTAGGTTCAGGGGCGGGTCTTGGCCCATCCTCTGCCCGGCCCCTCCTGCCACAGCCTCTGGTCCCATGTCTGCTGGCAGCCCTGCTCCCGCCCTGCTGCTCCCATGTGCTGACAGTGCTGGCCCCGCTCACATCCACTTAAGGCATCGAGCTATTGGGGCCTGTGCCATCAGCAGGTGCGAACCAGGTGCAAGCAGCAGCTGCTGCCCCTACTGCCCCTCTGGAGCAGGGGGAGGTAGAGAAACCCTCAAGGGAGATCAGGGCCAGCAGCTGCTGCTGATGGCAGCAAGCAATCGGGACCGGTGCCGGGCACTGTCCATGGGTACAAGCAGTGGCTCCAGCACCAACTGTGGGTGTGAGTGGGGGCCGGCGCTGGCAGTGGGTGTGAGCAGCGGCTCCAGCACTGTCAGCAGGTGCGAGCAGGGGGCCATTGCAGGCAGCAGGTGCGAGAGGCGGCTGCCAGCCCTGATCTCCCCTCAGGAGCAGGAGGAGGTGGAGAAGCCCTGAGGCGTGATAGGCGCTGGCAGTCACCACTTGCACCCGCTGATGGCGCTGAGAGATCGGGGCAGGCACCGGGTTCTGACAGTGGATTCAACTGGGGCCAGCACCGGCAACAGATGCAAGTGCCAGTGGGGACCGCGGTGCGGGGGAACAAAGAATTTTCAGTAACCACCCGAGGTTCACCCCGATGACAGCAACTGGTGCCCCACCTTGGTTTGGTGCCCCTGCTCAACTGCTCCACTATCCCACCTGGGCCGATGCCCGCCATGTTCCGTGCATGACCCCTGGTGCTCAGCGCACGTCATAGTGACCGGTTTTTCGGTTGTTCCACCATTTGGTCTGTTTGCATATTAGCCTTTTATTATATAGGACTAGTGGACCGGTGCATGAAATTTGTGCACATTAAAAGGGGATTTATTAGAGGAAATATTTTAATATTTCTACTTGCACTTTCTCTATAACAGAAGTGTCAGAGATGAAAGAAAATTAGTAAAATGTATATGAAAATCTTCCTCCTGTCAGAGTCTAGGGCATGCTGTGAGATCCAGAGTCAAGTCCCCACACACCCACAGCGCGTCCAAATCGCGCGAGACCCAGACCCAGCCTGCCCCACCCCCATTGGGTGATATCCAGACTCAGCCGGCCCCACCCTTGTCAAGCCCCCCCAGGTGGGGGTTCAGCCTCAGGGTCCCTGTCAAGTCCCACATGGCAGGGGGCACAGCCTCAGGTCCCCCGGCTCTGCGCCAGTGCAGGGAGTGCGGCCTTAGGTCCTCCAGCCTGGTGCTGGGGTTGGGGTCACGGCCTGAGGTCCCCTGTCAAGCCCTGCCAGGTGGGAGGTGGAGCCTCAGGTCCCCTGCCCCAGCCCAGCACAATGCAGCCTCAGGTCCCTGCTGATTGCTCCTTAAGGCTCATTATGAGACCTCGGCCTCTGCTGTGGGCACAGCCATCTTGACCATTATAGCATGATGGTCAATTTGCATATTCTCTCTTTATTAGATAAGATGACTCATTTATTTCAGCCTTTTCTATTACTATGTTTCTATGAAAATTGAAGCTTTTGTTTTTTGTGGCCCACATCACATAATCTTAAACCTTGTTTATTTGGCCTGTGTTAGTCTTTGAGTTTGACATGCTTGGAGTAGAGGAACCCTTTTGAAACCCTATTCCCTGTGACTCTGAGTTAAGAGATCTGACATTCAATTGAAGCAAGGCACTACTGTGTTCATTCTGCTAAAGGCACTGTTGTGTTCATCTGTTGTAGGCAGGGATCTTTGTTTACTTTGCTCACTGATGTATCCCACATGCTTGGAACAATGCCTGGCATCTATAGGCACTCAAATATTTGTTCAAAATAAAAATAAACAAAAGCATTGTCTTGCAGTGAGGTGATTGCAGGACAGGGCTGGGGGGGTGTAGGTGGAAGAGGACATAGAGGGAATAAATGGCAATGGAAAAGAATAAAATAAAATAAATTTCAATCACTGTACAGGGAAAATACTAATAAGTAAAAATATAAAAATAAATGTAAAAACAAGTTAAAAAAAAGCATTGTATAACATGCTATACTTATTTATTTTTTTGTTTGGTTAATTCTCACCCTAGGATATATTTCCATTGATTTTTAAAGAGAGTGGAAGGGAGGGGCAGGGACAGAAACATCCATGTGAGTGACACACATTGATTGGTTGCCTCCTGCACACACCATGACCAGGGCCAGGGATTGAGCTTGCAACCAATATATGTGCTCTTACTGGAATCGAACCTGAGACCCTTCAATCCATGGGCCAAGGCTCTATCCACTGAGCCAAATCAGGTAGGGCTAATGTGCTATATCTACACTAATAAAAGAGAAACATGGTAATTAGCGTACGACCGCTACCGTTTCCATTGGCTAATCAGCATATCCTTATGCAAATTAACTGTCAGCCAAGATGGCGGCCGGCAGCCATGCACTGAAG
>NW_005356433.1:11040-12606 GCF_000412655.1 Myotis brandtii
CGAGAGGGCACAGGCCGGGCTGGGGGACCCCCCCTCCCCCCTGAGTGCACAAATTTTTGTGCACCGGGCCTCTAGTTTAGGTAATATAATGGTGGTGATACAAAACTGTTTCACATTTTCCTGATTGTTAAGTCTGTGAACTCTGAGATGCCTGGCACTAACTACACTCAAATTTGAAAGCAGAGCCTAGCAGCCATTTCTGCACAGGGCCCTCTCAGGAAAACTGCAGGTGAGGGAGAAGCCTGCACTGAACTGCGTGCCTCCAGCATTAAACTGCTTGCCTGCACTGTGTTGCTGCCAGGGGAGTCAGCACTTAAAAGTATTTGTGGAATTCTATTTCAACCAATAGGACTGAGGCTTTTTCTGTCCAATCTGAGCTAGCCTCATCAGCATTTTCACAGACCAATCAGAGTGCCTCTCTTCTGACCAATCAAGACTGTACTTTTTGGACCAAACTGTGAGCATTTTGAGCCCTCATTTGAATGAGAATGAACAATCATGGCTCAGGGGCGGAGCCTTCTGTCTCTATAAATGAGCTCCATGCGGTTGTGGTGAGCACACTTTCCTTTTCCACTGAAGACATTGCCCCTTGGAAGCCGAAGCATTAAGTGCCTCTCAGCAGCAGAAGCGACGGAGCCAGCGCACCTGGATCCTTCCCGCTTACAACTGGCCTGGCGTTCTTTGCCGTCTCCTCACAGCCAGGCTGTTTCAAGTTGTGCTGCTTCAACATTAAGCTGGTGCACTATTGAGCTGTTCCAGTCACGCTGTTCTCATAGGCATGCTGTTTGCACAGATTTAAGTTTCCTTTTCACTGCACCCTCAAATTGGGGAATAAATTGGTACAAAGGACCACTGGTTGACAAATCAAAATTATTGCACCTTAGTAATCTTCATGCTGGACTTTCCATTGAGTTAAAAAAACACCTATACAATCTGTTGTCTAAAGCATTGTCTGAGTGTGGTTTTTGCACAGGGAATATTGTATTTGTTAAGTAACAACAATAGTATTTGTAGTGAGCACGCTTTCTTTTTCCAGTGAAGATATTACCCAACGGAAGCTGAAACACTGAGTGGCCTCTCTGTAGCAGAAGTAATGGTGCCGGCGCTGGAGCCATAGCAACTGGAGCCTTCCTCCTTCCCCCTAGGCCACCTTACTTTGCCACCTTCTCGAAGTCCTGCTGTTTCAAGCTGTGCTGCTTCATTAAGCTGCAGCACTGTTGCGTTGTTCCACAGCCGTACTGTATCACATTGTAGCTGTTACAGGGAAGTTTCCTTTTTTCACTGCGCCCCTAAATTGGGGATTGAATTGATGCAAAGGACCATTGGTTGACAAATCAAAATTATTGCTCGTTGGTAATTTGCATGCTGGACTTTCCATTATGTAAAGAAGCCCAGCTATACAATAAGTATGCATTAATCCATACCCATGATAAATGCTTGGATTAATAAATGTCAACTGGGGGTGCAGGCACTGACAGCCAACCAGCAGCACAGCTGGCAGGGGAAGCCCGTGGGCTGCGGGGGCCGCTGGAGGGGGCGGACTGTGAGCCCGGGTCGACCCCAGGT
>NW_005356433.1:13150-37153 GCF_000412655.1 Myotis brandtii
GGGCACCAGCTACCTGGTGCTGGAGGCGGAGGGGCCAGGCCCTCAGGAGGACGCCGCCCCCCAGGCCAGCCGACTTCAAGCTGCAGGTCATCATCATTGACTCCGGTGACGTGGCGAGACCAGCCTGGTGGGGCGCTTCACCCATAACGCCTGCAAGTCCATCGTGGGTGTTGACTTTAAAATCAAAACTGTAGAGCTAAGAGGAAAGAAAATTTGTAACACCAGAGACTTTTTGAAGAAGTAAAAAGCTATCTTAGGTGCTTTTTCTTTATTTATAAGACATTTCTCCAGCTGTAGCATTTTTGAAGTATTCAAGTACTTCTAACACAAAGCAAGCTCCATTCATAGCGGTCACTGAAGGTTATTTATGAATATTATATAATGGTAGAATATTACTAGTGAGAGGGTAGGATTTGACTTGGTTTTGAGGCCACAGAGTCTCTCTTATATTTTCCGAATGGATATCCTTTATGCTTTTAAGAATTATGAAGATTCGCCCTAACCGGTTTGGCTCAGTGGATAGAGCGTTGGCCTGCGAAATGAAAGGTCCCAAGTTCGATTCTGGTCAAGGGCTTTACTTTGGTTGTGGGCACATCCCCCATAGTTTCCGAATGGATATCCCTTATGCTTTTAAGAATTACTAAGATTCAATAAAGAAAGAAAAGAAAACGCTGCTGTCCTAAACAAACCCCGTTGAAAGGAATTTTAAAGAGATGCATTTTACTCTATCAAAGAACATACATATACTAGAGGCCCGGGGCACAAAAATTTGTGCACTCGGGGGGCGGGGGAAGGAGGGTCCCCCAGCCTGGCCTGTGCCCTCTCGCCGTCTGGGAGCCCTCGGGGGATGCCAGACTGCCGACACTGCTGCTGCACTCAGCAGCTGTGAGCCTGGCTTCTGGCTGAGCGGTGCTCCCCCTGTGGGAGCACACTGATCACCAGGGGGCAGCTCCTGCGTTGAGCGTCTGCCCCTTGGTGGTCAGTGCATATCATAGCGACCAGTTGTTCCACTGTTGGGTTGATTTGCATATTAGCCTTTTATCATATAGGATGCCTGTTGTTTTTGCAAGGAGCTTATTCTTATCTACTCACTCCTGCAATATCTTTTGAGCATCTGCCCCCTGGTGGTCAGTGTGTGTCATAGTGACCAGTCATTCCCAGTCTTTCTGCTGTTAGGGTCAGTTTGCATATTACCCTTTTATTATATAGGATTTGCCTAAACATTACATACCTTTGTCATGATGAAGCTTCTCCCCTTATGATGAAGCTTATGCCTGTTAATCTTAGACTTTTTGGTCTGATAATGAATTTGTGAACTCTAAAAAAAACCAAAATAAATGTCAACTGATGGTCATTGGCACCAAATCATGGCCAACAAGCGTCTCCGATTTGGGGTGAAGCAAGACGATTCAGACCAAACAGCTCCTCCCTGTGATACAGTCTGGCTGGGAGGCAGCTCTTGGGCAAGTCAGCCTCATCCAGTGTGACACCTGCACCCCCTCCAGCTACACAGGTCTGCTCTGCTCAGCAACGCCCGGGCACCCCTGTGTTTGCCAGATGGCTTTGTTCGGCCTCCACCACAGGACATCCCCACTCTGCTCCAGGGGCTGTCTTTGGTGCTTCGGGTGCAGCCATAACAGTCTTAGATGGGAAGGAAAAGGGCTTTCCCAGCAGGAAGGGAGCTGACTGTAGAGAATTCCATGATTGGCCTTGTGAGAAAAACAAGCGATCTTTTCTGTGAAAGAACAGTTTAGACAGCGTCATTTTAGACTGCGTAATGTGGCAGTTGCCATTGTGGCTCCCGTGACATGGCAGCCACCATTTCGGCCACATGACTTGGCAACCACGATTTTGGTCACATGACTTGGCAACCACGATTTTGGCTCCTGTGCCTTGGCCCTTGACCAGAATCGAACCCGGGACCTTTCAGTCCGCAGGCTGACGCTCTATCCACTGAGCCAAACTGGTTTCGGCTAGACAGCGTCATTTTAGACTGCGTAATGTGGCAGTCGCCATTGTGGCTCCCGTGACATGGCAGCCGCCATTTTGGCCACATGACATGGCAGCCGCCATTTTGGCCACATGACTTGGCAGCCACCATTTTGGCCACATGACTTGCAGCTCCCCTGGGAGCCGCCATCTTGAAATGGCAAAGGCCAACCCCTCCCTTTAAATTAGCCAATCACAACGACTGTGAGCCTGGCACCAATCAAGAGTGAGGGACAGGTCACGTGGGTCAGGAATAAAAGCCGAGCGGACTCCTGCTCAGTATGGGTGTGCTCTCACACCATGTGCTGCGCGCCCTCCTGCAGGAGTAAAGATCCTGCCTCACTGCCTGGCTCCCCAGTGGCTTTGTGTTCCACGTGGACCCCTTGTTTGCAGGACTCACCTTATTTCTAACATCACCCACTAGTAGAAATCAGAAAGCCTGATAATCTGGCATTCCTGCCGCTGCTTGGGTGTCCAGAAAGCCTTGGTCAGTGTTGGACCCTGAGACTAAAGTCTCTAGGGATTGGTGGTAGGATGAGGTGAAGGGAAGGAAAGGGATTTCCCTTCTGGATATCTCCATAGGGCCACCAAAATGAAAGGTGAACATGGTGGATGGTGCTAAATAGCCATCTCAGATGGTGATTTAAGAAAAATTGAATTTATTTAGGGAAAGGGGATGAGGATGGGAAACCCAAAGGGAAGGGCTGCACAGCACTGAGCCACAGAGACATTGGATCCATGATGGCAGGACCCAGGAGCTGGAGCTTCATCCTTATATGCAGTCACTGGTGGGAAACTTTTGTCATCAGTGGGCCTGGGGACTGAGCTGGTGGGCTTGGAATGCAGTGGGGATGTGATCAGATGCCCTCAGGACAGTTTCCATTCATTGTATTGTCTGACTCCTGGTGTCCAGCAAGTTTTTCCTGTTTTTTTTTGTTGTTTTTGTTGTTGTTGTTCTCCTGTGGCAGGAAGCTTACAAGTGGCAATTAAGGATTGAATTGCCCTACATGCCCAACATTGACAACAGGAAATGCTGACAAGGATGTAGAAACTCTCATTCACTGATAATGGAAATGCAAAATGGTACAGCCAGATACTTTGGAAGACAGTTGGAAAATTTCTTAAAACACTAAACATATGCTTACTATACAATCCAGCAATTTTTTCCCTTTATATTTATCCAAAGTTAGTGAAAACATGTCCACACAAATATCTGTACACAGATGTTTATAACAAATTTATTCATAACTGCCAAAACTTGGAGGCAACTTATATGTCCTTCAGTAGATGAGTGAATAAATAAATTGTGATACATTATTTATTCAGTTCTTAAAATAAATGAGCTTTCAAACTATAAAATGACATGGAGGAATCTTAACTGCACATTACTAAATGAAAGAAGCCAATCTGAAAAGGCTACATACTGTATGATTTTAACTATATAACATTATCTTAAATGTAAATTATGTAGACAGTAAAAAGATCAATGGTTGCCAGAAGCTGGAGGGAGATGAACAGTAGAACACAGAGGATTTGAGTGGTGGGCAGTGGAACTACTCTGTATGATACTATAATAGTGGATACATGTCATTATACATTTGTCTAAACCAGCTGTGGGCAAACTACGGCCCGCGGGCCGAATCCGGCCCGTTTGAAATGAGGGCTACGCCCTCCATCTTGCCCCAGGGTAAGGGCTACGCCCTCCATCTTGCCCCAGGGTAAGGGCTACGCCCTCCATCTTGCCCCAGGGTAAGGGCTACGCCCTCCATCTTGCCCCAGGGTAAGGGCTACGCCCTCCATCTTGCCCCAGGGTAAGGGCTACGCCCTCCATCTTGCCCCAGGGTAAGGGCTACGCCCTCCATCTTGCCCCAGGGTAAGGGCTACGCCCTCCATCTTGCCCCAGGGTAAGTGCTCCATCTTACCTTGGCCATGTGCTTGGCAAGGAGCTTCCCGGAAGTCAGCCTCTGCTAGCCACACCCAGGAACAAGACACCGACTTGCGCCTGGCCAATCGGCAAGGCCACAGCCCTTTCTCCTCCCCTTACTCCAACCCCCTATAAAACCCCTCTCCACACAGAGTTCTCTCTCTCTCTGCTTCCTGTCGCTGCGTCGGCAAGGTGGGGGAGCCGAGCTAGCTCGAATAAAGACTCTTATGCTTTTGCATCGGACTGGCTGGCTCCCTGATGTGGTTTCTTGGGGATCCTGAAATCTGGGCATAACAGCCCTCGAGTCAAAAAGTTTGCCCACCCCTGGTAAACCCATAAGAAGTGTACCAAGAGTGAACTCTAATATAAACTCTGGATTTTAAGTGATAATTGTTACAAATGTACTACTCTGATGGGAAATGTTGATAATGGGAGAGGCTATGTATGTGTGCAGGTAGGGAATGTATAGAAAACCCCTGTAACTTCCTCTCAAATTTGCTGTGAACCTAAAATTGCTCTAAGGAATGAAGACTTTTTAAAGTAAATTTATCATGATTGAAATAACCACCGCTACCTGCAACAACATGAATGAATCTCACAAATTATGTGAAGTGAAAGAAGACAGTCACAATTCCAAGTATATAAAGTATAAATATCTATGAAAACAAATCTGTATTGTTTACTCATATAGATGATAAACCTATAAAGAAAAGGAAAAAAATGAAATCACAATAGTCAGGATGGGGGTTACCTCTAGGAAGGTAGAGGAATGTCATGACTTGGGACTGGGGATCAGGAGGAGTGAGGGGAATAAGGGTAATCAAGGTGTTCTACTTCTTGTCCTGGGTAGTCATTAGGTGGCTGATAGCTTTATAAATGTTCTTTTAACTGGCAGTTCTCTGTTAAATGTTCCTTCTTTCTTAATGAAATGGAAATCTAGGTCACCAACTGGGATTGAGGATGAGGAAAGAGGTGTTGAAGATTTGATTAGAAGGAAGATGGTATCAAAGAAACAGGGAAATTGAAGTGAACAGAACAGAAAAATATTGTATTTCTCATCTTATTCTTTTCATGAAACTTTTCAAAATTTCCTGATCTATAATGCTTTTTTCAATCATATGTAACATTATTTTATTAATTTGGATATGCAGTTATCCCAAACATGTAGTTAGATTATAATGCTATTTCATGTTTTAAAATAAAATTTAAAAGCAAAATTAAGTATCATAAACCATATAATTGTGTTAATACATTAATCATTTATTATTTCACCTTGTATTTTAGAAAAGCTGATGTAGTTTACATTTAGACAAAAATACATAGGGCTTATACAGGGAATTTTATTATTTTTCTTTCAACTTTTTATACCAAGTATCTTCAGTGTTAAATTTTACATTTTATAAGTTTTAGAGACATCAGTATTTAAAAACCTCCTTATTTTATGGATCTCAAGTTCAAAAGTCATTTTTAAACGTCAGAAAATATAACCACATTAACTTTACAAAACTAAATATGGACATTTAAAATTACTAGAAACTATTACACTCAAACTTTACTCAGAAGATTTAAATGGAAAAAGTTGATAGGTTTATATAATTTTATAATTTTACCTATGTTTTTATTATGAACCAATTTGGAAAAAACTATTTAAATTATAACATGCTTTATTTGTAAATTTGTGTTTATGTTATAATTGTATAACTTCAGGTATTAACATACTTAATGTAAATTTAAAGTTTTTATAAAGGCAAATATAGTAAATTGAAACAATTACCACCAATGTAGCTTCAAAATATGCCATGAAATTGGATTTTCTAATATTCTATAATAACTGTGCCATTATCATAGAGATAAAACAGTCTTTTTAAAATAATTTGATTCTATAAACATTGAATCTAGAAATATTACAATTGCAACTCTTTGATAGTTCAGGAACAATGTCGTGTGTGTGTGTGTGTGTGTGTGTGTGTGTAGCTAGAGAATGAAGTCTCAAATAATAAAGCAACTGTAAATAATGTTAACAGTAGGTAAATTTGGGTAAAGAGCATGGGGGTGTTCTATATACTTTAGTTATGCTGGCAATTTTTTAAAAGTTTGAAATAGTTTCCAAATAAGTTAAAATGAAGAAAGAGACATACACTGGCAGTGACTTAAGTGGAAATTGACAGCATAGTTGGAAATAAATGCATCTCTTGCATAAAAACGTGGGTAGATACAGTAATGTATCCTTTCCTTTTCAGCTTAAAAACCAAAATCATAACTAAGTTACGAATTTTTGTAAATAATATTTTCTTTCTTCTGAGCTAGCCTTGAAATATAACTAGCTGCTGTTCTATTTTGCTGTCACTTCTGCAGACTGTGTTTTCCCTCCTTTAGTCTATAGGAAGAGTACTGCCCTATCCCATCTAAGTCTGCATGGGATCAGACGTGGGAACTCATCTGCAGTTATTCTGGACCAGCCATTTTCTGTTGACCTTGCTGGCAAATGCTCTCTGATTGCGTATTACCTACAGTGGTGTCTAGTTTTTATGATATTCAGTGAGGAATTCTCATTACAAGGATCTACAATCATGTCATTACAAATGATGAATTCAGTTGGGTATGGATGTGCAAGTGGAGGTCATTATCATATCTATCAGGGGGAAACTGCAACATATGTCATCTTGGAAATCCTCAAAATTCCAGCTGAAATTAAAGAGACTGTTAAGCAATATGTTTCTGTTAGTGAAATTTCAGTTCCTAAAGTGTTGCTAATAGCAAACATACCATCAATAACAAACTGGTCAAATGTTCCAGTTAAAAGCCATTTATTATCATTATTATCAGCAGCAGCATCATTAACACAAAACTAAATATACTAATACAGTGGGGCCTTGACTTACGAGTGTCCCAACTAACGAGTTTTTTGAGATACCAGCTGTCTCTCGGCCGATTTTTTGCATTGAGTTGATAGAGTAATTTGAGTTAACGAGCTCCTTAATGAGCTCGGTCTCGGAACGAATTAAGTCAAGGTCCCACTGTAAAAGAAAACAAAATCACACCCCAAAAGTATGTCTCTTGCTGAGGGTGAGTTGGTGACATTATCTTCATGTACAAGAGACAGCTCCCTGAGGATAAAGACCGTATCACAGTTTGATAATCAATTCAATAATTCAACCATTATTGAGCACCTAGGCACAATAGAAGATTTAAACATGTGTACAAGAATCCCTGCCTTCTAGGAGTTTTACAGTCTAGTAGGAGGTATTGAAGAACACCAAGAACACAGGGTCACATGACATTAGTGACATAATGGAATCAGCGCCATATATTAAGTTATCACAAGAGACTACCATCACATTCAGTTGTGGGTAATCAGGAGAGGCGCCACAGAGAAGGTGGCCTCTAAGCTGGACTTTGAGGTTCTGGAAGGATTTTGGCAGACTGGCATGTGGAGAAGGGGCGCTGGAGGTGAAGAGAATAAGTGTGGGCCAAAGTATGGCCATGGTAAAGTTTGGGGCATTTTGGAGGAGAAAACAATAGTCCAGTTTGGCTGGTATATGAAATCTATGTAAGTGAGAGTGGTGTGATGAAATGCTAAAAGTTATGAGTACTATATTTTGAATGGCTCTGAACTACAGGCTAAGATTTCTGATCTTTAATTTATGTCACAGTGACTATATCGACAGCAATAAAATATGCAATGATCTGTGATGATTTCTTAGGGAAACTAAAGTGGTTTCTAGGCAATACCATTGCTTTGCTAACAAAAATGTCCCCGCAGATAATTCAAAGCAATATATGGTAATTTTTTTCTACTTTACATGCAACTAAATCTCTTCCTTCAAAGTCTATTCTTTCTATATATCCAGGAACCACAACTCTCCCCACTGCCACTTCCAGCTCAACAGTTCTTTTGGCACCTAATCAATTGAAACAAGTCTAATTTAGAATTCCCAGCTACAACTGCCACCCTGAAGCTACCCATAGTTGTGAGAAATGAGAGTAGTGGTGATAGGTGTAGTGAACAATGTCATGAAAATATAGACATTTGAGAAGTTCTATGCAATCCCCATCATAAGAGTCAAGCTTAGTTCTTTGAACTTGGAGTTCCTGGTCCTCCACTCAGTTTGGTCCAGAGAACAAGAGGGGTCCCAAAACTCACAGTGCCTAATTAAAGTTCTTTTAAACTTTCCTCTTATTATCAAAGAATTCCTTAAAGAAATGACATTTCATCTGGTTGACAAGTTATTTATAGGCCTCCTAAGTCCAAGGCTGTTGAAGCTGTGGACTGGCAGGAGTGACTTTCTCTTTCTGACCAAGGAAGGATACTGGGCTTTGTCTGTTCCCAACAAGTTGGTGGTTGGGAACTTCTCTAGTGCACTGACAGTTCAAATATGCTAAAGAATGATTGTATTAGATAACCAAGCCAAAGAAGTAAGCTATTTAGACCAACCCGAGAAGACTTAGAATAACAAAGTTGCCATGGTCACACTTTCTGAAGCTAGTCAGTCTTTCAGCTCTTTCCTGGAATGAGACCTCCTCTGAAGGAAGTCATGGATAGCGGTAGTGAGGCCCCATGTCACACTGGACCTTAGGATGACGAGGGATCCTCCACGGTAGATCAGGAACACCTTTCGGCCCCGAGTGTCCCACATGTCCTGGGCAGAGGCCCACAGGCTGGGCATGCTCTGCCAGCCAATATGGGACTGCATATTGGCAACTAGTACAATCAGAGGATAGAGAACTAGGCAGGTGATTGTTCCATTGACACTGCCAGACACCATGGCAGGGACCCAGTGAGGTAGGCCTTGTTTTGCCAAGCCATCCTGGATGGGGTCCTTGAAGGAGAAATACAAAGCACTCCCCAGGCTGTTCCTGAGAAGGACAGGCCAGAAACCACGATAGTACCCCAGCGATAGCCGCCCCCAAAGCCCATAAGAGTTGAATTCCTTGAGAATGCTGAAGGTGGTAGGGAAGCGAGCTTGCTTGCGACCATCCTGGAGCACGTTTTGCACCCTTTCAAAGGGGCTGAGTGCCACAGCCTCCACCACACCAGACATGAGCCCTGCAGCCCAGCGGTGTCCCAGAGAGTGTGGCCCCTCAGGGGAGAGAGAGCACAGCAGGCTATCATAAGTCCCAAATAGTAGAGTCCCTTGCAATGTCTTGGAGAGAAGAGGCGGGTAGATTCCCCGGTAGAAGTATTGGGGGCCTTCTTGCCAAAGCTGTCGCAGAGCCTCTGACACCGCCACAGCATGGATCTGTTGCCGGAATACAACCTTATAAATAGGAAAGGTCAGAAAAGTAGACATAAAATTGGAAATGGCCCCAAGGGCATAGGCCTGGGAATGCCAGCTTTTCTTTCCAGGAGTCTCTGCTCGCGTCCAGTGCTGAAGCTCCTTCCCGGGAGAGTGGTTCGGTTCCCCCATGCTGGAGACAACTGGGTGCAGATGGAATAAACTGGCAAGAGTTGGGGGGAAGAAGTTAGGCTGACTATAATATCTGTTGGTGAGCATTTTCACTGCTTAGTTAGAAAGAGAACCACGAGAAACTCAGCTTTAAGGAAACAAGCCACTCTTTGGTCCAGTTTCTGAGAAATAACTCTCTTAAGGAAGAATTAAAACAAAGGCATATAGTTTTTCTGGAGTCGCCTCTACAGTGTTTTTGCTGACACAGCAAATATTCTAATATTCAAAGGAAGTTTAAGATTGAATAAAACTGGAGAAGGAGGGCTCCAAAACCTATTATATTCTGTTTTCACCACATGAAAAGTCACATTTGATAAGTTGCTAGAGTAATAAGTTGCTATTCTCTTTCTGAAAAGTGGCACTATCTTGTACAGCAGAAAGGCATTCAAAAGTTTGTCTTTAAAAATTAGAAGTTTTAGGAGTGGTGAGTCTTCCTCTACTCTGTTTCTGTAGATTCTTGCCTATGTTGTAGCTATTTCATGTTCCCCTATCCAGAATGAGGAATAGAAAGAGAAGCTGTTCCTAGAAATTCAGCACCAAAAGACTCTGCACCTAGCAATTTCCATGCCTAACCTTGTATGAGAGAACAGAGGTTCTCAGCCTTGACGCTATTGACATTTTGGGTCAGAAAATTCTTTGTTCTAGTGCAGCCGTGGGCAAACTACAGCCCGCGGGCCGGATCCAGCCCGTTTGAAATGAATAAAAATAATAAAAAAAAAAGACCGTACCCTTTTATGTAATGATGTTTACTTTGAATGTATATTAGTTCACACAAACACTCCATCCATGCTTTTGTTCCGGCCCTCCAGTCCAGTTTAAGAACCCATTGTGGCCCTCGAGTCAAAAAGTTTGCCCACCCCTGTTCGAGTGCCTATCCTGTGCATGGTAGGATATTTAGCAGTATCCTGGACTCTACTTACTGGATGCCAGTAGCACCAGTTGTGCCCTAAACAGCTATGACAACAAAAAACATCTCCATATTACCATATGTCCTGGGGAGAGGGCAGACAGAATTGCCTCTGAATCGGAACCATTATAAAAAGGGAAGAAGCAGTGCTCAAGAAAAAATTAATGCTCAGTGTGAATCTGAGAACCTGAGAGAGCTTGTCAGGAAGGAAATAGGGGCTCCAACTAAGCTGAGAGGACAGGGTGCTGCAGTGGGAGATGGTGTGTGAAGAGGAAGCATAGATGTATGAGTAGGAGAGAGGAGGAGGTGGGTGGGGGCAGATGACCAGGCTGGGGACTCACATTTAGATGGACAGGAAGCCTGGTAGGAACTGCAGACCCAGAGGTTTCACACAGAACTCTGGGCCCTGTGGTCCTGAGGGGAGCCAGGTGTTGGAGCTCTAGTTAGCTAGCAGTTGGTGGCCCACTTAATAGGGACAAAGAGGGCTGAGGCCCAGGGGGAGGGGGAGAAGCCAGGCCCTGCAAGAAGCCCACTGCAGCCTTTCCTGGACTGCTGCACCCAGAACCTGACTTAAAGGGCTCCTCCTTCCAGAATCACCCCTCAGCTCCTCCCTGGCTTCTTACTCCTGCTCCATCCAGGATCCCACAATCTCATTTTACAACCCCCCACCCCAAGCCACACACTCACACTCTCTCTTGGTGGAGGCAGGTAGAGGTTCAGCCTCCCCTGCTGTGCCATCACTCCTCCCCCACCCCACATTCCATGTTTGCTGTAAGCCCCACCTCCTCACCCCTTGACCAGGAGACTGTGAGGGCCCCTCTGCCTGGAACCCTTTAGCTGAGCACTGGCCAGGAGCAAAGGCTAAAGAGGCCCACTCCTTGCATCCCTCTGGGGCCCTGGCAGTGACCTCCATTTCTCCAAAGCCAAAGGGACACCTTCCTCACTCCAGGCAGGAGGTAGCTCCACTCAGGCTCCTAAAGCCACAGGGCCTCCTAATATTCCCCAGCTGGCCTCCCAAGGGACCTCTTCCCCAACTTTTACCCGCACCTAAATAAAGATGAGTGATGAGGGAAATGTCTGTTTCTTCTTCTATTTCAGAGTGCAACAAGGTACCACTTCCTTCCAATACTTTCCTGAGTAACCTAAAAACATTTGTTGACTAGCTGCATAAGGCAGGCTGACTTAGCAGAGAAAAAGGAGCTAGGATTTGGCAGACCATCATTCTAAGTGCCAGTTGTGTTAACTTCCCAATTCCTATGTGACCTTTAGAAATTAATTTACATCTTGTAGTCTCCTCCATCTGAGTTATAAAATGAGCAAACAGGGTGAAAATCTCTCTAGGCATCCTCATACTGTGCATGTCAGGGCATTGACATGGGGGCATTTTGGCAAATATTTGATAGAGGAATTAATTGTATTTTTCCATCCCTGATTTTTTTTTGCCCCTTTTTCCAGTCATTTTCAGGGATTAAAGGTGAATTATTTAGACATATCTTATCTTAAACATCTAATTTGTCATTTTATAAATCTAATTTTTCCTATTTAATGGGGGTGAGGAGAGTCCAGTTTTTCTTGTTCAGATGCTAGTCTTGAGGACAGACTGACCTGAGACTGAATTCTGCCTCCACACTTACTTAGTTGTCTGATTTTTCAAGAAACTTCACCAAGTCTTGGTTTCTTCAGCTATAAAATAAGGACAACATATCTCTCTCAATATGTAGTTGTGAAGATTAATAAAATCAAATTAGATAAAGTGGTTGAGCACCCATAGCATGGTGGCCTCAATAAAAATAAATAAATAAAAATAAGATGCTTCCTGACCTCACATCTGTGTCCACAGAGCAAATGCTCCTGTAGGACATTCTCAGGCCAGCCAGAACCAGATGATGTGGTATGATGGAACCAATCCCATGTTCATTTGGAGGTGGGAAAGACTTTTCTTCTGTGAATGTCAAGGTATTAAACAATCCCAGACAATCTGCCCCATTAAGATGAATTTCAAAGTCAAGACCACAGGATGGGCCTGGAGTTGGCCTGTGCCTCCTGCATTTATAGCCTACTAAAGTGAACCCAGGGGATTCCAGACTCCCCTGGCCAGACTAGGCCAGATGGACAGCCTGTGTGACCATCCAAGGATCCAGTCCCACATTTGTCCATTCATTCAGGGCATACCTGAGCCAATCTGTTGGTCAGCTCACAAACATGTATTCAGTATGACCATCTAGTGCCGTGGTCGGCAAACTGCGGCTCGTGAGCCACATGCGGCTCTTTGGCCCCTTGAGTGTGGCTCTTCCTAAGCCTTAGGAGTACCCTAATTAAGTTAATAACAATGTACCTACCTATATAGTTTAAGTTTAAAAAATTTGGCTCTCAAAAGAAATTTCAATCGTTGTACTGTTGATATTTGGCTCTGTTGACTAATGAGTTTGCCGACCGCTGGTTTAGTGAGTAACTGTGGGTAAATCACTGTGGAGCTGGAAGTGAATAGGACTTTGTACCTACCTTAAAGGGCTTAGGAATATAGTGGGGTAGACAGGTCAACAATGACCTAATCTACACTGGAAGGCAAAATAAAGTGTGTAATCAAGGACAGAGTAGAAAGGCAAGAGCTATGTATTCCACCTGGTACAGGGAACAGCCAAACATTTTTCTTCAGGGAGGGACATCTGACTTGATCTTTAACCAATAAGCAGACCTTCATTAGGTAGAGGAGTGAGGGCAGGTATTCTAGGCTGAGGAAGAGGCTTAAGGCACTGTGACTTAAAAGCATGAGTGGTGCATGGTGCTGGATGAATACCATGGGAAGGAGATACAGCTGTGGCTGACAGAGAGATGATTTAGAATGAAGGCCACATTTGTTTTCCACACTGCAGTGCATTGTGGGTTTGAATTTTGCAGTGCCACTTCCTAGCTTTATGACCTTGGCCAAGTCTCTGTCTCTTTACCTCTCTGTGCCTCAGTATACTTATCTTTAAAATTATTGTCATGAAGGATGCATGAGATGAAAAATATAAAATGCTTAGCACAATACTTGGTATTTAAGTTGCTCCACAAGTTATAATAGTAGTTTCACTTTAAAAAATGAGATCCCAGGAATAAAGATTACAACTACATTGTTCTAAAGGCTAAAATCAGTCTAATGTACTGGGTCATCTGCAGAGTCCATTTTCAATTATTTATTTGGAAGACAGCAAAAAAGAACTATTCATGGCTTTTGGAGTTTGACAGTCCTGCATTTGAGTCCCAGTACCTCCACTAACCAGCTGTGTAGCTTATGCAATTTACTTAACCTCCCAAAAAATCAGTTTCTGGATCTGCAAAATGGAATAGCATGCCTGTCTTGACAGGGTTGCTGAGAAGCTTAAATAAGATATCAGATGGAAAGTTCCTGGCACAGAGGCAGGCAGTCAAGGACAACCATTGTCGTTTCAACTGTTCAACTGAAAGCTTTTATCTCCCTAAACTTTGGACTATTAAAGTTCCTTTGTAGAAATTGGAAAATGTGGTCTCAATAAAGCCATGAATTGGAACGCAGTCCACATATTGAGGCCAGAGATAAGGGATGCTCTGTACCCAGTTGGAGCCAAATGAGCAAATCTTCCTCCCAGCCTTGGGCAGAGACCTTCCCACTTTGTTCTAATGACCAGATCCAGGCACATTTACACAATCCATTTCCTTTCACTATTTTTTTGTCAGAGCTTTAAGATCTATTATTTGTCCTATTTGACCCACCCTCACCAGATCAACTGCAGATCACCTAATTTGGTGAGGAAGTCAATTTAAACACAGAAGAATCTACTGAACCCCAGGGTCAGATGTCATGGGATTGGAGAGCAGAAGCAAGAGTCTAAACTTGCAGCAGTTCTCAACCTGTGGGTCGTGACCCCTTTGGTGGTCCAACGACCCTTTCACAGGGGTCGCCTAAGACCATCCTGCATATCAGATATTTACATTACGATTCATAACAGTAGCAACATTACAGTTATGAAGTAGCAATGAAAATAATTTTATGGTTAGGTCACAACATGAGGAACTGTATTTAAAGGGCCAGAAGGTTGAGAACCACTGGAAAGGAAACCTAAGAGCTACTTCCAGCATCACTCCTGACTGTGTAAGATGAACCTTCTACCTCCCTCCTCTACCCCATTCACTGTTCCATCTGCAAGAAAAAGTCCACAGTGTTCAAATGGAAAGTGCTTCATCTCCAAATCTGAATTGTTTACTTCAAGGAACTCTAGGTATTGTGGCTGTAAATAAGAAGGTAGAAAGGAGCAGGTGAAGTACCTTGGCAGGTTGAAGATGAACTCAGCAGTAAAAGGGAATCAGATTGTTCATTTGCTTTCAAGCAACAGAAGTCAAGAACAAGACCCACAGGAAGCCTTCTAGCCATAATTGACATACTAGTAAGTGAAGTAAAGACCTGCTCTCCAAGAACCAGAAGTCACAGAAAATGGAGCAGGTTTCCCAGCCCCTGGCTTCACAACCCGTTCACTATGGACAGCCCTGCATGCTGTTTCCATGGAGTTGCTACTTCTCTGGGGCCAGTGATGGCAAATCCAGCAAAGGAGAGGTCCCCTCAAGAGCTCACAGAAGGGCAACCTAGCAACCTGTCCTGAAGCCAGGAAATGAAAGAGCTCTATCAGCAGCAGAGAGCTATGGTTGTGGTTTAGATCCAATTGTTTCGTTCTCACACTTCTTTCTCAAAATCAAATTGAAAGAGGAAGATGCTATAAAGAAATGTTGTAGGGAAGGGGTTCTTAACCATTTCTGGGTGGCTGCTTATTTGAAAATCTACCAAGCTGTGGACTCAGAAAGATAGACAGGGTCCAAATTCTTTGCCAACAATTTCAGGAAAGACCCTAGGTAGGAATCTCTTCTCTGGAGTTGCATCTCATGACAGATATACTGTGGATAGGTACATTGGCAGCAGGCCTACTCACCTGATGTGGTTCACAAATCTCTCTACACCTCAGAATTAACAATGGCAGTATTTAAAAATATAAATCACACTCCCCATTCCAGTCCTAGTAAATCCAAATCCCCCAGAGGTGGGTCTCAGGAATCTACATTTCTCACAAACTCTCCAAAATGATTCTGAGGCAGCCAGCCTTGTACCCACACTTTGGTTAATAGCATGGGTTCTGGCATCAGAGAGATTTGGTCCAAATTTTGGCTTCACCTTGTAATTTCAGGTGTCATTTCACCTCTGAGCTTTATCTCTTTTGGGGCCATAAGATGTAGAAATACTGTTTTATTTAAAAAAAATAAACTGGCAACTCGTTTTAGTGTAAAAAAGAGAAAGAAAGTTGCCTTACTTTCCTCTTGGGTATAATGGGTAATGTAAAAGTTGCCCATGTCTTCCCACACCCCTCTCCCTGCAGCCTCCTCATCCCCTCCCTCTGCACTACCAGCACACCAAGACTGCTTGCTGTTGATAAGGTTTGAGAACACCAATGTAAAAAAAGCTCAATTGAGCAAATAGCATTCGGAGAGCAGCAGACTTGGATGCAAAATCGAAGCTGATGCTTATTTGCTATGTGATTCCAGGCAACATACTTAACCTCTCTGTTTCCTTATCTATGAAATAGAGAGAGTACTCCTTGCTGACTATTTCTATGTAATTCTAAATGAGCCCTCCCATCTCCACTTTGGCTCTTCTCCACTAACCCTCAATCTGAGAGTAGGGAGGGAGGAGTGTTCACAAGAGACAGCCTTTGAAATCAGACATGTCGACTTGGGCATGAGCTCTTAGCTCCGCACTTCCTAACCATATTGCCTGGGCGCTTAAGCCCCCTCTCTATTAAATGGGCACTCTGCTACCTTCTTCCCAAGGCTGCTGAGAAGAATCAATGAATGTTAATGTAAGAGCATCTGCAAGTAGAAAGCGCTCAGTAAATGCTTTCCCCCCTTCCCTCTATACAAAGGTGAGGAACTTTTATTGTTCACTTGATTTCTGTCCCACCTTGTGCTTAAGACATCCAGTGGCAGAGTGCGAAGGAAAGTGAGGTAGAAGGGGAGTGGGAGAAGGGAAGCAAAGAGAAAAGCAACAAACTCACGGGTAAAATGCAAATCGGCCGAGTCCGGTGCTTCCCAGCTGCACTTGACACTGCGCTGGCTCTCGCGCCTGTGTACCGCAGCCCCCGCGAGTAGCTCCCCCCTTTTGCTAGCTATGGCTTGAGCCGAGGCTGACCAGGGAGGCCGCCCCCGCGTCCCACTGATTGGCCGCGCCGCCAGGCTCATTATGCTCTTTTGTCTCAATGGGCAAAGGCTGAAAGAAGCATGGCTGCTGGGAGGGCCCTGTGGGTAAGCAGGGGCCGCCTCCGCTGCTGTGGGAACTATGAGGCCTCAACTCAGCTCCCCCTTGCTGGGCGGTCTTGCAGAGCAGCTCCTTCTAGCAGCCCCAATTCGCTTAGTGGCCTAGGAAGCAACATCCTACCCCCACCCCCGCCTCAGGGCCTCAGAGATCTGAAGGCGGCATACCTTGCTGTCCACACGGCACCATCCACTGCCCACCGGATGAGTACAGGTAAAGAAAGGGGGTGCGACTGCCTGGTGTGGTGAAAGGCTAAGGGAAGCTCCAGCAGGACTGGGCGGCTCCACGCTTGGGGAATCGAAAACTGTGAGGCAGGGGAAGGAGCTCTCCCATAGCCCGGCTGGAGGGAGGAGGTGGGGGTGTCACTGGATGCTCCCTAGTGGGTAGGATTTGCCTAGACTGAGGAGGGGGGTCGTTTTCAGGAGGGGTAGTTAGGGGAAAGGGGTGGGGATGAATCGCTAGCTATCTGCCTTGAAACCCTTTTCATTTCATCTCTTCCTGGAGGGGAATATGTTGGTGTTCGTTCCAACTCCTATTCCCTTTCTAGGTGGTAGGCCTTCAAAGCCAAATGAGAACTTGAAATCTGTGTGGCTGATTGCAGAGCTGGTAGGCTGAAGATTTCCTTGGGAAAATTTAATGTAGGGGTCGCTTTGGCTTATATTCAGAAGATGGGAGAGAGAATTTTCTGTCTGGATACAGCAGTGGTTGGGTGGTTGGGTGGTGGTGGGAATGAGGCTGCTTCTGATTCTTCTCTTCCCTGCCTTGTCCTCCACGATGATGCAATCTGAGGACTGGAATATTCAACCCTGAGTGGTAAAAGGTCGACCTACCCCAGAAAGGAACTTTCTCATGGAGGGCACCTGTTGCAGAGGCTGGAAGTGAAATAAAGGCGTGCCCTTGTTTTCGAGCTCTGGTAAGAATCTGAGAAATAACCGGCAAACTTTGAGAAGGGGTTATAGTTGAAACCTGAGACCAAGAGTTTAATCTCATTTATTACCAAAAATCTGTAAGACTTAGACCATTGCACTCTATTTTGAGCGCCCAGTTCAACTCCACACACTTACCTGGAATTCCAAGCTACAGTTTGCCCATCCTCCTCCCTCCTGGAGGATTGGTAGGAGAGGATGGATGTGGCTCTGAAAAGCATCCTTGTAAGCATGGGACATCCCCTAGCTCCAGAAGGTTGTAATTGACAGTTTCCTGAAGGATAATTTTAGGGCAGTGGGCAAATATAAAATGTACTGCAGGATGTTCAGGAAGGTTGAGAAACCTATTGCAGGCTGCTTCCCTGAGGTCTACTACCTTATTGACTCCCCCCCCACCCCTGCCACTTTTTTTACAGCTCTATTGAAATACAAGGAAGGCAGAGCCCAGGAACATTGCTTTGGGAATTCCTCCTGCAAATTAGGCTTTTCTAAAAGCCTGAGCATCTTGTTATACATATAGGCGATCATTGATCATTTGGTCATGGCTAGCATCATTACTCATGTGGGTAATAGCCGGCGGCAAAACACACCCTTGCCTCCTTGGGCCCATTCCATGTTGAGGTCCTTGGGGAGGAGTCTTGGTCCTTTAAGGTTCAACATGGCAGAAAGAAACATGAATTTGTTTTCCGGCAGAGCGGTACCAGCCCAAGGGGAAGAAACCTTTGAAAACTGGCTAATCCAAGTCAATGGGGTCCTGCCAGATTGGAATATGTCTGAGGAGGAGAAGCTCAAGCGCCTGATGAAAACCCTTAGGGGCCCTGCCCGGGAGGTCATGCATTTGCTCCAGGCAGCCAACCCCAACCTAAGTGTGGCAGATTTCTTGCACGCAATGAAATTGGTGTTTGGGGAGACTGAAAACAATGTGACTGCCCATGGTAAATTTTTTAACACCCTGCAGGCACAAGGGGAGAAAGCCTCCCTTTATGTGATCCGTTTAGAGGTGCAGCTCCAAAACGCTATTCAGGCAGGGATCATAGCCGAGAAAGATGCAAACCAGACTCGCCTGCACCAGCTCCTTTTAGGGGCTGAGCTGAATGGGGACCTGCACTATAGGCTGAAGCATCTTCTCAGGATGTATGCAAATGAGCAGGAGCGTCTTCCCAATTTCCTGGAGTTAATCAAGATGATAAGGGAGGAGGAGGATTGGGATGACACTTTTATTAATCAGAAGCGGGCCAGGAGATCTGAGTCAATGGTGGAGAGGGCAACCAGCCCAGTGGCATTTCAGGGTTCCCTACCGATAGTGATCGGCAGTGCTGACTGCAATGTGATAGAGCTAGATGATATCCTCAATGACTCAGATGAGGATGTGATCCTGGTAGACCCTCCACTTCCATCCATGGGTGCCCTTCCCCTCAGAGACAGGGTCCCACCTCAGGATCAGACATTGGTCATTGATTCCCCCAACAGTTCCCAGGTCCAGTCTCCTTCCATCAGTGGTGGTTCCGGGTATAAGAATGATGGTTCTGGGGATATGCGTAGAGCCAGGAAGCAAAAATACACAACCCACTGTTCATATTGTGGAAAGGAGGGCCACTCCAAGGAAACCTGTGACAATGAGAGCAACAAGGCCCAGGTATTTGAGAACCTGATCATCACCTTGCATGAGCTGATACCTACAGAGGAGGAGGGGTCAAAAGAGGTACCCAGTGAAAACAATGACCTCTGAGCCACAGTAAGGTGAGAGACCCAGCCCTAAGTGAATCCTTAGATATACTAAAAAACTGGTGATGAGAAAAATGGGAGTAGATTTCTATCTGCATGAATTAATCCATGGAAGAGGAGGTGTTGGATGCCAGCAAAGTGGAGGAGATGGCCTGACCTCTGTCCCTGCTCCCTCTTCTGTCTCCCTAAGGGTCTATTCTCTGTGCCTCTATTTCCTTGCTGACTTTGTTTTATGAAAGGAGTAGAACACTTTGTTAAACCTTTAAAAATGTAGGAAAATAGAAAAACTAAAGTACAAATCACCTGAAACTCTCCACTCATATAGCCATTGTCAGCCCTTTGATGAATGTCCTTTTGTATATTTCCTTATAATTGTGTACCCAGATAAATATATGTATACATAAAAGTGATCAAATATAAGTGCTGTTCTATACTGTGTATTTTTTCACCAAGCACTATATGTGGTGACCTTCTATGTCAATGAATATATATAAGCATCAAGTTTAATGTCTGTGTGTGATATTAATTTTAGGAATATAGAGGAAAAAGAGGAAAACTAAATATAGAAGCTATAATGAGGAAGGTCATACTCCAAAGTAGAATTTTTAGACATGAAGAAAAGGGAAGCTGAAAAAGACTTTCATTTTTTTTTTGCATGTACCTGTCCAATTTTCCCAACACCATTTATTGAAGAGGCTGTCTTGACTCCATTGTATGTTCATGCCTCCTTTGTTGAAAGTTAATTGAGCATAGTGGTTGGGTTGATTTCTGGGTTCTCTATTCTATTCCATTGATCTATATGTCTGTTCTTGTGCCAGTACCAGGCAGTTTTGAGAACAGTGGCTTTGTAATACAGCTTGACATCTGGTATTGAGATCCCACCTACTTTGTTCTTCTTTCTCAGGATTGCTGCCGCTATTCGGGGTCTTTTTTTATTCCAGATGAATTTTTGGAAAGTTCGTTCTAGGACTGTGAAATGTGCCATTGGTATTTTAATGGGGAGTGCATTGAATCTATAGATTGCTTTGGGTAGTATGGACATTTGGAACTGGAGAGCATTATGCTAAGTGAAATAAACCAGTCAGAGGAAGATAAATATCACATGATCTCACTCATTTATGGAATATAATGAACAACATAAACTGATGAACAACAACAGATCCAGAGACAGAGAAGCATCAATCAGACCATCAAACCTCAGAGGGAAGGTACGGTAGGATGGGGGTAAGGGGGAGAGATCAACCAAAGGACTTGTATGCATGCATATAAGCCTAACCAATAGACACAGACAACAGGGGGGTGAAGGCATGAGTGGGGCGGGAGGGTAATAGGGGAATAAGGACATATATGTAATACCTTAATCAATAAAGAAATTTTTTAAAAAGACTGAATTCCTCCCAAAGAGCTCCTTATCACAATTGATCTGTCTCTTAAGTCACTGAGTCAAGTCCCCATCCACTTGTTAATAATGTCCCAATGCTTCTCTAATGCATCTGAGAAATCTGATGATGGGACAGGGGTGGGGGCAAAAATGGTAAATGGGTACTTCAGGGGCTCCATTCCTGTTCACTTTGGGAAGGGGCAGCTCTTCCTTTCCTGGGTAGATTTCACAGATTGCTGCTACTGCTGTTTCTGGACAATGCCTGGAAGTAGCAACAAGACTGTCCTTTGGGCTGACACTATCATCTCTGCCTCCTCCCTAATTACACAGAAACTAGCTACTCTTGGGACTGTGGTACCTGGAGGCTCAGGCCTTCCAAGCCTCACCCTAGCTGCATGCTAGAGGACACTAGCAGCCCAAGAATTCCAAGCTTACTTCACCCCGACCCAAGAATGGGAATAGCCAAGGCAGGATGAAAAGCAATCTGGATGTCAGGGCATGTAAAAAAAATAAGGGAATTAGAAAACTCACATACCATTTTAGAATTAAGGGCAATAATAGGAGAGAGAAGACGCAGAAGGACCTTCCTGACCTTCATTTCATGGTCTCAGATTGGAGGGTGATAAATAATTATGTGTGCTCTGGCCACATGGATCAGTTCATTGGAGTGTCATCCTGTACACAAAAAAAGTTGTGGGTTTGATTTCGGGTCAGGTATATACCTAGGTTCATGTTTGGTCCCAGGTCAGTGCGAGTATGGGGGACAGCCAATCAATGTTTCTCATGTCTGTGTGTGTGTCTCTCTCTCTTCATCCTCCCCCTTCTTCTTTCTCTAAAACCAATGGAAATGTATTCTCGGGTGAGAATTAAAAAAAAAAAATGACATGTGACCTCAGTCCCTAAGGGTCCCATGTTTCTTGCAGTTTTATCAGTTCCTATCCTTGTGAGCAACACAAGGTTGGTAGAGAGATGATTTCATTTAATGTAGGGAGTGGAGTGAAATAAATGCAGACCTGAGAGAGCTTGTCAGGAAGGAAATAGGGGCTCCAACTAAGCTGAGAGGACAGGGTGCTGCAGTGGGAGATGGTGTGTGAAGAGGAAGCATAGATGTATGAGTAGGAGAGAGGAGGAGGTGGGTGGGGGCAGATGACCAGGCTGGGGACTCACATTTAGATGGACAGGAAGCCTGGTAGGAACTGCAGACCCAGAGGTTTCACACAGAACTCTGGGCCCTGTGGTCCTGAGGGGAGCCAGGTGTTGGAGCTCTAGTTAGCTAGCAGTTGGTGGCCCACTTAATAGGGACAAAGAGGGCTGAGGCCCAGGGGGAGGGGGAGAAGCCAGGCCCTGCAAGAAGCCCACTGCAGCCTTTCCTGGACTGCTGCACCCAGAACCTGACTTAAAGGGCTCCTCCTTCCAGAATCACCCCTCAGCTCCTCCCTGGCTTCTTACTCCTGCTCCATCCAGGATCCCACAATCTCATTTTACAACCCCCCACCCCAAGCCACACACTCACACTCTCTCTTGGTGGAGGCAGGTAGAGGTTCAGCCTCCCCTGCTGTGCCATCACTCCTCCCCCACCCCACATTCCATGTTTGCTGTAAGCCCCACCTCCTCACCCCTTGACCAGGAGACTGTGAGGGCCCCTCTGCCTGGAACCCTTTAGCTGAGCACTGGCCAGGAGCAAAGGCTAAAGAGGCCCACTCCTTGCATCCCTCTGGGGCCCTGGCAGTGACCTCCATTTCTCCAAAGCCAAAGGGACACCTTCCTCACTCCAGGCAGGAGGTAGCTCCACTCAGGCTCCTAAAGCCACAGGGCCTCCTAATATTCCCCAGCTGGCCTCCCAAGGGACCTCTTCCCCAACTTTTACCCGCACCTAAATAAAGATGAGTGATGAGCCCTGGCTAGTTTTTCTCAGTGGTTTGAGTGTCAGCCAGAGGATTGAAGGGTTGAGGGTTTTGATTCCTGGTCAAGGACAAGTACCTGGGTTGTGGATTCGATCCCTGGACCTGGTCAGGTTGCCTGTGGGAGCCAACCAATCAATGTGTCTCTCACACAGATGTTTCCCTCTCTTTCTCTCCCTACCCTTCCATTCTATCTGAAAACCAATGGAAAAAATACGAGTGAGGATTAAAAAATAATTAATTAATTAATTAAATAACAAATTAAAAAAAGGTAAGTGGTGAGGGAAATGCTGCTCCACTCTTCTAGTTCAAAGTGCAATGATTTTCCACATCCTTCCCACATTGAATGACTTACTCAGATAAACAATCCATGCTATCATAATTTCTTTCTGGGCTCAGGTAGAGTAAAAGGAAAAATAAATAAATGCTACACTTTCCACCACCCTCCTTTTCATTGGAGCTGCTTTAGGGTTCAGTATAAATTGCTGCTTTGAAAACTTCTGTGATGCATCCCCTTTCAGCCCTCCTCCATCCTCTTTGTTGTGTAAACTTGAAATTGTTTAAAATTTTATTTCACCAAAATGACGAAAACCAGAAACTATTTCACTTTGTGTGACACTGGCTTTTCCTTTATTCAAGAAATATGTATTTTTTTTTTATTTGGAAGACGTGGCACAATAGGGCATTCTGATCAGATTAAGAGTTAGCCAATGTACGGCTTTTAGAGAATTTTATGTTTGATAGTCTTCATATAGGTCTTTTCCTTCCTTTCTTTCTTTATTCTCATTAGTTGCTCAGAGATGAAATGAGTCTTTTGTCAGGAGAAACTAACGTTTGAATAACCTTTTGCATTATATCCTTCCTTCTAAACACTTTTCCCCCTTGGTTTCCAAGACACCCATCTCATAGTTTCCCCTCCCAGACCTTTCGTGCCTAGTTCTCAGTCTTCTTTGCTGAACCTTCTTTCTCTTCCTGATCCTTCCATAATAGGGACAAAAATTAAAATCACCACAATACTACTGTGATTTATTGAAAGCTTATTTATGTGCCAGTCGCCTTTCAAATGCAGTATCTCTTTAATTCTCATAGAAATCCCATAAGATAGTTATTACTTTATAATTACTATTAATATTATTATTAGTTGCCACATATTCAGATGAGGAAACAGGCTGGAAAATTAGGAAACTACCTAGGACCAGTTAGTAGTAGAGCCAGGGATGAGAAGCTTGGCTAACTGACTCCAAAGGATGCCCTCCTTGCTTGGGTTAGGTCTCAGGTACACAGTACCCTGTGATGTAGGTACTATCACTACTGCACATGATGCATGAGGAGCCTGAGGTCTACACACATGGAGTGATTAGCCAAACATCATAAGAGCAAGTATGTCACACACAAGAATGGATTCTTTAAGGAACACTTGTTTGACAGAATGGAGGCTTTTTTCTACCTTCTACTTCGTTTACTCTGGGTTGCAGTTTGCTGACCTACTG
>NW_005356433.1:37240-39763 GCF_000412655.1 Myotis brandtii
CATTCTATTTGAAAACTAGGTTGTTTCCTGTCTTTGCTTTAGGTGCAAATGGTTGTGAATTTAACACCTGTAAGAGGAGATAGCAGCAAAAGTCAGAGGGGAAGGGATGAATTGTTCAATTAGTGGTGCTAGGGGAACTTCAGTATCTGATTGTAAAAAAGATGTTTGTCTCATGACACTAAATATGGATTCCAGATCAATTTAAGAAATGTAGATTTTATACAAGTATGTACTAATTCTTTAATAAAATATTTTATTGTTATGAAAGTAATAAAAAGAATCAAATGTTCAAAAGCAACCCTTTTTAAAACTGCAAGAAAACAAATATTTATTAAATCTCTAGATTGGAGAAGGCTTTCTCTGATTAAGAGTGATGAAAGTGTTAGGTTTGATGGAACAATTGAGTTGATACCCTTCCCCCGGGAACTGGTTTTTCAGGTCATTTCACTACGGATATTCCCTTTGCTGAAGACCACTTTTCGCTTGAGGTGACCACATTCCATTCTTTCCTCTCTGGGTATGCATAAAGAAGTCTCTGCCCAGAAAAATCCCACCAAAATTCCTTTAAAAGCCACTGACACCCCTCACTTGGTACTGGAGCCATCCAGGCTCAGCCACCTGGTGTGTGGATAATCGAATAAATTCGTAATCCCTCACCACTCTGGCCTCGCGTGTTCCTCCTTCGGCCACCTAACATAAATAAATTACAAAGAAAAGACCAATGTAAAACAGAATTAATTTTAGACTATAATAAAGAATAAAAAGCATTTATTTGAGCAAAAAAGGAGCTACAGCCCAGGAGACACACATTCAGGTAGCAACCTAAATTGTGATCCACGGAGACAAAGAGGAGACCATCTTTTATCAATTAGGTCCATCTTATATAAATGAGCTATCCAAATTGTGCAATTCTGATTAGACAAGAGCCAGTCTCAGTCTGTTGGTAAAAAGTTGAAGCCAACATTTCCTTCAGTGGTTGACTCAGACAGCATACTGTGAGAAGCCAAGAGTTCAGTCTGAGGTTCTTCCCAGTATACAAAGTACATGAGGAGCCCCTACCAGCAAATGGCCACTAGAGTCTTACCATTTATACAATTTGGGCCCTCCGTTGACCATAAGGAATTCGTCTCAACAGATAAATTTCTTCTCAGGGTACACATTAAATGAATCTTTCTTTTCAGGCTCCACACCATAAACCCAAAAGACAGCATTAACAGATATAAAAGACAAACAGCAAGCTGAGAAGTATTGACAACAAATAAGAAAAACAAGCCCTGGCCGGTTTGGCTCAGTGGATAGAGCGTCAGCCTGTGGACTGAAGGGTCCCAGGTTCGGTTCCAGTCAAGGGCATGTACCTTGGTTGCGGGCACATCCCCAGTAGGGGGTGAGCGAGAGGCAGCTTATCGATGTTTCTCTCTCATTAATGTTTCTGGCTCTCTATCCCTCTCCCTTCCTCTCTGTAAAAAAAATCAATTAAAAAATGTATTTAAAAATAAAAACAATAACAATAGCAAACTTTTATTGTGTTTACATAGCTAATGTTAGGACAAGCTGAAAGGAGCCAGGACAAGAGACACTATGAGATAACATTGACAAATATGTTCTCCCAGGCAGTGGGCTTTCTTGTTGTTTTGTTGATGGTTTCTTTTGCTGTGCAGATGCTTTTTATTTTGATGTAGTTTCATATGTTTATTTTCTCCTTAGTTTCCATTGCCCTAGGAGCTGCATTGGTAAAGATATTGCTTCAGCATGTGTCTGAGATTTTGCTGCCTGTGGATTCCTCTAGTAATTTTATGGTTTCCTGTCTTATGTTTAAGTCCTTTATCCATTTTGAGTTTATTTTTGTGTGTGGTGTAAGTTGATATTCTAGTTTCACTTTTTTGCATGTATCTGTCCAATTTTCCCAACACCAATTACTGAAGAGACTGTCTTTACTCCATTGTATGATCTTGCCTCCTTTGTCAAATATTAATTGAGCATAATGGCTTGGGTCGATTTCTGGGTTCTCTGTTCTGTTCCATTGGTCTATATGTCTGTTCTTGTTCCAGTAACAGGCAGTTTTGAGAACCATGGCTTTATAGAATAGCTTAATATCTGGTATTGTGATCCCTCCAACTTTGTTCTTTCTCAGGATTGCTGCAGCTATTCGGGCTCTTTTTTTATTCCAGATGAAATTTTGGAGAGTTCATTCTAGGTCTGTGAAATATGCCATTGGTATTTTAATGGGGATTGCATTGAATCTATAGATTGCTTTGGGTAGTAAGAACATTTTAATGATGTTGATTTTACCAATCCATGAACACGGTATGTTCTTATATCTGTTATGTCTTCCTCTATCTATTTTTTCAGTGTCCTGTAGTTTTCTGAGTACAGGTCTTTTACCTCCTTAGTTAAGTTTATTCCTAGGTATCTTAATTTTTTTGGTGCAATGGTAAATGGGAATTTTTTAAATCTCTCTTTCTGTAAGTTCATTATTGGTGTATAAAAATGCCATAGATTTCTTGGCGTTAATTTTGTATCCTG
>NW_005356433.1:40500-47980 GCF_000412655.1 Myotis brandtii
CAAGGGGGAGAGATCAACCAAAGGACTTGTATGCATGCATATAAGCCTAACCAATGGATGCAGACTCCAGGGGGTGAGGGCATGAGCAGGGGTGTGGGAGGAAAATGGTGGGGGGGGTAAGGATACATATATAATACCTTAAGCAATAAGGAAAAAAAGAGAGACATTATGAGTGTTTAAGAAGTAAAAGATGAACATAGTGTATGATGCACGTGGGTAGGCTAAATCAGACGGTGATTAAAGAAAATTGAATTTATTTAGGGAAAGGAGATGGACAATGGGATATCCAAAGGGAATGGCTGCACAGCACCCAGCCACCAGGATTTTGTGTCCATGATGGCAGCACTCAGGAGCTGGAGTTTCATCCTTATATGCAGGAAACTTCCACTGGCAGGAAACTTTTGTCAGTGGGTCTGGAGGCTGAACTGGTGGGCTTGGAATGCGGATGGAATGCAGGTGTGTGATTGTTAGTGACAGAAATAGAATATTGGGGATCAGCTATAATCTTAAGAAATATTACTCATGCTCTGTTAGCCATGATGGTTCTGTTCTGATTAGAGAAAGCACATTCTAACCTGGCTGAGAGTTGTATGCCCTGTGACATGGGAGCTAACATCAGAATGCAGTCCATACTCCTGTCCTGAGAACTGCCTATCATTATGGAAAGATTTACAACCTCATGGTTGTAAAACAATCTAGTCCTGGAGGCACCCACTCTTTACAACCCTCAGTCCCTATTGCCTGTAATCTGGTCCCGGGGCTCCAGGAGGCACCCACCCTCTGTGAACCCCGCGCCCAATCCACATGACTTGTAACCTGCAATGATTATACTGTGCCTGCTTTCCCATGCCTGTGATTCCTACTTTCCCACATAATCTTTGTCCTTCAACACAATATAAGCAGCTGGCTTATGGGGAGAGACAGAGCAGGTTTTTGTGGGTGACCTGCTGCTCTCCCATACTGCTGGCATTATTGATTGAATCCTGTCTCTGCTTAATTGTCTCAAGTAGTGACAGGCAGCTCAGACCCCTTGGTTGTCTGGTTGGTTACATGATCAGGTGCCTTCAGGACAGTTTCCATTCCTTATATGGTCTGAGATGCAAATCAAAATGACAAATTTTTCCTGGTCTTTTGTTTTCCTGTAGCGGGAAACACACAAATGGCCGTTAAGGATTGTATTGCCCTACATTCCTAACAGTTATCATTTCTTATCTTACCAAGTGCCAGAAATATTCCAAGTGCTCTACATGATTTCATTTCCTTCTTACAATAACCCTGAGATAGATCCTAATATTACCTCCAGGATCTAAAACATTCTTATTTAAGGGGAAAACAAATAATGCATAAATTGTAAATATACAGCATAACAAGTTATTATAAAGGAAACCACCATAAAGATCAAGAGATAGAACATTGCCAGAACTCCTGAGATCCCTGTGGGCTCCTGCTCAATCACCTCTTTCCTCTAAAGGAAAACCCTGGTGATAGTTATGACTTTTACTTGTTTACCTTTCTTTAGAGCTTTACCACTCAAATATGAATCCCCAGACACTATTTTTGTTTTTTAAATTTTTTTTTACGTTTCCAGATACTTTCAGTGGCCATAAAAAGATACTATTATAGAAACTGGCATTGCTTTAGTAATGGGAACATTATAAGACACAGGGTGATGTAACAAAGAAATGTTTGGAGCCAGGCTGGGCCATCTGAATCCGAGCTCTCCTGCATACTCACTGTACAACCCTGGGCAAGTCACACAGCATCAGTCTGTTTCCTTGTCTATAAAATAGGACAGCATAAGTTTAAGTTCACAAAGTTGTTCAAAGGATTAGTTAATGTAGAAAATAGGCACATCAAGTATTGAAGAAATGGTGGCTATTAGTATTAATGATGATATCACACTCCATTTCAAGACTGCTGCTAAGTCAGAGAATGAGTTCTATAGAATTTGAATATGGCTTCAGTCCAAATTTTGTGCAAGTTCCCCATTTTTTCAACGTATATCAAATTTTCAACATGTGCAGTGTTTTATCTATCAGCAAGCCTTCTTCCGGTGGATATGAGCCTGTGAATGCTGCCCACTCTGAAATGCATGAGAATGGCACCCTTGTTTCTCACATTGATTTTGATTATTTTTACTTCAGTCACCAACCAGAGTATGGTACAATATTAAACAAGTTTAAAAATACTTTACAAACATCACTGCCCTCTAGTGACTAGAATTAATTCTTTCAAGTAATCCATTTAACTGATCCCCTTAATGTAAAAAACTAAAATAAAAATCTAGTCACTGATCTACTAGGAGAAAAAACCTTTTTCCAGGAAATGTGAGTTGATCCAACCAATTACACTTGATCTTACTTTCCTGATCAAAGCATCTAGCTATGGTCAGAGCCATTCAGGTGGGCCACATGCATGTTCTGTTACAGATTGTCCTAAAAGGGTTAGCTGTGTTGAGGATGACCATTGAATACTAACACATTAGGCACATTTTCTCTTTAATGCCCCCCAACTCTGAAGAACTTGGCCTCCACGGTGTTCCTTATACTTTTTATTTCTTATAAAATTTTTTACAATAAGTATATAGTATTTACATACAGGAGGGAACCCACATTATCAAGGAAGGGAGAAAATAATCTGGATTGCTAAAATAGAAATTTTGCACTCAAGAGCTATTTCAGATTTAAAATACCAAGAGATTGGTTGACATCCCGAAAGACTGGATGTCACCTGCGGGCCAGTTAGCTTTAAACTCAGGAAAACCACTAACCTCATTCACAGGGGAGAAGAAATAATAGTAGTAGCTACTGTTTACAGGCTAGGACTTGTGCTTTGCTATTTGTATCTCCAACAATCCTGTGGTAGGTGTTATTAGCCCCATTTTATAGATTAGACCAAGAGTTTACATAACTGAGTTTAAATCTTTCTCTGATAACAAGAAACCATCTGAGAGGCATGTACCACTTGAAGGTTAAGCAAGATGCCATCTTGGTATAAACAGTAACAAATTACAAAACACTCTGACCCAGAAACTACTGAAGAACAGTATTTAAATATTTATTGGTAAAAGACAGGTGTTCAAAGATTAGACCCAACTTCTATTCTAATTGCCGTCAAAAATTAAATGCTACCTAGCTAAAAATTCACTGAGAAATTTATTCTATACAGATATAGGTAAGTTTGTGTTATCCAAATGCAAATTTAACTTGCTTTGAAATCCTTAAACAAGAACCTTGAGCTAAATGATAACTTTCCCCCTATTTTTTTCAAATTTACAAACTTAGATGATAGACTCGTCTGTATGAAGCATAAGGCCAAATTAGAAAGTGGACATGTGGACACCTCGCTACCTGCTGCCCTCCCCAACTGTGGGCTGCTGGGTCTGCTGGCCACTCCTTGTTGAAGAGCAGCAATCCGTTTTCCTCAGAGGCTCTTCAATAACCGTAACACTGATGCCTGAACTTGCATCTTTAAACACATATTTCAGGGGTTGGGAGCTTCTGGGACCATAGCTTTAACGCAGCCTTCCATAACAGTCTTTTCACTTTCTTTTACAAAGCATGACACAGCAATAACAGCAATGAACCGCTTCAGCCTTTTCACTTCTGCAGAAGCTACAACTTCTCCAACATATAAAGGGGCTGGAAAGTGAATTTCCTGGGAAATAAATACATAGCCTGGGCCTGGCATTTTAGTCCCAGGAGAGCTGAAATAAGTTCATTGATCAAAACTCCATGCACAATTGTCTTTCCAAGCTTGGTGTGTTTTGCAAAATCTTCATTTAAATGCAAAGGATTGACATCCCCTGTTAGTTCTGAGAAGGCAACCATATCCCTTTGTGTGAAGGCTCTGCTGAATTCAGCCCGGTCTCCAACTTGGATGCGCATATGCTGCTTACAACTTGTTGGTTCAGGCAGATTCTCCTCTGAAGGCTACACCACCAAAGACGACAGCTGGAAATCATGGGGAACATCTTCGGCACTCTCAAATTCCATCAACAGGAGCGCTGAGCCTGTTTCAGTCATCAAGCATTATGCTGGCACCAAAAGATAGTTTTGAGAGCAGAGGAATGTTTCTGAAATTGAAGACTATTCAATCCAATACTAGTTCCCTACAATTACCAGATAATGCAAGGAGAAATGGAGAAACCCGAATCACTCTGAAGACACATTTCTTGCTTTTATACTATAAAGGTTCTCAACCTGTGGGTCACGACCATCGGAAAACACATATAGCATATCAGATATTTACATTACGATTCATAACAGTAGCAAAATTACAGTTATGAAGTAGCAACGAAAATAATTTTATGGTTGGGGGTCACCACAACATGAGGAAATGTATTAAAGGGTCGCGGCATTAGGAAGGTTGAGAACCACTGCAAGTTTATAGGATCCTAACAGGCTCAAAGAGCTCCACAATCTGACAAGAGCACTCCCCAAACAGGTCCTTCAGGGCTGAAATAAGCAGCTGTTTGAACTGTGCAGCATTCAGTCCAACCCCATGTTCTTGAAATTCTAGGCAGACTTTCATGTAGTGGTGCTCAGAGGGATTTTTGTAAACTATCCTCTCATATGTGGCAGCTGGGGCTGGCATCTTTTCCAATCCTGATTGCACCTGAAGCCCAGCGCACGCGCTCTGGACCCCGGGTCCCGCTGGGCCCTCACAGCCAACCACCACTTCCTCAGCCGGCTGCGTTGTACAGAGGCCCCGGGGGGCCCGCTCTGGTTCTCTGGCCCTGCCTCGCCCACTACCCGCCCATCCTGGGCAGAGGTGGAGAGGTACTTCCTGTTTTTTAATTTTATATAAATAGAAATACTGTGTATGTATCCTTCTGTATCTGGCTCATTCCCCTTACAATAATATTTCTGAGGTTCAACTTTGTATGTAGCATTAGTTCATCATTTTCAGTGTTGAGTAACAGCATTCCATTCTATGAATTTACAAGAAATTATTTATCCATCCTACTGCTGATGCACATTTGGGTCATTTCCAGTTTGGGACAATTATGAAAAATGTTATTATAAACATCTTTTTTTGTCCAGCCTGCGTTGCTCAATAGTTGAGCATTGACCTATGAACCAGGAGGTCAGGGTTCAATTCCTGGGCAGGGCTCAATCCCCAGTGTGGGCAATGCAGGAGGCAGCCAATCAATGATTCTCTCTCATCATTGAAGTTTCTGTCTCTCTTCCTCTCCCTTTCTCTCTGAAATCAATAAAAATATATTTTAAAAAATAAACATTTTTTTGTCTCCTGATGCACATATGCTCACATAGAGTATACATATAGGAGTGGAATTGCTGGTTCATAGAGCATGTGTTTTTGTAACCTTATTAGATACTACCAAACTGTCTACCAAAGTTTTACCAACTGCCACTTCTGCCATCAGTGTTCCTGTTGTTCCACCTCCACAAAAACACGTGGTATTGTCAATAAAGTTTTAAAATGTTTGCTTAAGGTTTGTTAATGTAAGAAACATTCAAACCTGTGAAGAATTTTTTGTGAGTTTATTTGTGTTAGGGGCGCTGGAGGAATGCACGAGGCCAAAGTGGTAAGGGTTTATAAATTTATTAGGTCATCTGGATACCAGATGGGCTGAGCCCAAAAATGGTGCCAGCACCCAGGGATGAGGAGGCAGAGATTTTAAAGGACTCTAGGCAGGCTTTTTCTGGGTGGAGAATTCTCTGGGCAAGTCCAGATGCTAGGAAGGTCCTGAGGGGAAGGATAATGGTCTTCTTAGCAAGTGGAATGTGGTCTAAGCAAAAGGGAATGTCTGTTGTGAAGTGGTCTAAAGGTCAGTTCCCAGGGGAGGGGATATCGATTTAATTATTTGATCAGATCTAACATTCCTGCCTTTTTGTTTTATGGAATAGGGACGAAGGTCCTATCTTCCATAGTTACTTCCTGCTGAGGGGGGATGTTGAGATCATAGGGGGTGGACTTTGATTGTAGTCGGCTGGAACACTGTATAGATAACTCATGGTTGGAGCAAGAGGTTGCAGCAGCATGATTTCCCTGAGAGACTGGTTGGTGAAGGCTCAAAAGTGGTCCTGAAGGAAAGATAAAAAACAGCGCAGAATACTGGTACATGGGCCAAAAATGAGAATGAGGAACAGGAATGTTAATGGTCCTATGAAGGGAAGTAGCCAGGTATACCAATTTACATTCTTTAGCCAGTAGTCCCATGAATTTGATTGACGTTCTCTAATCTTTGCAGCCCTTTCTGTTAATTTTTGGGCAGCATCCCTGACGAGGCCGGATTGGTTGACATAAAAACAACCTTCTTCTTTCAGAACAGAAAGAGGCATAGACCCCCTTTCTTCACCTTTAGGAGGTCTAGCTAGTCCTTCCAATTATGAAGGGTGACAGCTGCTAGCGAGTCTATCTGATCCTGAATTTGAACTAAACTTTTGGCAATGTCATTTAGGGTTTCTTGTGGATCCTGAGACAGGATTTCAAAATATGATAGAGCAGTAGTTAAGCCCCCCCCGCCATGTGCTTGTTCTAACCCCTGCTGTGATGCCCAGGGTTATGAGGAGAGGGATTATCTGGACTGCCCTTTGGTGTCACATATGATAGTTATGGGGACAGGTAAAGACTGATTATGGGAGGCTACATTTACATTGGGTGAAAGATAGAAGAGAGTACAGGTTCCTGTCTAGTTGGTCGGGAGACAGATATATGTGTTTTCCCCACAGAGGAAGAAAAATCCCTGGTCACGAAAACAAGCTAAAAGATGATGAGAGAAGAGGTGGACTAATGGGTATGAGGTTCCTTTTCCCAGTTCTATGTTCCAAGCTGAGAGGGTAGTCACCATGGTACTACCTATAAGGTGTGACAGATGAGTAGTTGAAATTCTACTGCAGTGAAAGTGGGCAGGAACACTAGTGCAGTGGGCTGTTATCCAAGGGAAAAGCAAAAGGGGAAAAAAAGAAGCAGTTGAAGCCTCAGGCCTGAATGGTTGGATAAGAAGTAAAACAGATTGGTTGTAGGAAATAACCAATGGCTTCCGGGGAGACCCGGTAGTCAACCCTTTGGGACCAATGGCAGTTCAGTAGTTCTAGGCTAACTGGTGTTGCAAGCTGATGATGGGAGATGGCCTGTAGTTATATTGCCCTGTAACCGTGAAAAGCATAAAGGGGTTTAGACAATTAGTGGGGTGTGGAGAGTGATAGACACTGTGATGGGGATAGAGGTTGGAGTTCCCTTATTAAAAACTAGTAGCCCGATGCACAAAATTTGTGCACATTAAAAGGGAATTAATTGCCCTAACCGGTTTGGCTCAGTGGATAGAGCATCGGCCTGCGGACTCAAGGGTCCCAGATTCGATCCCAGTCAAGGGCATGTACCTTGGTTGCGGGCACATCCCCAGTGGGGAGTGTGCAGGAGACAGCTGATTGATGTTTCTCTCTCATCGATGTTTCTAACTCTCTATCCCTCTCCCTTCCTCTCTGTAAAAAATCAATAAAATATATTTTTT
>NW_005356433.1:48147-67916 GCF_000412655.1 Myotis brandtii
TATATGAAACAACAAAAACATGATATAAAAACAACAGTGATGCAAACAATGACTGATAAAGTGATTAAACTTATTCTAATATCTCCATGTATACCACATTAAGAGTGAAAACACTTTCAGAGTGCTTGACTAATTAATTTCCCTTGTGGTGAAGTACTTAGAACTTTAACTCTAACATCACATGCTCTTCAAACTCAAGAGAAAGCAACATATAACTGACCATGTGCAAAAACGTGTTCAGGTAGGAATATGCCTACTTTGTCTAGCGTTTGTCCTTGTGATTTATTAATAGTCATCACAAATGCTGGGCAGGTTCCAGTGAGGGCTCTGAGATGGGATGGGCCACACCTGGGCAGGTGTAGGTGAGGGCTATGGGATGTGGTGGGTCACACCTGGGCAGGTGTAGCTGAGGGCTATGGGATGTGGTGGGCCATACCTGGGCAGGTGCTGATGAGGGATCTGGGGTGTGATGGGCCACACCTGGGCAGGTCCCGGTGAGGGCTATGGGCTGGAGTTGGCCACATCTGGGTAATTTGATAACTTTGCATGGCGCAGGAATGTTATAAATATCACAGCCTTTTTCCTGTGTCAGTTACTGACTCCTATTCACTGCCTCGTATTCATTGTGGAATATGGCACCTCAATTAATCTCCTCTTCTCCATCCCAAGTTTTTTCATTATTTTACGTGACTTCAAGTTCCACATTTTTATTCATCCAACAACCGGCCTCTTATTCCCTTGATCATCTTATCTCCAATGACCTTCTTTCATGGTCACACCTTGAACTTAGTGGTCACCTATAACTCTTTACGCTTGAAACACTAAACTTTAGTCTACTACTGTCTCTCCAGCCCATTCTCTTATTCTCACTGCACCAACACTTCAACCTTATCAAGACCTCCTTGATCCTTCCATTTTTCTCCCAGCACGGCTTCCTATTTAGTCTATATCTTCTAATTAATCACTTCAACCTCTCTGAGCAATATTCTCATCAAACCTCGTCCCCAAGATATCAGTTCTGAATCCACTCAAGTGTTACTGAATTCGAGGAGTTCACAGTTTGGGGTGTTCTATTAAAGAACGAGTCATGGTTATCATTAGGTGGTTTTATTTACTTGCAACCAGTAAAGGAGACAGGGTATTAACATCCAAAGTGTTGTCTCCCCAAAGGAAGGTTCAGCCATTGCTTATATGCACTATTTGGTTAACTACATGTTGATTTCTTCTTTGCAGTTGGCTAAACTTAAGTTGGGTTCTGGTCAAACTCATCTGATTACAACTGCATCTGCAAAATAGTACATTTTAACATTTGGCAAGAATAGCATTTAATAAGAACTGCCAAGACTCCTGTCCTCTCTAATTCCACCTGAGATTTTTCAGTCCTCATTCTTGAGGGAATGAGGATGAGGGGCATACTTCTGTAACTGCTTCCTGCTGAACATGGACAGCATACATCTTTGAGTTAGAGGAGTGAAATTATCTGGCTGTCTGGCTTAAAGTCTTGGGATCCCCTGGTTCAGAAGTGGGGAATGTCCAGCCCTTGGATAAGGCCCATGAAATCATTTGGACTGGCCCTGCCAAGGCATTAGGGGGAAGTTAATGTTTGACCAAATATAGCAGGCTAATTTTTATTTGATAATTTTGTATGGCCCAGGAATGTTATAAATATCCAAATGGCCTTTGGCAGAAAAAGGTTACCCACCCCTGACCTAGATTCTGAGATTCCTGAAAACAGAAGTGATATAGCATCTTGAGGTCAGACAGAGGTTCACAGTACTGTAAATTTGGTTCCTTGGTCTCACTGGATGATACAGCAGGCTTCACTTGAGAGTTTTGTATCCAGGAAGCTATATCTTGTAGTTTAAAAGAAGAATGAGTTTGCTAATAACACCAAATGAGGACCTGTATATATTGGGTTCAGTTGATCTTGCAGGGATCCTGATTTCCAGGTTTTTAAATATACCCAGTTTCCTAGATTAATGAGTGTAGCTTAGTGTGGGCAAAATCAGATTAGCATATTTATTTAAGTTTTCAGTTACCTTTCCTCACTGGATGCCAAAAATCACATGTAAGATTATAGCTGTGAGAGATCCTAGGAATGGGAAAAACCAAGTTATATTGGGGAGGGCCAATTTTACTGAGTTCCTCTTGCCAACCCCAAAATTGCCCCCATGATTTAAACTACTTCAGCAACGTAAGTCTTATTCCTCTTTTCCCCTTCTGTATAATTGAGATATAGGCCTTGATTGGGGTGTTTCAGCAAAGATAGAAATAGTATTCTATATTGAGTTTGCTTAGGCCAAATCCAAAGGTTATTTTGCCCTCTTTTTAACATTATGTGTAAAGCAGTTCCTCTGGTATGGCAGCACCAGTTCCATTTTAAAGTGGCTCCAGTTATATTACTGCTTATATTTTCCCTCTTTTGATCAAGATCTTTCCTTGAAATAATTGTTCAGTTCTCAGAAAGCAGTACCAGTTATTCACTTAACCAAAGTGACAACCAAAGATTTTGCAGACAAACACAGAAAGTCAAATAGTTGTTAAAGCTTAAACTTTAATTTTAGTAACAACCCAAAATCAAATTTATGAATCATTTTATAACCTCTAGAAATATAGTTTCTTTGATTGGCAAATATATTTTATAATTTTAGAAGCATGCATTTCCTTAATATAGCATAACACATTTTTGTTAGCAGACCCAAACATCTTTAGTTTTTCTGTATTGAAAAGCCAAAGTAGCCCTAACCGGTTTTGCTCAGTGGATAGAGCGCCGGCCTGTGGACTAAAGGATCCCAGGTTCAATTCCGATCAAGGGCATGCACCTTGGTTGCAGGCACATCCCCAGTGGGGAGTGTGCAGGAGGCAGCTGATCGATGTTTCTCTCTCATCGATGTTTCTAACTCTCTATCCCTCTCCCTTCCTCTCTGTAAAAAACCAATAAAATATATTTAAAAAAAAGATAGTCATGAACTTATTTTTGTTAACTGAGTTAAAACCTGAGAAACTTAAATCAGTTTTCACATTAACTAATTTCCTAGACCATGTGATCCTGAAAAAACATTTGTTATATTTCTTTTTGTTTGTTTTGTTTTGTTAATCCTCACCTGAGGATATTTTTCCATTGATTTTTAGAGAGTGGAAGGGAGGGGGAGAGACACAGAAAGAGGAACATCGATGTGAAAAAGACACATTGATTGGCTACCTCCTGCATGAGCCCTGACCAGAGCCAGGGATTGAGCCTGAAACTGAGGTATGTGCCCTTGACCGGAATTGAACCTGGGACCCTTCAGTCCACGGGCCCACGCTCTATCCACTGAGCCAAACTTGCTAGGGCTATATTTCTTAATTTATGTAAGTGCTTAATTTCTTTAAGTCAAATAAACACAGCTCTTTTTATGAAAAAAAAACCCACAATTTTAATAATTTCCTCTGGAGGTAGACAAACACACACAGACAGACAAAACCAGAGACCTGAAGTTTTCATTTAAAAATTCCTTTAGCCATGAGACAGGTATGGAAAAACCAGTTGGAATAAGTCAAGTCTATTTGCTAATCAAATCTAGTACCCAGCTCTAAATTGAGGCAAAACAAGTTTCAAGTGTTGTCACTGGTAAAGGGGTTCTTGCCCCACCTCACTTAAAGACATGCATCAAGAAAGAAAGCAAAACAGTTTCAAGAAGAGGTTTACTGAAAACAAGGTAGAGGGAACAGAGAAAGGGAGGAAGCTTGATGCATCAAGGAAGCACACACTAATGAAGAATATGGCTCTCTGAACTGCTGCTGGTGTCTGGCTTATACAGGGCTGGGTTCTTCATGCAAGTGCAGAGATTTCTTGGCTTTCCAGGTTCCTGCCATGGGCTGGTATCTACCGTGCAAGTGCAGAGTCTAGCTCTTTGCTTTCCAGGTTCCTGTGGTGGGCTGCTACCAACCAGCAGAAATGCAGAATGGAGCTCTTTGGGGAGTGTCTGAAGAGAAACTTTAACCATATCTAGGAGAGGCTTAAAAAAATAACTGAAGCCCTGGCTGGTTTTGCTCAGTGGATAGAGCGTCGGCCTGTGGACTGAAGGGTCCCAGGTTAGATTCCAGTTGAGGTCACATGCCCCGGTTGTGGACTGGATCCTCAGTAGGGGGCGTGCAAGGGGCAGCCAATCAATGATTCCCTCTCATCTTGATATTTTTTTTCTCTCTCTACCTCTAACTTCCTCTCTGAAATCAATAAAAATATATTTAAAAAATAATTGAAGAACATTCCCATCCACTTGAGAGGGACAACCTGTCTCATTCCTCCGTGGGAGATTTGATCCTTCTTAATATTAAAGGATAAGTGCCAAAAGTCTCTTCTAAAATTACTTCCTGCTGAGGAGTGCAGGTAGTCCTAAATCAGTTCAAGGTGCTGGCCTTTTAAGAGGAGCAGGTGGGTCTCTAGCAGCCTGTGTGTCACTCAGCCCCAATCCACACTGGTTTTTACAGTCTGTAGTTCGTATTGCCCATAGGGAATTCTTTCCCCAGCTTTGGGACCCTGGTCTGGGGGTCTGGTGTGGGGCTGGGACCCCTAGCTCCTCCGGGCAGCCTCTGCAGAGGCGACCTCCCTCCAAATTAAAAAAGCAGCACATCTGGGTGCCAGACCAGCCCATTCCACGCCTCTGCACCTCCTACCAGTCTCAGTGTGCTTTCTTCTTTACTTCTCTAGTTGTAGTACTTCCATTCAGCCAGGTTTCCTGCGGTTCTGGATGGTAGTTGTTGTGTATTTTAGTTGTAATTTTGATGTGGTTGTGGGAGGCAGCAAGTACAGGCTATGCCGCCATCTTGGTTCTCTCTTAATTAGAAATCTTAACTCTTACGAACCTTAATTTCTAGTGACAACTAAAAGGTAAGCAGTTAGTATTCTTTAGCTTGATACCTTCCAAACACATTGAATAATTTCTAAAAATATATTTCCACATAACACAATTGTTAATGTGGTGGTACAAGACATGTTTACTAATGGACTCAAATATCTCTAGTTTCTCTCTAATACACAGAAAGTAGGTAAACCTATGTTCAGTAATTAATATTTCATTATTTTATCTTATTTGGGAATGGTCTAGATACTCGATGAATATCCATTATTTCATTTAGCTAGCAAATCTTTATTTTTAAAATTCATTTTCTAAAATATATTTTTATTGATTTTAGAGAAGGAGGGAGAGGGAGAGAGAAATAGAAACATTAATGATGAGAAAATCATTGATTGGCTGGCTACCTCCCATATGACCCCCACTGGGGATCGAGCCCACAACCCCGGCATGTGCCCTTGACCAGAACAGAGCCCGGGAACCTTCAGTCCACAGACCAATGCTCTATCCACTGAGCAATACTGGCTATGGATGGATAGCAAATCTTTAAAGTTTCAAGTTACCAAAGAAATTTATAAAACCTCTTAAATACAATTATTGCTGGAGTTAACCTAAAAGAAACTTTTCATCCCATTTACATTTACTTAATTTACTTGCTCCTAACAAGTTTAGATTACTTATGAAAATTTTAGCATACCAAGTTATTTTTCTTGCTGACAAATTTTGTAACAAAGATAACATGAACTTATTTAACAATTAAACTCAGGTAGAATAAAAGTATTATTTAATGCTGATTATTTTAAAGATATGTCTATTTAATTAAACCAAACTCAACCAGCTCAAATCATGTGATTCTGAAAAGCATTTGGGTTAGCCTACTTACTAATTTAAGATTTTGTTCAGATGACCAAAGTTTTATATGCTGCAAGAAGTTTTAAACGCCATGTGAAATATATAATCAATCATGGAATGCATTCCATTTGTTATCCATGCAGGGGAGCTTTTGGGGTGCTGCAAGGATAAGAATTTTCTGAGGCTCCCATGAGAGGATGGGGCTTTGTGGAAAGCTTTATTGATGACATAAAATTAAGGGGGTTCCCTTCAAGATCCCATCCATGTCCATCTTGCCATGGAAAAAGTCCAATCTTGTTTTCAGCAGGCCCAGAATTAAGGCCACTGCCCACAGTTTCTACTCTATATTAAAGTATAGTATAGTACAGCATGCAGATAACTTAGCTTCTGTTCCCAGCTGCAGTCCATTGCATGTGGGTTCCGCATGGCCATGGGCCATGTAGCTGTTTAAGGCCACATGGCTATGGAGATAGAACAGGTGAACACATGGGTGAGTGCGGGTCACGGAGCAAGAGAGAACCAGAGTGAACAAGCGAGCAAGAGGGAGAACAAGAGAGAGGGAACTCTTTGTCTGGAGATTTTCTTTCCAATATTTTGCATGCTTCAATGAAGTGAACCCCCTAGCCCAGTGGTCGGCAAACGGCGGCTCGCGAGCCACATTCGGCTCTTTGACCCCTTGAGTGTGGCTCTTCCACAAAATATCGACTTCTGCGCATGGGCCATGAAGTTTGGATCGCACTGTACGTGCGCGCCCTCACGTGGTATTTTGTGGAAGAGCCACACTCAAGGGGCCAAAGAGCCGCATGTGGCTCGTGAGCTGCAGTTTGCCGACCACTGGCCTAGCCTAAACCTGGGACACCCCAACTTTACTGCACATGTCCTCATCTCCCCCTGCTCCCCAGACAAACCAGTACTAGAGGGGGGTTGGGAGGGGTATTAATCCCCTTGGAGGAACAATGCTGTGATTCCCTGGGGTGTGAAGCTGTGGCTTCCCCGTGAAACAAACAGGCTTATGGTTCCCAGGTAACCATGCTTACAATGTCTGACTTCCCCTTTGCTCCCTTCCTGTTATTAATATTAATAAACCAGCTAATTATGACTATAACACATTGTCTCCATGAGACCTGACAAACACACACAACAGAAAATGGAAAGTGGGTGTGCACATAAAATTGAAAAGCTCAGAAGGCAAGAAGAGTGGCTTCAGAAAGCCTGAATTTAAGGTGGCAGATTTTCCTAGAGGAGGATGGCACTGGGACAGAGCCTGAGCACAATAGGGCTGCTGCCAGGAGACAAAGAAGATGGGGAAGCGGAAGAAGCCTCAGATGCCATTTTACCCGTGCTTGATACTCAAATGGGGGCAAACTTGCAAAAAGGAGAGGGCTTCTTCCCCTTCAGGGTAGCTGCAGCAAACAAGTCATGGTAAGGAGACAGAAGGAAGCTAGGTAGATAGGGGTGGGACCATGGGAAAGGAAGTAGAACCCAGAACCCAACTAGGTGAAGTTATTAAGGCACCCCAACTGGATGGGGAAGGAAGGGCACTCACGAGAGAGGCATGAACTTTAAAATGTATGGATATTGCTAAGACAGGCAGCATGCAGATAACCAATCACAAGGCAGTAAGGCATATAAACCAATCCAAAGGATATTGCTAAGGCAGAATTCTTTGAAAAGACCAATTAGGAGCGAGCAAGACTACCTACCCCCTAAATAAAAAGCGCACACTTCCTCTCGCTCTCTCTCTTCTCCCTGACATTCAAGGGGTTCCTGACATTCATTCCTGTGATGTGGGAGCACATCCCTGCGTCCATATGGTTTATGGCCATGTAGGCCTCCACACATAGACCACTAGACTTTAATTAGCTTTGATACTAAACCACTCCCGACTGTAACATGGAAAGGAAGATCCAGACATTGGCCTGCTCTTGGAACCCCAGCTACACCTTTTATAGGACTGGCTTCTCCCAATAAACTTTGCTCCCATTCATTATTTTTGTCCGCAGCTTCATTCTCCAATTTTTGCAAGACAAGAACTCATACTCAAACAACATCCACATTTTTTGGTATCAATAGGACAAGCTCTGACTGGGAACTGAACTTTGGCTGCTATAGTTAAATCATTTAAAACAAATATTATCACCAAACAACATATCTCACTCATAACCAAACATAGAACACTTTCAGATTTAATTTGCTAGCTCTAGGCCAAATTGAAAACCAGTTTAAAGTTAACAAAATTCTGCCCTGGCCGGTTTGGCTTAGTGGATAGAGCATTGGCCTGCGGACTCGAGGGTCCCAGGTTCGATTCCGGTCAAGGACATGTACCTTGGTTGCGGGCACATACCCAGTAGGGAGTGTGCAGGAGGCAGCTGATCGATGTTTCTCTCTCATCGATGTTTCTAACTCTCTATCCCTCTCCATTCCTCTCTGTGAAAAATCAATAAAATATATTTTAAAAAAAAATAAAAAAAAATAAAGTTAACAAAATTCCATGGCCAGGTTGAGATGAAGACTCAACAAATAACAGATACAGTTCCAGTAATCAATTGCCTAATTTTCTCATTGTAAAATGAAAGCTCTGCTGGTCAGTTATGCCTGGCCAGAGGTGAACACTGCAGATTCATCCCTGGAATAATCAGTCCAAACAGAACCTGGAGAGACAACCACTGGCCAGAGGTCACTGAACCATAGGTGGAAAGCTCACTCAGAGCTAAACTACAGAAATTGTATTGCCATGTAAAATTTAAAGGGGGTGACTCGCCGCAGGGATGTAGGACTGGGAACAAAAACAGGAATGCCCTGTGAGACAAAGGGGAGTTCCCTGTCCAAGGTCAGAAACTGGGAAGCTAGGAGAAATGGAAAGAATCAAGTGACTCCCAGACAGACAAGACAGCTTGAGGCAACAAGATGATCTGTAGTGTCAATGGGATAAGAAGATTTGAAAATCTGGCCCACTAAAAGGGGCTGGCTGGAAGGCTAATTGGAAATAGGAGAGCACTCCAACTAAGGGCAGAGTGTCAGGTGAAGACTGCAGGGACAGAACAGAAGTGGGATGTTAGGGAGGCACCCCTAATTGCCCACAAAGCGCGCCACTGAGAGAAACCAGTCGGGTGAGGTCAGAGGAAAAGGGAATGGGATGACTAAGTCCATCCATTTCAGAGAGGCTCAGCCTGTCTCAGTGTAACCAAACTTACTAAGAGAATCTCTCAAAGCCTTTCCCCGAAGACAGTGGTGGGCAAACTGCGGCTCGCGAGCCACATGCGGCTCTTTGGCCCCTTGAGTGTGGCTCTTCCAGAAAATACCAACTTCTGCGCATGGGCCACGTAGTTTCAATCGCACTGTACATGCAGAGACTGTCACCTGAGGATGTCTTGGGTTGCCCTATAGGTGTTCCTCAACCTGCCAGCATTAAACCTAGGTCAGGCCCTGAATCTAGCTTCCCAAAGACACTTCCTGCCTGATCAACCTAATTAAAGTGACTACAGAGCCTGACTCATCTCCTTTCTGAAGTGCTCAATAAAACAGGTTCAGGTGGCCACCACACTTCTGTCAAGTGGCCCAAGCAGCCATTCCAGTGGTCAACACCAACCTGGAGTTTCCTATAGAACAGATCCTCCCTCTAGTGGAGAAGCAGACAAGCAAGCCCACAAGGAAGTTGCTGCCACTGACTGTTTCACCAAGGGTCCATGCCAGGCAGAAAGTCCTTTTAGGAGAGTCCCATATGAGTTTGCCAGATTAGTTACCAAAATCAAGGGAGCCGCTGCTTGGAGCCTTCTAATCAAGAATGAGAAGTGGTTATTGTTACATAGTTTTATTTACTTGAACTAGTTTGGGAATTCACATCCAGAGCTCTGTCTCCCTTAAGGGAGGTTTTAGTAATTGCTTACATACACATTCAAATTCAAAGATTGAATTTGAATTTCCCATAGCTGACACATTTACATATGAGACAAACAAGGCAAATATAGCAAGCTGCATCTGGTTGCTATATTTTAACATTTAGCAATAACAGAATTTAATAAGAACTGCCCAAACTCTTGTCTTATCTAACACAAAGATTGTCTTCTCTATCTTATGCCATGGCTTCTAAGCCTTAATAAAGAGCATACCATAGGTATGATAATTAGTGCTATCCAATTTCTGTGGTTTTCAACCTATAATACTGCCTGGAAATCCTCCTACAAAACTCAATTCCTGCTTTCACTTTTCACGTCTCTTCTAAATCTTCATCACTATCCTCAAATGTGATACCTATTCCAGCTCCCAACATTCTCAGTAGACAGGATCAGTTCCTAGTTAACAGAGGAAAAATAAAAACTATGGTTGTGAATTCCTGTTGCTTTCTGGTCTGGGTTAAATGAATAAGACAGGGAAAGTGCCTCAACCAATTCTTGGGAGATCCATTAGTGCCCAACTAACCTTCATATATTCCCATAAGCCTACTACATGGGAAAGCCTGACATTTTTAAAGATCCAGGGAGGGATGAAACTTTAGAGGTTGAAGTATCCCAGTACCCTTGTGTCCATGATCAGACCCTCCACTGAAGTTCTGGATCTCATCCCTTTCCTTCTCAGAGACTTCACACATCAGCCATCTCCCTCTCTCCCTTCCTTCCTTTTTAATAAATTTTTATTGATTTCAGAAAGGGAGAGGGAGAGAGAGATAAAAACATCAATGATGACAGAAAATCATTGATCGGCTGCCTCCTGCATGCCCCCAACTGGGGATTGAGCCCACAACCCAGGCATGTGCCCTGACTGGGAATCGAACCCTGACCTCCTGATTCATAGGTTCACTCAACCACTGAGCCATGCCAGCTGGGCAAGCCATCTCCTCTTTCTTCTGCATCTTCAACCTTCTCTTTCTCATAGCTCTTCCTCATTAGCATATAAACATTCTCAAGTCTCTACCATCTTTAAAGAAACCCTCCTTCAATCTTATGAGACCTTCCAGCTACCATCTGATCTTTCCCTTTCCAAGCTTATTGGAAGTGTAACATACATTTACAGTCTCTATTACTTCAATGCCCAATGTTCCAGTTATTATTGCTATGTAATAAACTAGCCCAAAACTTGGGGCTGACAACAATAATCATTTTATTATATTCATGACTACATTGGTGAAAAATTTGGGCAAGGCTCTCTGGACTATTCTTTTGTCCCATGTGGCATCTACTAGTCACTCTAGGCTCGTGGTTGCCAAACTGCGGCTCGCGAGCCACATGCGGCTCTTTGGCCCCTTTAATGTGGCTCTTCCTAAGCCTTAGGAGTACCCTAATTAAGTTAATAACAATGTACCTACCTATATAGTTTAAGTTTTAAAAATTTGGCTCTCAAAAGAAATTTCAATCGTTGTACTGTTGATATTTGGCTCTGTTGACTAATGAGTTTGCTGACCACTGCTCTAGGCTGATCTGGAGGGTCAAAGATGGTTTCCTTCATGTCTGGGACCTTAGTGGGGATGTCTAGAACAGTGGGTGTAGCTAGGCTGCTCTCTCTTTCCATGTCATCTCATGATCTCTCCATGTGGTCTCTCTAGCAGGGTGATCGGATTTTTTTACATGATTGCTCAGGACTCCAAAAAAAACAAGGCAAAAGTTCCAAGGTAACTTGACTTCACTTCCCTGCATTCTATAAGTTAAACTTATTTACAGGGCCCACCATATTCAAGAATGGGGACTACATAAGACATGATTACTGGGAGGAATGGTTAATAGGAGCCACATGTTAAAGTCTATCACACCATGTACATATCAAACCACTAAATCTGGCAACACTCCTTGCTATTCCATTGAAATTACAATCTCTGAGGTAAAAACCTCTTAGTTGTTAAATCCAATGCATGCTTTTCAATGCTTACTTTGCTTACTCTCCTTTGGTGGCTTCTGTATACCAACTTTCCTGGTTTGTCTTTCACTTTTCTGGCTGTTTCTCAATATTCTAAGTGACTCATTTCTTATGCTCTCCCCTTAACTACTGGGCTTTGTTATCAGTTCTATTCTTACTCTGTACACTTTGAACTTCGAGAAGGAATATATCTGCTAAGAAGGACTCCTCATGGTTAACTGGGCACAAATTCATAACTAGAGTCTAATAGCCATTGCTGACAGAGGCCTCTCACACACACTGCATATCAGGGGAAAGCCACAGACCAGTGGCCAAACCTCCTGCACTGACTTCCAGTTGAGCCAACCCTTATAAGGGGTTCCTGAAATTGTATTTTGCCAATAGGCTGAGGTCTGCCTTGTCCAATAGAGAAATGCATGACTATATCCTCATTTGTGTCTTTACTGACCAATAAGAGTAGCTCCACAACAACCAACCAGGACACACAACTCTGACCAATAAGGACAGTACTATTTGAACCAACCAAACTGCAAATTTGGATTTATCATTTGCATAAAAATGTACCAATCAGAAACCATGGTGGGCACTTCTCTATATAAGTGGGCCTCCCCTTTATCTCAGGGGAGAGAACTTTTGTTTCCCCCCATTTGCAAACTGTTTACCTGAATGAATTTTCTCCTTTTACTGTATCCCAGACTGGGGACTCCTGTTGGCATTATATTGGTGACAGCAAACTTTTGCTGACATGCTATCTGGTTATATCATCTACACCTCATCTATCACTTATCTACGGTGATTCCTTGGTATAGATCTCCATCCAAGATCTTTCTCCAGTCATTCAGATTCATATGAACTGACTGGCTGTCCCACAGGTACCCAAACATGGCCACAGCTGAATTCATGTTCTCCCTTAAACTTGCTCTTTCTTATGTTCTCTATCCTGTACTGATCATCCTTCCAGATGCCCGAGACAGAAACTTGGAAGTCATCCTTAACTCTACCCTCTCTCTAATCTGCCCCTCCCATATGTGTCACTAATCCCTGACAATTCAACCTGCTAAAAAGCTTTTCAATTTATCCAGTCCTGTCCATCCCAGATACTAGGTCAGGAAGAAGACTGGTAGGGGTCTTGGCCTGTCATTCTAATCTATAAATTGTATAGAAATTACAGTTTGCTGTAATGAACACAAATAATGTCTTTTCTTTAAAAAAAGCAGAGGTGACCAAGAGATGACAGGATGAGGGATATTACAGTGAAGCTCCTCATGAGAAGAGGCACTCAGGTTGGTTGCAGCAAAATTCTGCCTGTCCCAGAGTGAAGTTATTTCAGCTTATGGGAAAGCCCAAGTGGGGGATTATTAAGCTTCTCATATCCACAAACTTGTCATCCTGAAAGTACAATACATTTAACTTATCTGTTTATAAAAACTGCCTTCCTCAAGCCACATCATCGGGAGCTGATGTCCAGATGCTGGGTAAATTTTCTTACTACCCTTACTAGAACATTCTTGCTACAATGGCCACAGGTTACATAATAGGGAATAGACAGGTTCTGGATTCCAGTAAATGACCAAGTAGCTTCTATCAAACTGACTTTACTTCAAATATAGCAACAATATATTCTGTAAAAAAATATTTTTTAAAAACTACCTGAAAGTATTAACAAACAACCCGAAGCAGGCAGAAACTGGAAGAGAACCTACATGAAAAAACAGAATTAGAACTAGGTGAGAGTCCCATTTTTAAGGCAAACCCCAATCAATGATGTGATGGGTGGGTAAAACTGAATCTTTACCAAAGGACAGATTTCAGGGTTTCAGCTGCTGAAACATGTAGAGGGAAATCCTGGAATGGAGAGATCCTGACAGGGGGAACCCTAAATTCTGTGTATAAACTGTCCAAATCTCTGGCCAACCTCTGTACTATACATGCAGAGACCAGTCCCCAAGCAGCCCATATAAAACAGAAAGTTCAGCTGCTGCTTACCACAGGGCAGACTGAATATGGAATTTGAATTCTGTCAAGTTTAACTGCCTGTTAAAACAAACAAAAAAATCTATAATTTTCAGAGGGACATAATAGAATTCAGAATCTTTATAGCATGTCCTCTACAATGTCCATGAGACAACTCAAAATGACTGGACATATCAGAAACAACAACAAAAATGTCACCCATACAAAAGAAAATACACAATCAATGAAGACTGGCCACAAAATAACCTAGATTTTGGAATTAGCAGACAGGAGATTTTTTGTGTGTTTTTTAAAAATATTTTTTTATTGATTTCAGAGAGGAAGGGAGAGGGCCAGAGAGATAGAAACACCAATGGTGAGAGAGAATCATAGATCGGCTGCTTCCTGCACACCCCACACCAGGGATCGAGCCTGCAACCTAGGCATATGCCCTGACCAGGAATCAAACCATTACCTCCTGGCTCATAGGTCGACGCTCAACCACTGAGCCACGCCGGCTGGGCAGCAGACAGGAGTTTTTAAGCAGCTATTATAAACCATGCCCAAGGTCATAAATGAAAATATGCTCATAATGACTAGTGACCAGTTGCATTGCATCCAGGTAAAAATGACCAGCCTATAGATATGGGCAACTGATTCAAGGTCTAAAAGACACATGGTAAGCCTAGCCAGGAGTTACAATACCTACTTACATTGCCTTAGTTCAGAATCTCAGTTTCTCATGTAGACTATTAAAAGTCTCATATATTGTATCCCTGCTTTGGCTTGGTATTTACTCTTACCACCCACCAAACACACACACATTCAGACACTAAACTTATCTACTTTGATTCTAGAATTAACTTTTAGAACACAGCTTTAATCAGGACTTTATTTATTGCAAATAACAGAAATACAACTTTAATTTGAGCAAAAGAGGAAATTTATTGGAAGTCTTACATAATCATAGGAAGGGCAAGGATATAGTTGGGCCTCAAGAGCAAGTAAGGCCAGAGACTTGAACACCAATAGGAATATACTGCTCATCCTGCATAGTGACTGCATTATCTCAAATAAGCTTTCTCCTGTGGAAGGAAGCAGTTCCAGGCCACATATCTCCCAACTGTGCAGCAAAAGTGGGACACAATATTCTTCCCAGTTAAGTTAGAAAAAAATTGAAGAGAAGGATTTTGATTGCTCTGATTTAGATCACATGTCCACATATCAACCAAAGAAATCCACTGTGGCTAGGGAGATGGGGTACTATAATTGAAAGCCCCCATTAGAACTACATGGCTGGACAGGAGAGAAGCCACACTCCCCAAAAAACAGAGGGTTTGTTACCAAGCAAAGGGAAAGATGCTGGATAAACAAACAATAAAGGTCTGATAGGTTTCATGTATTCTCTACCTCAATTAGTGGCGACCCCATCCTTCAGGCAATCACCCATAGCACAGTCCTAGAATTTCTCTTACAGCAGAGACTATTAGTTGCCCCCAATGTCTATTCTCCTCTTCCCTCCACCTGGCATTTTGCTGCTTGGAGCACATATGTGATGGCTGGAGCTCTATCTTGTACCACAAGGACAAGTGTCACACTGTGGAGATGATAGGACATCTTAAGCTCTTCAGAGTTTAACATGAAAGAGAAATAATTTTCTATCCTGTTTAATCCACTGTTATTTTGGATGTATGATAACTCACAATTGAACCTAATCCTGACCCCGCCTTACTCCCCACCTCTAATCAAGGCAAAACAATAAGAGCGGCATTCAGTGAAACAGGTTACAATGGGTTACGCAGGGGTGGGCAAACTTTTTGACTCGAGGGCCACAATGGGTTCTTAAACTGGACCGGAGGGCAGGAACAAAAGCATGGATGGAGTGTTTGTGTGAACTAATATAAATTCAAAGTAAACATCATTACGTAAAAGGGTACGGTCTTTTTTTTTTTTAGTTTTATTCATTTCAAACGGGCCGGATCCGGCCCGCGGGCCATAGTTTGCCCACGGCTGGGTTAGAGCCAACCAACTGGGCTTGAATCTCGGCTCTGACACTTGAATCTAGCTTTGTGATCCTCAGCAAATTGCTTTTCCTCTTTTGTATCTGAGCTTCCTCATCCATAAAATGGTGATAATAATATTTATCTATCCTCTAGGTCAGTGGTCGGCAAACTGCGGCTCTCGAGCCACATGCGGCTCTTTGACCCCTTGGGTGTGGCTCTTCCACAAAATACCACGTGCGGGCGCGCATGTACAGTGCGATTGAAACTTCATGGCCCATGCGCAGAAGTCGGTATTTTGTGGAATAGCCACACTCAAGGGGCCAAAGAGCCGCATGTGGCTCGTGAGCTGCAGTTTGCCGACCACTGCTCTAGGTTGGTTGTGAGAATTTACATAAGATAATTCATGAAAGCACTGAGAAAATAGTGCCTGGCACATAATAAACGCTCAATGAGTGTTAGCTACCATTTTCAATGTCTGCCAATTTTACTTACTAAAGACCTTGGTAGGCAGTCCCTACCTCCACAGCCCAAGTCCCACTTTATTCCACTCCAATTAGTCCTACCTTCAATCACATTCCTCCACAGCATTCTCCACACTGCCTCAGCCTGTGGCACCACACTCTCCTGATTTTCTTCCAATCTTCGGGCTCTTCCTTTTCCACTTTTTCTCATGGGCTTCTCATTCTCCAACCCCTTAGTAAGTGGCAGGGTTCCCTCCTTAATCCACTCCCTATTTCACTTCATGTCCTTTCCCAGAGTGATAGCATCTACTGGCAGGTTTTCAAGTTCCAACTACATGTTGTGACTCCCAGATATTCACTGATGACCATTTGCCTGAGCTCTGGTCTCAAACATCCTGATGGATAGTACCTCCTGAAGACCACATACACACAACCTAGCATGTCCAAAATGGAACTCATCTTCTCAATCCCAAACTTGCTTCTCCTCTTTACTCTGAATCTATTGGTGGCACCACCATAACCCAAGCGAGAAACCTGGAACACTTTACTCTCTCTCATTCTCTACATCTAAGAAATTGCCAAATCCTGCCAAATTTACATCCTCAGTAGCTCTCCAATCTGTCTTCTCTCCATATGCACTGCCATTGCCCTGGTCTGGCTTTCTCATCTTCTCTAACATAGTCATTCTTTCCACAATGGTCTCCTCTGCCTCCAGTCTGTCATGCCTACAACCTGAGTTAACCTATCTATAGTGCAAATCGGACCATGCCACTGCACTGCTTGAAACTCTTCACTGGTTTCCATTGCCTAGCCAGACAAAATTACTCCTTTCCCTATTGTTAAATACCTCTCAAATGCCAGGGACTATGCTAGGTATTAGGGATACAATCTTGACCATGAAATGACCCCTGACTTTCAGGAATTTGCCATTTATCTGGGAAGACAGATACGTAACTACATACTAATAACATAATGTGATAGGTCCTGTGATAGATATATTCACAGAGCATTACAGGAGCACAAGACTGAGTTCCTTGAGCTCAGAGGCCAGTGTCTTCCTAATCTTTATATCCCCAACATCTGCTATCCAGTCTGATTCAATAGAGAATTGTTTTTTAAAACAATGATGATCTTCTCTGATCCTTAGTTATTCTCTATGTAAAATGGCTCACAGCTCACTTATCAAATATGCCTTGTTTGAATTCTGAATTGAATAAACCAAATGTAGTTTTTAAAGATGAGTCAACCAGGTAAATTTGAACACTAGACATTTCATAACATTAAGGTATTACTGCTAGGGTTTTTTTTTTTAGTGTTATAATGATACTGTGGTGTGTTTAAAAAGTCCTTATCTTTTATAGGTATGTAAGAAAGTATATAAAATGGTTCAGTGAAATATTACCTGGGATTTACCTGAAAACAATCCAGTGGTGTTGGGTGGGAGTATAGCTGAAACCAGACTGGGCACATCTATGTTATTAACTGCCAAAGCTGGATGATGAAGAAAATAATTGATAAAATTAATCTCTCGGAGTTTTGTGGCAATTCAATGTCATGATTACATAAAACTAGAGGTCCAGTGCACAAATTTATGCACCCTGAAAGGAACTGTGGGCCATGAGCCTGTGGTGGGCACAGGGGCGGGTCTTGGCCCATCCTCCTCACCCCTGCCCGGCCCCTCCCACCGTGGCGCCTGCTCCTGCCTCCGCAGCTCCCATGCACTGACAGCACAGAGGGATTGGGACCAGCGCCAGCAGTGAGTGCTAGTGGCACCTGCTGCACTGATCACCTCCCAGGAGCAGGGGGAGGTGGAGAAGCCCTCAGGGGTGATCAGGGATGGCAGCACCCGATGCCGGGTGCTGGCATTGGGTGCGAGCAGTTGCTCCCACGCTGGCTTCAGGTGTGAGTGGGGCTGTTGCCGGCAGCACGTATAAGAGGTGGCTGCTGGCCCCAATCGCCCCTCAGGAGCAGGGGGCGGTGGAGAAGCCCTGAGGGACGATCAGGGCTGGCAGCTGCCACTCACACCCGGTGACCGCGACGGTGCCCAGCAATCGGGGCCAGCACTGGGAGCTGGCAGCGAGTGTGAGTGGTGGGCAGGACCATGGCACGTGGGAGCAATGAATTTTCAGTAACCACCAGAGACTTGCCCCGATGACAGTGACAGGTGCCCCACCTTGGTCTGGTGCCCCTGATCACCTGCTCCACCATCCCACCGTGGCCGACGCCCGCTATGTTCCGCACTTTGCCGCCTGCTGCCAAAGGCCGCCATGTTCCTCGCGCACCCCCTGCTGATCAGCACACGTCATAAAGACTGGTTGTTTGGTTGTTCCGGTGTTCCGCTGTTTGGTCTATTTGCATATTAGGGTTTGATATATATAGATTACTGATATAGTGTCTGTTATCTCAGAAATGTTAGTTTTGTTTCTCCCTTCATTCCTTTAACTCCAACCATGGAGACATAGCAAGAGAAACAGCAGGTCAGTGGTATGGGAATTAGAAGGCCACATAATGACCTGGTAAAGAGAGAGTAGCTAGAGTGCTAGATGCCTCCCAAGCAGCATTAGGTAGTGATGGCAGTGCTCCAAGACCAGTGGTTAAAAGGGAAAGATGAGAAACCAAGATGGCAGCATAGGTAAACACTGGAAATTGCTGCCTCGCACAACCACTTTAAAAATACAACTAAAAGACAAAACAGACATCATCCAGAACCACAAGAAGGCTGGCTGAGTGGAAATTCTACAACTAGAAGGAAAGAGAAAAGCACACTGAGACTCAGAGGAGGTGCAGAAGTAAAGTGCAGAGGTATGGAGACGCGAGGAAAGGGCTGGCAACTGAGGACGCAGTTGTCTTTTTCAATCAGGAGGGAGTCTCAAGCTCCCGACTGCTCTGGACTCCAGTTCCGGGCGAGTCTCTGGGGACCCAGACTCATACTGGGAGAAACTGGACTGTCTGGCATCGGTGGGAACTCGCGGGTGGCTTTCTCTCAGAGGTGCTTGCAGCGATTACCAGGACACTGAGACGAGGGGCCTCTTAGGGTAGGACTGAGGATCAGCCATAGCTGTTTGCTCTGCCCTATTGATTCCCTGAGACCCCGCCCCACCCAAGCTGTGCCCAGAGGCTTTTGCATATGAAAGGCCTGGCCCTTTGCAATCTGAAAATTACCTAACAAACTGCAGCTGGGTCAGAGAGACCCAGAACTTCCAAAAGAAGGCCCAAGGCCCCACAGCAGCTTGCATTGCTTCACAGCTGGGCCTCATCTGGGCACCTCCAAACCCCAAACAAAGAAGAGGAATCTGCAGATCTCTCCATAGCTCCTGCTGGGTAGCCTCAGGCAGAGGCTAAATTAGCACCTCCTTAGAGATCCAAGAGCCAATGTACCCAGTGGTCAGAGTGGGACCATCCAGATTACAACTCCTCAGATCCATAAGGGACACACTCAGAGGACAGACTCAGTGAGCACCAAATCCCCACTGAAGCAAGTCTTGCCCCATAAGGGTGTCTCCAGCACAGAAGTTCTCCCACTGCAGAAACAGCTGATTCTCATAGTCAATTGGCCTGGAGGTCAATTCCTCTCAGTGATACCTACAACAATCAAGGCTTAACTACAACAAGACTGTCCACAAAGTCCACAAAGGGGTGCACCAAGAGTGTCCACCTCAGGTAATTGGGGAGGCTAAGCCACTGGCCCCTATAGGACACCTAGCACAGAAAGCCACTCTATCAACACAGGGAAGCATAAAAAATGCGGAGACAAAGAAACAAGTCACAAATGACAGAAATGGAGGAAAGCAAACGACTGGATATAGAGTTCAAAACCA
>NW_005356433.1:68312-70217 GCF_000412655.1 Myotis brandtii
ATCAGAATTATAGGGGTGTCAGAAGAAGAGAGAGGGCAAGATATTGAAAACCTATTTGAAGAAATAATGGCAGAAAACTTCCCCCACCTGGTGAAAGAAATAGACTTACAAGTCCAGGAAGCGCAGAGAACCCCAAACAAAAGGAATCCAAAGAGGACCACACCAAGACACATCATAATTAAAATGCCAAGAGCAAAAGACAAAGAGAGAATCTTAAAAGCAGCAAGAGAAAAAAAGTCAGTTACCTATAAGGGAGTACCCATACGACTGTCAGCTGATTTCTCAACAGAAACTTTGCAGGCCAGAAGGGAGTGGCAAGAAATATTCAAAGTGATGAATAGCAAGAACCTACAACCAAGATTACTTTATCCAGCAAAGCTATCATTCAGAATTGAAGGTCAGATAAAGAGCTTCACAGATAAGGAAAAGCTAAAGGAGTTCATCACCACCAAACCAGTATTATATGAAATGCTGAAAGGTATCCTTTAAGAAGAGGAAGAAGAAGAAAAAGGTAAAGATACAAATTATGAACAACAAATACACATCTATCAACAAATGAATCTAAAAATCAAGTGAATAAAAAATCTGATGAACAGAATAAATTGGTGAATATAATAGAATCAGGGGCATAGAAAGGGAGTGGACTGACTATTCTCGGGGGGAAAGGGGTGTAGGAGGTGTGGGAAGGTACTAGACAAAAATTGTACACCTATGGAGGAGCTATGGGGGGAAAAAGAGGAACAACTATAATAATCTAAACAATAAAGATTTAATTTTTTTTTAAAAAAAGGGAAAGACATCACAGCTTGAACTTTTGTGGAGAGAAAAGAAAAACTGCCTCAGAGATAAATATGAACTCTTGACTGGAAAGGACTGGTCTTTTTCTGCTGCTTGAATCCCTTTGCAATACTTCCACCTGGTGGCCTCTCTAGCATCACTTTACCTTGTTCTTGGATACAGTGTGATCTCAGTTCTGACTGCTTTGAAAATTCTGGAACAGTCCCTCTCAACAAAATGCTCCCTGAATTTCTCAAAGTTGAGCATATCATATCATATTCCTCATGTCCTGCGAAGTGCCTCGTACTCAAGCTCTGTTATAGCACCTCTCACTGTATTAGGATTGCATACCTGTGGGCATTCATTCATTCATCCAACAAACTTAATTTATGAGTGTTGTACCTAAGACAGACAGTGAGTTAGGCATGGGAAACACAACAGTGAACAAAACTAGCTAAACATATAAACAGAAAATTAAACATGTAAACAGAGAATTAAAATAGCCACCTTCCCACCCACTAGAAAAGAAGTAGTTATTATAATATTTAATATTTGGCCCAGCTGGTATGGCTCAATAGTTGAGCTTCAACCTATGAACCAGGAGGTCATGGTTTGATTTCCGGTCAGGGCACATGCCTGAGTTGTGGGCTTGATCCCCAGTGTGGGGAATGCAGGAGGCAGCCAATCAATAATTCTTTCTCATCATTGATGTTTCTATCTCTCTCTCCCTTCCTCTCTGAAATATATATATACTAGTAGCCCGGTGCACGAAATTCGTGCACATTAAAAGGAAATTAATTGCCCTAACCGGTTTTGCTCAGTGGATAGAGCATCAGCATGCGGACTCAAGGGTCCCAGGTTCGATGCCAGTCAAGGGCATGTACCTTGGTTGCGGGCACATCCCCAGTGGGGAGTGTGCAGGAGACAGCTGATCGATGTTTCTCTCTCATCGATGTTTCTAACTCTCTATCCCTCTCCCTTCCTCTCTGTAAAAAATCAATAAAATATAAATTTTTTTAAAAGGAAATTAATTAGCAGATATTTTAATATTGCTATTTGCCCTTTCTCTATAATAGAAGTGTGAGAGATGAAAGAAAACTAGTAAAATGTATATGAAAATCATATATA